>NC_086446.1:318834839-319149214 GCF_028390025.1 Pseudophryne corroboree | reverse complement strand
AAAGAAAAAGAAAAGAAAAAAGAGGTGCAAGATGGAATTGTCCTTGGGCCCTCCCACCCACCCTTATGTTGTATAAACAGGACATGCACACTTTAACCAACCCATCATTTCAGTGACAGGGTCTGCCACACGACTGTGACTGATATGACGGGTTGGTTTGGACCCCCCCCAAAAAAGAAGCAATTAATCTCTCCTTGCACAAACTGGCTCTACAGAGGCAAGATGTCCACCTCATCATCATCCTCCGATATATCACCGTGTACATCCCCCTCCTCACAGATTATCAATTCGTCCCCACTGGAATCCACCATCTCAGCACCCTGTGTACTTTGTAGAGGCAATTGCTGCTGGTGAATGTCTCCACGGAGGAATTGATTATAATTCATTTTAATGAACATCATCTTCTCCACATTTTCTGGATGTAACCTCGTACGCCGATTGCTGACAAGGTGAGCGGCGGCACTAAACACTCTTTCGGAGTACACACTTGTGGGAGGGCAACTTAGGTAGAATAAAGCCAGTTTGTGCAAGGGCCTCCAAATTTCCTCTTTTTCCTGCCAGTATAAGTACGGACTGTGTGACGTGCCTACTTGGATGCGGTCACTCATATAATCCTCCACCATTCTTTCAATGGTGAGAGAATCATATGCAGTGACAGTAGACGACATGTCCGTAATCGTTGTCAGGTCCTTCAGTCCGGACCAGATGTCAGCATCAGCAGTCGCTCCAGACTGCCCTGCATCACCGCCAGCGGGTGGGCTCGGAATTCTGAGCCTTTTCCTCGCACCCCCAGTTGCGGGAGAATGTGAAGGAGGAGATGTTGTTGACAGGTCGCGTTCCGCTTGACTTGACAATTTTCTCACCAGCAGGTCTTTCAACCCCAGCAGACTTGTGTCTGCCGGAAAGAGAGATCCAAGGTAGGCTTTAAATCTAGGATCGAGCACGGTGGCCAAAATGTAGTGCTCTGATTTCAACAGATTGACCACCCGTGAATCCTTGTTAAGCGAATTAAGGGCTCCATCCACAAGTCCCACATGCCTAGCGGAATCGCTCCGTGTTAGCTCCTCCTTCAATGTCTCCAGCTTCTTCTGCAAAAGCCTGATGAGGGGAATGACCTGACTCAGGCTGGCAGTGTCTGAACTGACTTCACGTGTGGCAAGTTCAAAGGGCATCAGAACCTTGCACAACGTTGAAATCATTCTCCACTGCGCTTGAGACAGGTGCATTCCACCTCCTATATCGTGCTCAATTGTATAGGCTTGAATGGCCTTTTGCTGCTCCTCCAACCTCTGAAGCATATAGAGGGTTGAATTCCACCTCGTTACCACTTCTTGCTTCAGATGATGGCAGGGCAGGTTCAGTAGTTTTTGGTGGTGCTCCAGTTTTCTGTACGTGGTGCCTGTACGCCGAAAGTGTCCCGCAATTCTTCTGGCCACCGACAGCATCTGTCGTTTTTTAAAAAATTCTGCACCACCAAATTCAAGGTATGTGCAAAACATGGGACGTGCTGGAATTTGCCCAGATTTAATGCACACACAATATTGCTGGCGTTGTCCGATGCCACAAATCCACAGGAGAGTCCAATTGGGGTAAGCCATTCCGCGATGATCTTCCTCAGTTGCTGTAAGAGGTTTTCAGCTGTGTGCGTATTCTGGAAACCGGTGATACAAAGCGTAGCCTGCCTAGGAAAGAGTTGGCGTTTGCGAGATGCTGCTACTGGTGCCGCCGCTGCTGTTGTTGCAGCGGGAGTCCATACATCTACCCAGTGGGCTGTCACAGTCATATAGTCCTGACCCTGCCCTGCTCCACTTGTCCACATGTCCGTGGTTAAGTGGACATTGGGTACAGCTGCATTTTTTAGGACACTGGTGACTCTTTTTCTGAGGTCTGTGTACATTTTCGGTATCGCCTGCCTAGAGAAATGGAACCTAGATGGTATTTGGTACCGGGGACACAGTACCTCCAACAAGTCTCTAGTTGGCTCTGCAGTAATGATGGATACCGGAACCACGTTTCTCACCACCCAGGATGTCAAGGCCTCAGTTATCCGCTTTGCAGTAGGATGACTGCTGTGATATTTCATCTTCCTCGCAAAGGACTGTTGGACAGTCAATTGCTTGGTGGAAGTAGTACAAGTGGTCTTACGACTTCCCCTCTGGGATGACCATCGACTCCCAGCAGCAACAACAGCAGCGCCAGCAGCAGTAGGCGTTACACGCAAGGATGCATCGGAGGAATCCCAGGCAGGAGAGGTATCATCAGAATTGCCAGTGACATGGCCTGCAGGACTATTGGCATTCCTGGGGAAGGAGGAAATTGACACTGAGGGAGTTGGTGGGGTGGTTTGCGTGAGCTTGGTTACAAGAGGAAGGGATTTACTGGTCAGTGGACTGCTTCCGCTGTCGGCCCAAGTTTTTGAACTTGTCACTGACTTATTATGAATGCGCTGCAGGTGACGTATAAGGGAGGATGTTCCGAGGTGGTTAACGTCCTTACCCCTACTTATTACAGCTTGACAAAGGGAACACACGGCTTGACACCTGTTGTCCGCATTTCTGGTGAAATACTTCCACACCGAAGAGCTGATTTTTTTGGTATTTTCACCAGGCATGTCAACGGCCATATTCCTCCCACGGACAACAGGTGTCTCCCCGGGTGCCTGACTTAAACAAACCACCTCACCATCAGAATCCTCCTGGTCAATTTCCTCCCCAGCGCCAGCAACACCCATATCCTCCTCATCCTGGTGTACTTCAACACTGACATCTTCAATCTGACTATCAGGAACTGGACTGCGGGTGCTCCTTCCATCACTTGCAGGGGGCGTGCAAATGGTGGAAGGCGCATGCTCTTCACGTCCAGTGTTGGGAAGGTCAGGCATCGCAACCGACACAATTGGAGTCGGACTCTCCTTGTGGATTTGGGATTTCGAAGAACGCACAGTTCTTTGCGGTGCTACTGCTTTTGCCAGCTTGAGTCTTTTCATTTTTCTAGCGAGAGGCTGAGTGCTTCCATCCTCATGTGAAGCTGAACCACTAGCCATGAACATAGGCCAGGGCCTCAGCCGTTCCTTGCCACTCCGTGTGGTAAATGGCATATTGGCAAGTTTACGCTTCTCCTCCGACAATTTTATTTTAGGTTTTGGAGTCCTTTTTTTACTGATATTTGGTGTTTTGGATTTGACATGCTCTGTACTATGACATTGGGCATCGGCCTTGGCAGACGACGTTGCTGGCATTTCATCGTCTCGGCCATGACTAGTGGCAGCAGCTTCAGCACGAGGTGGAAGTGGATCTTGATCTTTCCCTAATTTTGGAACCTCAACATTTTTGTTCTCCATATTTTAATAGGCACAACTAAAAGGCACCTCAGGTAAACAATGGAGATGGATGGATACTAGTATACAATTATGGATGGACTGCCGAGTGCCGACACAGAGGTAGCTACAGCCGTGGACTACTGTACTGTGTCTGCTGCTAATATAGACTGGTTGATAAAGAGATGTAGTATGTATGTATAAAGAAGAAAGAAAAAAAAACCACGGGTAGGTGGTATACAATTATGGACGGACTGCCGAGTGCCGACACAGAGGTAGCTACAGCCGTGGACTACCGTACTGTACTGTGTCTGCTGCTAATATAGACTGGTTGATAAAGAGATGTAGTATGTATGTATAAAGAAGAAAGAAAAAAAAACCACGGGTAGGTGGTATACAATTATGGATGGACTGCCGAGTGCCGACACAGAGGTAGCTACAGCCGTGGACTACTGTACTGTGTCTGCTGCTAATATAGACTGGTTAATAAAGAGATGTAGTATGTATGTATAAAGAAGAAAGAAAAAAAAACCACGGGTAGGTGGTATACAATTATGGATGGACTGCCGAGTGCCGACACAGAGGTAGCTACAGCCGTGGACTACTGTACTGTGTCTGCTGCTAATATAGACTGGTTGATAAAGAGATGTAGTATGTATGTATAAAGAAGAAAGAAAAAAAAAACACGGGTAGGTGGTATACAATTATGGACGGACTGCCGAGTGCCGACACAGAGGTAGCTACAGCCGTGGACTACCGTACTGTACTGTGTCTGCTGCTAATATAGACTGGTTGATAAAGAGATGTAGTATGTATGTATAAAGAAGAAAGAAAAAAAAACCACGGGTAGGTGGTATACAATTATGGATGGACTGCCGAGTGCCGACACAGAGGTAGCTACAGCCGTGGACTACTGTACTGTGTCTGCTGCTAATATAGACTGGTTGATAAAGAGATGTAGTATGTATGTATAAAGAAGAAAGAAAAAAAAAACACGGGTAGGTGGTATACAATTATGGATGGACTGCCGAGTGCCGACACAGAGGTAGCTACAGCCGTGGACTACTGTACTGTGTCTGCTGCTAATATAGACTGGTTGATAAAGAGATGTAGTATGTATGTATAAAGAAGAAAGAAAAAAAAACCACGGGTAGGTGGTATACAATTATGGATGGACTGCCGAGTGCCGACACAGAGGTAGCTACAGCCGTGGACTACTGTACTGTGTCTGCTGCTAATATAGACTGGTTGATAAAGAGATGTAGTATGTATGTGTAAAGAAGAAAGAAAAAAAAACCACGGGTAGGTGGTATACAATTATGGACGGACTGCCGAGTGCCGACACAGAGGTAGCTACAGCCGTGGACTACCGTACTGTACTGTGTCTGCTGCTAATATAGACTGGTTGATAATGAGATGTAGTATGTATGTATAAAGAAGAAAAAAAAAAACACGGGTAGGTGGTATACAATTATGGATGGACTGCCGAGTGCCGACACAGAGGTAGCTACAGCCGTGGACTACTGTACTGTGTCTGCTGCTAATATAGACTGGTTGATAAAGAGATGTAGTATGTATGTATAAAGAAGAAAGAAAAAAAAACCACGGGTAGGTGGTATACAATTATGGACGGACTGCCGAGTGCCGACACAGAGGTAGCTACAGCCGTGGACTACTGTACTGTGTCTGCTGCTAATATAGACTGGTTGATAATGAGATGTAGTATGTATGTATAAAGAAGAAAGAAAAAAAAACCACGGGTAGGTGGTATACAATTATGGATGGACTGCCGAGTGCCGACACAGAGGTAGCTACAGCCGTGAACTACCGTACTGTGTCTGCTGCGACTGGATGATAAATAATGATATAAAAAATATATATATATCACTACTGCAGCCGGACAGGTATATATTATATAATGACGGACCTGCTGGACACTGTCTGTCAGCAGAATGAGTTTTTTATAGAATAAAAAAAAAAACACCACACAAGTCACACGACGAGTGTTTAACTTTTTCAGGCAATCACAATATAGTATACTACTAACTATACTGGTGGTCAGTGTGGTCAGGTCACTGGTCAGTCACACTGGCAGTGGCACTCCTGCAGCAAAAGTGTGCACTGTTTAATTTTAATAATATGTACTCCTGGCTCCTGCTATAACCTATAACTGGCACTGCTCCCCAGTCTCCCCCACAATTATAAGCTGTGTGAGCACAGTCAGATATATACATAGATGATGCAGCACACTGGGCTGAGCAGTGCACACAGATATGGTATGTGACTGAGTCACTGTGTATCGTTTTTTTCAGGCAGAGAACGGATTATATTAAATAAAACTGCACTGTCTGGTGGTCACTGTGGTCAGTCACTACTAAACTCTGCACTCTCTACAGTACTCCTAAGCTCCAGTAAATCAAGTGTCTCTGTCTCAAATCAATCTCACTCTCTCTCTTCTAATCTAAATGGAGAGGACGCCAGCCACGTCCTCTCCCTATCAATCTCAATGCACGTGTGAAAATGGCGGCGACGCGCGGCTCCTTATATAGAATCCGAGTCTCGCGATAGAATCCGAGCCTCGCGAGAATCCGACAGCGTCATGATGACGTTCGGGCACGCTCGGGTTAACCGAGCAAGGCGGGAAGATCCGAGTCGCTCGGACCCGTGAAAAAAAACATGAAGTTCGGGCGGGTTCGGATTCCGAGGAACCGAACCCGCTCATCTCTAATATATACACATACTCACCGCAGCCTAACCCTAATACTCCCACTGCAGCCTAAACCTAATTCCCCCCCCCCCCCTCCCCCCGCATGTTACCTCTCTGTGGGCCTGGCAAACACTCGTTGGGGATACCAGCGGTTAGGGATCCGAGCAGTGTCGTAATTCCAGGGTCTGTATTTCGAATGCTGGGATCCCGACTGCCAGGATCCCCACCCTGCTTATATATATATATATATATATATATATATATAGCATATGGAATCCTGCACTCACATCAGAAGGATAGACAACAATGAGGTGCTCCCTAGTGGGGATCTCCCTATGCGGGTAGACCCACAGTATTTAAACAAAAGTCCAACAATGTGGAGGTGCACTCGTCGATTTCAAGTAGTCTGCAACTTCATTTTGTTCACAACAACTTTATTTCAGTCAATATTCGGCTCTTTAGGTCGACGTTTCGATCCTCATTCGAGGATCTTTATCAAGACAAGCTTCATTTTATACATAATATTTTCAAAGCATCATAAATTGATTACTACAAATGAACAAAAATGAATAAAATAAATATAAACATAAAGCGAAAACAAAAACAAAAAACATGAATGAGTTACCACGCCCTCTGAGCATTTGGATATAAAATTCTATTAGCACCAAGTGTGGTACAAAAAACAACACCACGTCTCTGTCCATATCCACCAGATGAGCATACCTGCACCCAAACACTTAGCCAGTTAACACCAATGTGCAGTAAAGAGATCTCAAAAGTGTGCAACAGCTGATATGCAAAGGGATGTCAGTGACATCACTCACTTACTCAGAAAATCAATATGCCATGTTCAGACAGTAGCAATGCTGTACGGTTAGTCAGGCTTAATTCAAATAGGATTCTGAAAAAATGAATTAAAGAATATATGTATATATATGTATATATGTATATATACATATATATATACAGCCACACACACTATTAGAGTGGAAATTCCACATATATCCAAAGCCAACCGTAAATTAACACAGAGTGAGATACTTACAGATATGTTTACTTAAACTCACAATCATGGAGCAACTCCGACAACCCGGGAGATCACTGTGAATATAATGCCAATAAATCATACTTCATCTAATGGCTGCCACAGTGTGTAAACTTACTAACCACTCCTCAGTGTAAGGTTCAGCGCTCACCTGCAGTGAATGAAATCCTGACAACCTCTACAGCCACACACCTTGGCAGCAAATGGGTTGGCCTTATATACCCGTATACAGGAAGTGGAGGTGCAGACCACTGCATGTGCCCCCTCACAATTTCCCACTCTCAGATGGGCTTACCAAATGTACAATTTTCACCACAGATTGAGATAATTACTAGACAACTATCTGGACCTTCCGTGCTGTTTAATACAGCTCGGACAGGTCAAGCCGCTGATCGCGCTGCTCGTGGAACGCAGTGCGTTCCACGGCCCGATACCCGGAAGTGCTATGAACCGCAGTGTCATGCTGTGTGGCGGCCGCTCAGGGACAAAAAGGCTCGGACAAGGCAAGCCGCTGAACGTGCCGCTCGTGGAACGCAATGCGTTCCACGGTTCGATACCCGGAAGTGCTATGTACCACAGTGTCATGCTATGTGGCGTCGGCTCAGGGACAAAACGGCTCATGCAAAATGTGGACAGACAACGTTCCACTGACCCAAGGTGTACACTAACACCCACTTATTGAAAAATAGACATCCTGAAGTGCCATGCCACAAATACATAAAGGGATATCAACTATAGTCCGGGGCCCGGGAAAATAAGTCACTGGATTATACCTCGGTTGCCTGGAGGTTACTATCTTCCAAGGAGTTGTCTTGGGATATAGTCATGCACTTCAGTATCTGATCATAAGAATCAGAGGCCTAATTAGTCTCAAAAACCATCCCTTTGCCAACTTGTGCAGGTACATTCATACTCAGTAAACATGTTCAGAGACACAGATCTAAAAAAATGCTGTAAATGGAACGTGGTGGTCATAACATACAGGCAGAGATTCACTGAATACTCTTCATAAAAGATTTACGTATATAGGATTGTTGCGACACAATACATGACACTAGTCATAAACCTCCAGAATACCCTGAGGAATGGCCCAAGGAGGCTCGTGCCTGTTTAATGAGGGACTCTTATCCCAGGCTGAGCAAGGAATCATTTCCTTTACTGATGACGATATTGAAAAGGTCTTGTTCGATAAATTAGACTTTGAAGCTCTACCGGCTGAGTCATCAGCGGATATATTTTACAGGATATTAAGACTAAAACGCCGAGAGGTGGATCTATTGCTGCATGGACAGTTCTTGTCCGAATACCATAGGCGTAAATTGATACCACGTGGTTTCAGGGTCAATAATGTACCTACCATAGGCAGGAATAATCCTGTTTTTTGTAGAGGTGGTGTTCCATCCTCAATAAATGTTCACTAGACCTTTTGATATTAGTGATAGAAGAGGTGGGAATTGAACTTAATAAAGTTAAGGTGGAGATTGAGCAACTTGAGACCATTTCTTTATCCACATTACGTGAGGATAAGACTAATAATTGGGTAGACAGATTGCAGTCTCAAGTGGACTCCTACAGGAAGGAACTCACCTCATTTAAAAGAAAGAAACTTGCCACTGTAACAGCAGATTATCAAAACCACACCGTGTATCGGTGGCTGTTGGGAAATAGCAATCCACAACAGGGTGAGCGGTCAGGCCGCTTCTTTAGGAAGCGCAGGCAAGCCCCATTCTCACGCGAGATTGTTTCTTCCATATCGACTTCAGACACTGATTTATCTGATGCACAACGGGGTAACAATCCTCATTTTTTAGAGACCACCACCGGACCCAAGGGCCTTCCACCTGCCCAAGGGAACTCGCGAAACATAGAACAATCACGCGGAGAGGTGGTTATAAAAAGAAGGGGCCGCAAGAAACTAACTTAGATTTGGTATTTAATTTATCCCAACGTAGTCTTGATCAGTCTGAGGTTAGTCTTCTTGCTAGAGGACTGTCGTTCGTTCCCACTTTTCCACATCAAGCATTTCAGGGAACAGTTGATCAATACAGGTTTGGGAGAAATCTCAGGCTTAAGGAATATTTTTCTGGTCAGCCTAAATTGGCAGATAAGATTCCTTTTAAAAAAAGTTCAAAATTCGATCCTATATCACACAGCCCCAGCATGAAGACTTTCCTCAGACTGGTCCAGAATGATGTACAACACTTCAAACCAACACGCCTCTTTGATAATCTCAATCCTGGTGAGAGAAAAGCGCTTAAGAATTTGAGAGATGATACCTCTATTGTAATAAGACCCGCGGACAAGGGGGGTGCTGTTGTAGTACAGGACTGGACGGATTATGATTTTGAAATATGTCGCCAATTGGCAGACACTAATGTATACCGCAGGGTCATCAATAACCCTATTCCTATGGTAAAAAAGACCATAGATCTGTGTCTAAAGAGAGGCTTGGAGAGTAATTGGATTGATCAGGACCTCTTTGAATTCTTAAGTATAGATGAACCCAAATGTCCTATCATCTATACTCTTCCAAAAATCCACAAAACAATGACCAAACCACCTGGGCGACCTATAATTGCAGCCGAAGGCTCACTGTTACAACCTATCGCTAAGTGGGTTGATTCCATACTTCAGCCTCATGTGAGTAAATGTCGCAGTTACATATGCGACACAAGTGATTTTCTTAATCAACTTGGACTCAATGGGGTCCCCAGGGGCCAGTGTCTCTTGGCCACTATGGATGTACAGTCACTGTACACAATTATACCACACAGTGATGGATTGGAAGCAATCAAGGAGGTACTTAGTGGAAATCCAGATGGTAATGTACCTACTGAATTTGTATTGGAACTAACTAATCTCGTGTTGAGTCAAAACCATTTCAAGTATAAGGATTCATACTTTTTCCAGATATCTGGTACAGCCATGGGTTCTAACCTGGCGCCCGCGTACGCAAACCTGTATATATCCAGTTTTGAGGAGATGCATATTTTACCTATATATGGTTCAAAAATTTCCTTCTACAAACGATTCATTGACGATGTCTTCCTTATTTGGGGAGACACGCAGGAATCTTTTGTAGAGATGGTTAATGATATCAACATACTCAATAGTCCGGTAAAATTCACATGTGAAAGTTCCCAACATTCGATTCATTTTCTTGATGTGCAGGTATCCATAGTGGATGGAGCATTTGTAACATCTGTATACAGAAAGCCCACTGACAGAAACACCACTTTATTGACCAGCAGCTTTCATCCCCCTTCATTAAAAGATAATTTGCCTATCTCGCAGTTTTTACGAGTGATGCGCATCAACAATAATGGAACAATTAGGGAGAAACAGTTGGGAGAGATGAAGCAGCGGTTTATTGAAAGAGGATACTCCACTAAAGTGATTAGTAATAGTCTCCGTAAAGCAAAGAAAATATACAGTGGGACTACGCCAGGGGTTGCGGCCAATAAGAATCGTATGGTCTTTACCACAAAATTCGACAATTACGCGCACTTTACACGTAAAACATTGCGTAAATATTGGCCAATACTAAAATCTGATCAGGGGTTACCCTTTACACACATGGATCCACCAATGATGGCTTATAAATGGGGATCCAACCTCAGACAAATGCTGATGAGGCCTACAATGGCACCAGAAACTAAAAAAACGAATTTTCTCCAGATCATGAGTAGCAAACCTGGTTGTTTCTCATGCGGGAAATGTACGACATGTAGATCCTTACTTACTGGCTCTACCTTTCCCCATCCGCATTCTGGTAGGAAAATCAAGATCAGGTACCATTTGCATTGTAGGCTCGACTTTGTGGTCTATACCCTCACCTGTCCGTGTGGACTGTGTTATGTAGGGCTTACAACCCGGTGTTTTAGGGAACGGATGGCAAATCATCGGCTATCCATTAGAACAGCAATTCAAACAGGTATCACGGACAAGCCAGTTGCTCGACATTACCTCCAAAGAGGTCATCAGGTGGCTAACCTAAAATGCAGGTTGATTGATTGGGTACCACCACTGCCCAATGGGGGGGACCGTACTTTAGCCTTACGTAAAAGGGAATGCTTCTGGATTTCGCACCTTAATACTGTTTCACCAAAAGGCCTTAATGAGCACTCTGCTATGAATGTCTTCCTATGAAATACTCCCCTATGAGCTAATTATCTTTATGATTTTTAGACCTTGCCTAAGCTTGGTATACTGTGATTACATTGAATTGATTTACCATTGATGTAGTTGTGTGCGACACAACATGGACCATAAGTGGTCAACATACGAGAATGTAGACCGCATGTGATACCAATGATATTTTGTTATGGTTTATTGTGTTATTTTATGTATTCTTTTCCATATATACTTTTTTTTTTCTGGAGGTTTATGACTAGTGTCATGTATTGTGTCGCAACAATCCTTTATACGTAAATCTTTTATGAAGAGTATTCAGTGAATCTCTGCCTGTATGTTATGACCACCACGTTCCATTTACAGCATTTTTTTAGATCTGTGTCTCTGAACATGTTTACTGAGTATGAATGTACCTGCACAAGTTGGCAAAGGGATGGTTTTTGAGACTAATTAGGCCTCTGACCCTTATGATCAGATACTGAAGTGCATGACTATATTCCCAAGACAACTCCTTGGAAGATAGTAACCTCCAGGCAACCGAGGTATAATCCAGTGACTTATTTTCCCGGGCCCCGGACTATAGTTGATATCCCTTTATGTATTTGTGGCATGGCACTTCAAGATGTCTATTTTTCAATAAGTGGGTGTTAGTGTACACCTTGGGTCAGTGGAACGTTGTCTGTCCACATTTTGCATGAGCCGTTTTGTCCCTGAGCCGACACCACATAGCATGACACTGTGGTACATAGCACTTCCGGGTATCGAACCGTGGAACGCATTGCGTTCCACGAGCGGCACGTTCAGCGGCTTGCCTTGTCCGAGCCTTTTTGTCCCTGAGCGGCCGCCACACAGCATGACACTGCGGTTCATAGCACTTCCAGGTATCGGGCCGTGGAACGCACTGCGTTCCACGAGCAGCGCGATCAGCGGCTTGACCTGTCCGAGCTGTATTAAACAGCACGGAAGGTCCAGATAG
The DNA here is from genome assembly GCF_028390025.1 of Pseudophryne corroboree. NCBI lineage: Eukaryota > Metazoa > Chordata > Amphibia > Anura > Myobatrachidae > Pseudophryne > Pseudophryne corroboree. The sequence continues at coordinate 319,137,036 of NC_086446.1, read as the reverse complement.
TTGTCTAGTAATTATCTCAATCTGTGGTGAAAATTGTACATTTGGTAAGCCCATCTGAGAGTGGGAAATTGTGAGGGGGCACATGCAGTGGTCTGCACCTCCACTTCCTGTATACGGGTATATAAGGCCAACCCATTTGCTGCCAAGGTGTGTGGCTGTAGAGGTTGTCAGGATTTCATTCACTGCAGGTGAGCGCTGAACCTTACACTGAGGAGTGGTTAGTAAGTTTACACACTGTGGCAGCCATTAGATGAAGTATGATTTATTGGCATTATATTCACAGTGATCTCCCGGGTTGTCTGAGTTGCTCCATGATTGTGAGTTTAAGTAAACATATTTGTAAGTATCTCACTCTGTGTTAATTTACGGTTGGCTTTGGATATATGTGGAATTTCCACTCTAATAGTGTGTGTGGCTGTATATATATATGTATATATACATATATACATATATATATACATATATTCTTTAATTCATTTTTTCAGAATCCTATTTGAATTAAGCCTGACTAACCGTACAGCATTGCTACTGTCTGAACATGGCATATTGATTTTCTGAGTAAGTGAGTGATGTCACTGACATCCCTTTGCATATCAGCTGTTGCACACTTTTGAGATCTCTTTACTGCACATTGGTGTTAACTGGCTAAGTGTTTGGGTGCAGGTATGCTCATCTGGTGGATATGGACAGAGACGTGGTGTTGTTTTTTGTACCACACTTGGTGCTAATAGAATTTTATATCCAAATGCTCAGAGGGCGTGGTAACTCATTCATGTTTTGTTTTTTGTTTTTGTTTTTGCTTTATGTTTATATTTATTTTATTCATTTTTGTTCTTTTGTAGTAATCAATTTATGATGCTTTGAAAATATTATGTATAAAATGAAGCTTGTCTTGATAAAGATCCTCGAATGAGGATTGAAACGTCGACCTAAAGAGCCGAATATTGAGTGAAATAAAGTTGTTGTGAACAAAATGAAGTTGCAGACTACTTGAAATCGACGAGTGCACCTCCACATTGTTGGACTTTTGTTTAAATACTGTGGGTCTACCCGCATAGGGAGATCCCCACTAGGGAGCACCTCATTGTTGTCTATCCTTCTGATGTGAGTGCAGGATTCCATATGCTATATATTGTATGACTGCCACAATACATTCATACTTCCTGACACCCATCACTTGATTGTATATTAGCCAAAGGAATCAAAACTGGAACATTGAATGTTTGGACAGAATTTTTAATTTTTTAAACCTGCATGTTTATGTTGTATGTCTTTCTGACGTGGTAAAATCCTCTGTATATCACAGATACCCTGAGGAATGGCCCAAGGAGGCTCGTGCCTGTTTAATGAGGGACTCTTATCCCAGGCTGAGCAAGGAATCATTTCCTTTACTGATGACGATATTGAAAAGGTCTTGTTCGATAAATTAGACTTTGAAGCTCTACCGGCTGAGTCATCAGCGGATATATTTTACAGGATATTAAGACTAAAACGCCGAGAGGTGGATCTATTGCTGCATGGACAGTTCTTGTCCGAATACCATAGGCGTAAATTGATACCACGTGGTTTCAGGGTCAATAATGTACCTACCATAGGCAGGAATAATCCTGTTTTTTGTAGCAGGTGGTGTTCCATCCTCAATAAATGTTCACTAGACCTTTTGATATTAGTGATAGAAGAGGTGGGAATTGAACTTAATAAAGTTAAGGTGGAGATTGAGCAACTTGAGACCATTTCTTTATCCACATTACGTGAGGATAAGACTAATAATTGGGTAGACAGATTGCAGTCTCAAGTGGACTCCTACAGGAAGGAACTCACCTCATTTAAAAGAAAGAAACTTGCCACTGTAACAGCAGATTATCAAAACCACACCGTGTATCGGTGGCTGTTGGGAAATAGCAATCCACAACAGGGTGAGCGGTCAGGCCGCTTCTTTAGGAAGCGCAGGCAAGCCCCATTCTCACGGGAGATTGTTTCTTCCATATCGACTTCAGACACTGATTTATCTGATGCACAACGGGGTAACAACCCTCATTTTTTAGAGACCACCACCGGACCCAAGGGCCTTCCACCTGCCCAAGGGAACTCGCGAAACATAGAACAATCACGCGGAGAGGTGGTTATAAAAAGAAGGGGCCGCAAGAAACTAACTTAGATTTGGTATTTAATTTATCCCAACGTAGTCTTGATCAGTCTGAGGTTAGTCTTCTTGCTAGAGGACTGTCGTTCGTTCCCACTTTTCCACATCAAGCATTTCAGGGAACAGTTGATCAATACAGGTTTGGGAGAAATCTCAGGCTTAAGGAATATTTTTCTGGTCAGCCTAAATTGGCAGATAAGAAACCTTTTAAAGAAAGTTCAAAATTCGATCCTATATCACACAGCCCCAGCATGAAGACTTTCCTCAGACTGGTCCAGAACGATGTACAACACTTCAAACCAACACGCCTCTTTGATAATCTCAATCCTGGTGAGAGAAAAGCGCTTAAGAATTTGAGAGATGATACCTCTATTGTAATAAGACCCGCGGACAAGGGGGGTGCTGTTGTAGTACAGGACTGGACGGATTATGATTTTGAAATATGTCGCCAATTGGCAGACACTAATGTATACCGCAGGGTCATCAATAACCCTATTCCTATGGTAAAAAAGACCATAGATCTGTGTCTAAAGAGAGGCTTGGAGAGTAATTGGATTGATCAGGACCACTTTGAATTCTTAAGTATAGATGAACCCAAATGTCCTATCATCTATACTCTTCCAAAAATCCACAAAACAATGACCAAACCACCTGGGCGACCTATAATTGCAGCCGAAGGCTCACTGTTACAACCTATCGCTAAGTGGGTTGATTCCATACTTCAGCCTCATGTGAGTAAATGTCGCAGTTACATACGCGACACAAGTGATTTTCTTAATCAACTTGGACTCAATGGGGTCCCCAGGGGCCAGTGTCTCTTGGCCACTATGGATGTACAGTCACTGTACACAATTATACTACACAGTGATGGATTGGAAGCAATCAAGGAGGTACTTAGTGGAAATCCAGATGGTAATGTACCTACTGAATTTGTATTGGAACTAACTAATCTCGTGTTGAGTCAAAACCATTTCAAGTATAAGGATTCATACTTTTTCCAGATATCAGGTACAGCCATGGGTTCTAACCTGGCGCCCGCGTACGCAAACCTGTATATGTCCAGGTTTAAGGAGATGCATATTTTACCTATATATGGTTCAAAAATTTCCTTCTACAAACGATTCATTGACGATGTCTTCCTTATTTGGGAGGACACGCAGGAATCTTTTGTAGAGATGGTTAATGATATCAACATACTCAATAGTCCGGTGAAATTCACATGTGAAAGTTCCCAACATTCGATTCATTTTCTTGATGTGCAGGTATCCATAGTGGATGGAGCATTTGTAACATCTGTATACAGAAAGCCCACTGACAGAAACACCACTTTATTGACCAGCAGCTTTCATCCCCCTTCATTAAAAGATAATTTGCCTATCTCGCAGTTTTTACGAGTGATGCGCATCAACAATAATGGAACAATTAGGGAGAAACAGTTGGGAGAGATGAAGCAGCGGTTTATTGAAAGGGGATACTCCACTAAAGTGATTAGTAATAGTCTCCGTAAAGCAAAGAAAATATACAGTGGGACTACGCCAGGGGTTGCGGCCAATAAGAATCGTATGGTCTTTACCACAAAATTCGACAATTACGCGCACTTTACACGTAAAACATTGCGTAAATATTGGCCTATACTAAAATCTGATCAGGGGTTACCCTTTACACACATGGATCCACCAATGATGGCTTATAAACGGGGATCCAACCTCAGACAAATGCTGATGAGGCCTACAATGGCACCAGAAACTAAAAAAACGAATTTTCTCCAGATCATGAGTAGCAAACCTGGTTGTTTCTCATGCGGGAAATGTACGACATGTAGATCCTTACTTACTGGCTCTACCTTTCCCCATCCGCATTCTGGTAGGAAAATCAAGATCAGGTACCATTTGCATTGTAGGCTCGACTTTGTGGTCTATACCCTCACCTGTCCGTGTGGACTGTGTTATGTAGGGCTTACAACCCGGTGTTTTAGGGAACGGATGGCAAATCATAGGCTATCCATTAGAACAGCAATTCAAACAGGTATCACGGACAAGCCAGTTGCTCGACATTACCTCCAAAGAGGTCATCAGGTGGCTAACCTAAAATGCAGGTTGATTGATTGGGTACCACCACTGCCCAATGGGGGGGACCGTACTTTAGCCTTACGTAAAAGGGAATGCTTCTGGATTTCGCACCTTAATACTGTTTCACCAAAAGGCTTTAATGAGCACTCTGCTATGAATGTCTTCCTATGAAATACTCCCCTATGAGCTAATTATCTTTATGATTTTTAGACCTTGCCTAAGCTTGGTATACTGTGATTACATTGAATTGATTTACCATTGATGTAGTTGTGTGCGACACAACATGGACCATAAGTGGTCAACATACGAGAATGTAGACCGCATGTGATACCAATGATATTTTGTTATGGTTTATTGTGTTATTTTATGTATTCTTTTCCATATATACTTTTTTTTCTGGAGGTTTATGACTAGTGTCATGTATTGTGTCGCAACAATCCTATATACGTAAATCTTTTATGAAGAGTATTCAGTGAATCTCTGCCTGTATGTTATGACCACCACGTTCCATTTACAGCATTTTTTTTTAGATCTGTGTCTCTGAACATGTTTACTGAGTATGAATGTACCTGCACAAGTTGGCAAAGGGATGGTTTTTGAGACTAATTAGGCCTCTGACCCTTATGATCAGATACTGAAGTGCATGACTATATTCCCAAGACAACTCCTTGGAAGATAGTAACCTCCAGGCAACCGAGGTATAATCCAGTGACTTATTTTCCCGGGCCCCGGACTATAGTTGATATCCCTTTATGTATTTGTGGCATGGCACTTCAGGATGTCTATTTTTCAATAAGTGGGTGTTAGTGTACACCTTGGGTCAGTGGAACGTTGTCTGTCCACATTTTGCATGAGCCGTTTTGTCCCTGAGCCGACGCCACATAGCATGACACTGTGGTACATAGCACTTCCGGGTATCGAACCGTGGAACGCATTGCGTTCCACGAGCGGCACGTTCAGCGGCTTGCCTTGTCCGAGCCTTTTTGTCCCTGAGCGGCCGCCACACAGCATGACACTGCGGTTCATAGCACTTCCGGGTATCGGCCCGTGGAACGCACTGCGTTCCACGAGCAGCGCGATCAGCGGCTTGACCTGTCCGAGCTGTATTAAACAGCACGGAAGGTCCAGATAGTTGTCTAGTAATTATCTCAATCTGTGGTGAAAATTGTACATTTGGTAAGCCCATCTGAGAGTGGGAAATTGTGAGGGGGCACATGCAGTGGTCTGCACCTCCACTTCCTGTATACGGGTATATAAGGCCAACCCATTTGCTGCCAAGGTGTGTGGCTGTAGAGGTTGTCAGGATTTCATTCACTGCAGGTGAGCGCTGAACCTTACACTGAGGAGTGGTTAGTAAGTTTACACACTGTGGCAGCCATTAGATGAAGTATGATTTATTGGCATTATATTCACAGTGATCTCCCGGGTTGTCTGAGTTGCTCCATGATTGTGAGTTTAAGTAAACATATTTGTAAGTATCTCACTCTGTGTTAATTTACGGTTGGCTTTGGATATATGTGGAATTTCCACTCTAATAGTGTGTGTGGCTGTATATATATATGTATATATACATATATACATATATATATACATATATTCTTTAATTCATTTTTTCAGAATCCTATTTGAATTAAGCCTGACTAACCGTACAGCATTGCTACTGTCTGAACATGGCATATTGATTTTCTGAGTAAGTGAGTGATGTCACTGACATCCCTTTGCATATCAGCTGTTGCACACTTTTGAGATCTCTTTACTGCACATTGGTGTTAACTGGCTAAGTGTTTGGGTGCAGGTATGCTCATCTGGTGGATATGGACAGAGACGTGGTGTTGTTTTTTGTACCACACTTGGTGCTAATAGAATTTTATATCCAAATGCTCAGAGGGCGTGGTAACTCATTCATGTTTTTTGTTTTTTGTTTTTGTTTTCGCTTTATGTTTATATTTATTTTATTCATTTTTGTTCTTTTGTAGTAATCAATTTATGATGCTTTGAAAATATTATGTATAAAATGAAGCTTGTCTTGATAAAGATCCTCGAATGAGGATCGAAACGTCGACCTAAAGAGCCGAATATTGACTGAAATAAAGTTGTTGTGAACAAAATGAAGTTGCAGACTACTTGAAATCGACGAGTGCACCTCTACATTGTTGGACTTTTGTTTATATATATATATATATATATTACAGAATAATCAGCGGCAACTGTATTGAACAAGTCACATACAACCGTCGTTTCGAGGCTCGCAGACCCTTTTTCAAGGTGTGAATAAGGGGAAAAAAAAGGTCTGCGAGCCTCGAAACCTCGGTTGTATGTGACTTGTTCAATACAGTTTTTGTTTACTGTACTGCAACGTTTTGAGGTAATCCCCCCAACTGTCATCAGGACCCACTTGTCCTGATGATGGGGGGAAGTATCCCGAAACGTTGAAGTAAAGCACTTTATCTTTCACCAAGTGCTGAGTCCGGGAGTGCCGCCTCTGTTGTTTGTGTGTGTATGTATGTATGTATGTATGTATGTATGTATGTATATATATATATATATATATACATATACACACATACATACATATACAGTGTGTGTATATATGTATTTTTTATATATATATATATATATATATATATATATATAAACAAACAGTATGACCCGGCACTCACAGTTCCTTTGCGATGTTTCCTTGGCTCATGGTGCCCTCCCTCGGGAGACGACCCGATACTATACCAGAACAGATGGGCGGCACTCAGAGCATATTGTAAAGTAGAAAGTGCAGTGACTTTATTGTCAATGAGACATCAACGTTTCGGGGACGCAACCCCGTCGTCAGGATAAGTGCAAATGAACAAAATAGGTGCATAAATACCTTAAGTGTTGGAGGGACTCCTCCCGCCCGTGCAGACCACGCCGCCCGGATCCCGGTCGAGACGTACCTCACAGCCGGAAGTGACGTAATGCCGGTCCGTCCAGCTGACGTGCTGTCATCAAGGGGGAGATCACCATGGTTACTGTATACATAAAAAAATCAATACATAAATAAGACTTCCTGGATTGGAAGTAAACATGAATGAACAATGCAGTAGTTAATGATATTCAAAGTGCAATGTGTGAGATAAAAACAATACAAAACAAAGTGCCTAACACGCAAATGTGAAAACAAGAAATCATTAACTTAGAGCAAAGTGTTGTGATCAATATAAATATGACATGTCTGTACTCCTGTAACATATACCTTAGAGCATCTTGAAGCAATTAATCATAGAACTAGAGAGCAAGTATAAACTCTACTGGTATTCAATATTAATAACATGGCCATAAAAATTCTTGCCCGGAGAGTTTAAATAGAATTGTGCCTGACACATAGAGGTTAAAAAATTCAAAAGTACAAAACACAGTAGGTGAAAACTATTAAATAAAAAATATATTAGATGCTATGTAGTATCGAGTGAATCTCAGTAAATATTGGCTCATAGAAAACATCTCATATTCATATATTCATTTAAACCTTTTGGGTGGATAGTATTTAATCTGTATATCCATCTCGATTCTAATTGCAAGAGTTTCCTGGATCGATCGCCACCTCGTAGTGAATTGGGTACCTGATCTATTATCATATACCTCAATGTGGCCATGCCATGTCTGGCATTGGCAAAGTGCCTGGCCACAGGTTGTTCACTGTCGCCTGATTTAATGGCTTCCCGGATTGCATATCTATGTTGCGCCATGCGTGTTTTGAAAGTGCAATCCGTTTTGCCCACGTATGTTAATCCACATGGGCACGTGATGAGGTATATTACAAATTTAGACTCACAGGAAAGTGGGTATTGTATAGTGAATAACTTTCCTGTGTGTGGATGTCTAAATTTGTCACCCGGGGTAAGGTAGCTGCATGTTGTGCAGCAACTACACCGAAAACATCCCGGTTTCCTATTGAGAAAGTGCCGTTTTTGATAGAGATGAGCGGGTTCGGTTTCTCTGAATCCGAACCCGCCAGAACTTCATGTTTTTTTTCACGGGTCCGAGCGACTCGGATCTTCCCGCCTTGCTCGGTTAACCCGAGCGCGCCCGAACGTCATCATGACGCTGTCGGATTCTCGCGAGGCTCGGATTCTATCGCGAGACTCGGATTCTATATAAGGAGCCGCGCGTCGCCGCCATTTTCACACGTGCATTGAGATTGATAGGGAGAGGACGTGGCTGGCGTCCTCTCCGTTTAGACACTTGATTTACTAATTTTGGGGAGCATTAGGAGTACTCAGTAGTGTACAGTGCAGAGTTTTGCTGATAGTGACCAGTGACCACCACTTTTATTTATAATCCGTTCTCTGCCTGAAAAAAGCGATACACAGCACACAGTGACTCAGTCACATACATACCATATCTGTGTGCACTGCTCAGGCTCAGGCCAGTGTGCTGCATCATCTATATATATTATATATCTGTCTGACTGCTCAGCTCACACAGCTTATAATTGTGGGGGAGACTGGGGAGCACTACTGCAGTGCCAGTTATAGGTTATAGCAGGAGCCAGGAGTACATAATATTATATTAAAATTAAACAGTGCACACTTTTGCTGCAGGAGTGCCACTGCCAGTGTGACTAGTGACCAGTGACCTGACCACCAGTATATAATATTAGTAGTATACTATCTCTTTATCAACCAGTCTATATTAGCAGCAGACACAGTACAGTGCGGTAGTTCACGGCTGTGGCTACCTCTGTGTCGGCACTCGGCAGCCCGTCCATAATTGTATATACCAGTGACCTAACCGTGGTTTTTTTTTCTTTCTTTATACATACATACTAGTTACGAGTATACTATCTCTTTATCAACCAGTCTATATATTAGCAGCAGACACAGTACAGTGCGGTAGTTCACGGCTGTGGCTACCTCTGTGTCGGCACTCGGCAGCCCGTCCATAATTGTATATACCAGTGACCTAACCGTGGTTTTTTTTTCTTTCTTTATACATACATACTAGTTACGAGTATACTATCTCTTTATCAACCAGTCTATATATTAGCAGCAGACACAGTACAGTGCGGTAGTTCACGGCTGTGGCTACCTCTGTGTCGGCACTCGGCAGCCCGTCCATAATTGTATATACCACCTAACCGTGGGTTTTTTTTCTTTCTTTATACATACATACTAGTTACGAGTATACTATCTCTTTATCAACCAGTCTATATATTAGCAGCAGACACAGTACAGTGCGGTAGTTCACGGCTGTGGCTACCTCTGTGTCGGCACTCGGCAGCCCGTCCATAATTGTATATACCACCTAACCGTGGTTTTTTTTTCTTTCTTTATACATACATACTAGTTACGAGTATACTATCTCTTTATCAACCAGTCTATATATTAGCAGCAGACACAGTACAGTGCGGTAGTTCACGGCTGTGGCTACCTCTGTGTCGGCACTCGGCAGCCCGTCCATAATTGTATATACCACCTAACCGTGGTTTTTTTTTCTTTCTTTATACATACATACTAGTTACGAGTATACTATCTCTTTATCAACCAGTCTATATATTAGCAGCAGACACAGTACAGTGCGGTAGTTCACGGCTGTGGCTACCTCTGTGTCGGCACTCGGCAGCCCGTCCATAATTGTATACTAGTATCCAATCCATCCATCTCCATTGTTTACCTGAGGTGCCTTTTAGTTGTGCCTATTAAAATATGGAGAACAAAAATGTTGAGGTTCCAAAATTAGGGAAAGATCAAGATCCACTTCCACCTCGTGCTGAAGCTGCTGCCACTAGTCATGGCCGAGACGATGAAATGCCAGCAACGTCGTCTGCCAAGGCCGATGCCCAATGTCATAGTACAGAGCATGTCAAATCCAAAACACCAAATATCAGTAAAAAGCCTCTTTTTTTCTTTGCGTCATGTGCTGTTTGGGGAGGGTTTTTTGGAAGGGACATCCTGCGTGACACTGCAGTGCCACTCCTAGATGGGCCCGGTGTTTGTGTCGGCCACTAGGGTCGCTAATCTTACTCACACAGCTACCTCATTGCGCCTCTTTTTTTCTTTGCGTCATGTGCTGTTTGGGGAGGGTTTTTTGGAGGGGCCATCCTGCGTGACACTGCAGTGCCACTCCTAGATGGGCCCGGTGTTTGTGTCGGCCACTAGGGTCGCTAATCTTACTCACACAGCTACCTCATTGCGCCTCTTTTTTTCTTTGCGTCATGTGCTGTTTGGGGAGGGTTTTTTGGAAGGGCCATCCTGCGTGACACTGCAGTGCCACTCCTAGATGGGCCCGGTGTTTGTGTCGGCCACTAGGGTCGCTAATCTTACTCACACAGCTACCTCATTGCGCCTCTTTTTTTCTTTGCGTCATGTGCTGTTTGGGGAGGGTTTTTTGGAAGGGCCATCCTGCGTGACACTGCAGTGCCACTCCTAGATGGGCCCGGTGTTTGTGTCGGCCACTAGGGTCGCTAATCTTACTCACACAGCTACCTCATTGCGCCTCTTTTTTTCTTTGCGTCATGTGCTGTTTGGGGAGGGTTTTTTGGAAGGGACATCCTGCGTGACACTGCAGTGCCACTCCTAGATGGGCCCGGTGTTTGTGTCGGCCACTAGGGTCGCTTATCTTACTCACACAGCGACCTCAGTGCAAATTTTAGGACTAAAAATAATATTGTGAGGTGTGAGGTATTCAGAATAGACTGAAAATGAGTGTAAATTATGGTTTTTGAGGTTAATAATACTTTGGGATCAAAATGACCCCCAAATTCTATGATTTAAGCTGTTTTTTAGTGTTTTTGGAAAAAACACCCGAATCCAAAACACACCCGAATCCGACAAAAATAATTCGGTGAGGTTTTGCCAAAACGCGTTCGAACCCAAAACACGGCCGCGGAACCGAACCCAAAACCAAAACACAAAACCCGAAAAATTTCAGGCGCTCATCTCTAGTTTTTGAGTCTCAAAATTAGATACATCAATTTTGACTACATAATCCCTGATACTTTTGTTTCTAGTATGACTAACCAGGAGTTTTGAGTCAAAAACTTCACCAAGTTCCTTATCCGATGACACTATGGGCCACAGTTGTTTCATTTTTTTAGTAAGATGTTTACTGCTAGTATTGTACTGTGTGACCCATGGAAATCTCCCTGTCAGCGTTTTTTTCTCTTTAGGGGCTAACAGTTGTTCTCGTGTGAAGTCAAGAGCATGTGTCTTGGCTTGTTGTAACTCACTCAGTGGATATCCCCGTTCTCTGAATTTTTGTAGCATCATGTCTAAATCTGAGTCTCTTTTTTCTGGTTCACTGTTGATGCGACAAACCCGGAGAAACTGGGAAAAAGGTAGGCTACTAGTGGTCGATCTGGGGTGGAAACTGTCATGCTTGAGGAGATTGTTTCTATCAGTGGGTTTGACATAAAGTGATGTATTAATTATGCCATTCTGTACCGTGATTTGTACGTCTAAAAAGCTAATTGTATTGGGATTAGACACCAAGGTAAATTTTACCGGACTGGATGTCTGATTGTGTGATTCTATCAGAGTATTCAGTTGTTCAAGGGGCCCTGTCCAGAATATCAACACGTCATCTATATACCTAGTATATAGCTTAAGATGACAATTAATGTGTTGATGTTGTAAGAATAAATCTTTTTCCACTTCCCACATATATATATTTGCAAAGGCTGGGGCCACCGCTGACCCCATCGCACAGCCTGTGCGTTGAATATAATACCTTTTATCGTGTAGGAAGTAGTTATGTGTCAAGGTGTATCTGAGTAATTGTAAGAAAAACTCAGTTTCTGGACCTTTAAATAGCGGATTGTTTGTAATAAGACGTCTTACCGCTAACAGTCCTGCTTCATGCGGTATACATGTGTATAGACTAGTGACGTCAATTGATGATAATGTAGTATCTGGGGGAAGTGTACCAATTGCCTGCAACATCCTAAGAAGCGAGGATGTGTCCTTTAAATGGGTACTGGTCTGCTGGATACAAGGTTGTAAATAAGTATCACAGTATACAGCCAGAGGCTCACATAATGACCCCCTCGCCGAAATAATCGGTCTACCAGGGGGCTTAATGGGGTCCTTGTGTATTTTCGGGATACAATAAAAGATAGGTACAATAGGATTTTCTCTGCTTAAGGCTTTAGATGTAGATATAGAGATAATCCCTTCCGAGACTGCTTCGGAAAGGATAACATCCAATTCACGTTTGAAAATACTAGTAGGATCATTCTGTAAACATCCATAAGTATTAAGATCTGACAATAAGCGTGTACATTCTACTTTATATGCATCCGTATCAAGAACCACAATACCTCCCCCTTTATCCGCTTTCCCCACCCCCAGACTGGATGACAAAACTGGAAGGAGAAGTTGAGCAATATAAGAACAACTTGATCAAATTCAAGAAACAGAAATTGATCAAAGTACAACAAGACTATGCTCAGCACCGAGTATATTCATGGCTTTATAACAGCAATACAAGATATACTCCAGCAAGACAACAATATGCCAGACGCCGTGAACAGCGCCAACCTTTTTCAAGTACATCAGCCAGCGATATTGAAGAGACCCCCACAAACACTCAACAGATAGGAGAGGCCCCTTTAGGGGTTCGTACCAGGGCCATCATCGCAGGCAGAGGAGCTCGTTCACGAGGAGAGGGGGACAAACGAGGAGGAAGACGAGGACCCAAAAACAGCTCAAAGCCACCGAGGAGGGGACGCAATTAATATTCAATTTATCCACGAAAGTGTTAACACCTCTGGAATCTAAAGTATTAAGTAAAGGACTTAGATTCGTCCCCACTAGTTCCATTGATCCCTTTCAATGGAAAATAGAGACATTTAAATTGTCTAGATCTCTTAAATTAAAAGAATTTTTTCATAAACAACCACCGGGACATGGGAATACGGCTTCATGTGAAATCCCTACCCAGGTGAGTAAACTTAACAAATCTACATTTGAACCAACTTCATTTAATCCCTCCATCAGGACTTTTAGTAGGATGATGGAACAGTTGGATGGTGAACCCTGTAACAAACTATACCCTAATATGTCCAAGGAGGAATTTGCAGCCCTGAAAGGACTAAGCAAAAGACAGGACATTATTATTAGGGGTGCGGATAAAGGGGGAGGTATTGTGGTTCTTGATACGGATGCATATAAAGTAGAATGTACACGCTTATTGTCAGATCTTAATACTTATGGATGTTTACAGAATGATCCTACTAGTATTTTCAAACGTGAATTGGATGTTATCCTTTCCGAAGCAGTCTCGGAAGGGATTATCTCTATATCTACATCTAAAGCCTTAAGCAGAGAAAATCCTATTGTACCTATCTTTTATTGTATCCCGAAAATACACAAGGACCCCATTAAGCCCCCTGGTAGACCGATTATTTCGGCGAGGGGGTCATTATGTGAGCCTCTGGCTGTATACTGTGATACTTATTTACAACCTTGTATCCAGCAGACCAGTACCCATTTAAAGGACACATCCTCGCTTCTTAGGATGTTGCAGGCAATTGGTACACTTCCCCCAGATACTACATTATCATCAATTGACGTCACTAGTCTATACACATGTATACCGCATGAAGCAGGACTGCTAGCGGTAAGACGTCTTATTACAAACAATCCGCTATTTAAAGGTCCAGAAACTGAGTTTTTCTTACAATTACTCAGATACACCTTGACACATAACTACTTCCTACACGATAAAAGGTATTATATTCAACGCACAGGCTGTGCGATGGGGTCAGCGGTGGCCCCAGCCTTTGCAAATATATGTGGGAAGTGGAAAAAGATTTATTCTTACAACATCAACACATTAATTGTCATCTTAAGCTATATACTAGGTATATAGATGACGTGTTGATATTCTGGACAGGGCCCCTTGAACAACTGAATACTCTGATAGAATCACACAATCAGACATCCAGTCCGGTAAAATTTACCCTGGTGTCTAATCCCAATACAATTAGCTTTTTAGACGTACAAATCACGGTACAGAATGGCATAATTAATACATCACTTTATGTCAAACCCACTGATAGAAACAATCTCCTCAAGCATGACAGTTTCCACCCCAGATCGACCACTAGTAGCCTACCTTTTTCCCAGTTTCTCCGGGTTTGTCGCATCAACAGTGAACCAGAAAAAAGAGACTCAGATTTAGACATGATGCTACAAAAATTCCGAGAACGGGGATATCCACTGAGTGAGTTACAACAAGCCAAGACACATGCTCTTGACTTCACACGAGAACAACTGTTAGCCCCTAAAGAGAAAAAAACGCTGACAGGGAGATTTCCATGGGTCACACAGTACAATACTAGCAGTAAACATCTTACTAAAAAAATGAAACAACTGTGGCCCATAGTGTCATCGGATAAGGAACTTGGTGAAGTTTTTGACTCAAAACTCCTGGTTAGTCATACTAGAAACAAAAGTATCAGGGATTATGTAGTCAAAATTGATGTATCTAATTTTGAGACTCAAAAACGGCACTTTCTCAATAGGAAACCGGGATGTTTTCGGTGTAGTGGCTGCACAACATGCAGCTACCTTACCCCGGGTGACAAATTTAGACATCCACACACAGGAAAGTTATTCACTATACAATACCCACTTTCCTGTGAGTCTAAATTTGTAATATACCTCATCACGTGCCCATGTGGATTAACATACGTGGGCAAAACGGATTGCACTTTCAAAACACGCATGGCGCAACATAGATATGCAATCCGGGAAGCCATTAAATCAGGCGACAGTGAACAACCTGTGGCCAGGCACTTTGCCAATGCCAGACATGGCATGGCCACATTGAGGTATATGATAATAGATCAGGTACCCAATTCACTACGAGGTGGCGATCGATCCAGGAAACTCTTGCAATTAGAATCCAGATGGATATACAGATTAAATACTATCCACCCAAAAGGTTTAAATGAATATATGAATATGAGATGTTTTCTATGAGCCAATATTTACTGAGATTCACTCGATACTACATAGCATCTAATATATTTTTTATTTAATAGTTTTCACCTACTGTGTTTTGTACTTTTGAATTTTTTAACCTCTATGTGTCAGGCACAATTCTATTTAAACTCTCCGGGCAAGAATTTTTATGGCCATGTTATTAATATTGAATACCAGTAGAGTTTATACTTGCTCTCTAGTTCTATAATTAATTGCTTCAAGATGCTCTAAGGTATATGTTACAGGAGTACAGACATGTCATATTTATATTGATCACAACACTTTGCTCTAAGTTAATGATTTCTTGTTTTCACATTTGCGTGTTAGGCACTTTGTTTTGTATTGTTTTTATCTCACACATTGCACTTTGAATATCATTAACTACTGCATTGTTCATTCATGTTTACTTCCAATCCAGGAAGTCTTATTTATGTATTGATTTTTTTATGTGTACAGTAACCATGGTGATCTCCCCCTGGATGACAGCACGTCAGCTGGACGGACCGGCATTACGTCACTTCCGGCTGTGAGGTACGTCTCGACCGGGATCCGGGCGGCGTGGTCTGCACGGGCGGGAGGAGTCCCTCCAACACTTAAGGTATTTATGCACCTATTTTGTTCATTTGCACTTATCCTGACGACGGGGTTGCGTCCCCGAAACGTTGATGTCTCATTGACAATAAAGTCACTGCACTTTCTACTTTACAATATGCTCTGAGTGCCGCCCATCTGTTCTGGTATATATATATATATATATATATATATATCCTGTGTGTATGTGTGTGTGTGTGTGTGTGTGTGTGCGTGTGTGTGTGTGTGTGTGTGTGTGTATATATACATACATACACACACACAACCCAGAACCTACGTTTAAGTTTACTACATAAATGTAAGAAAAAATGAACAGCCCATCCTGACCTTAAAGACAGGACTAGAGCCTGTCTCTTCACCCGCGCTGGCAGGGAGCTTCCTTGTTTCCTGCAGCCTGCGTGCTCAGCCAGTCGCTGAGCAGCAGGCTGCAGCGTGACACATTATTGGGCAGCTGAGCCGTCGCTCAGCACAAGCAGCCCAGGAAGCGCTCAGCGGCGCCGGCGGCTGTGTGAGCGGCGGCTGCTGCTGGGCTCATAGTGGGGAGGGGAGCGCAGTGCAGTGCCGCGGATCGGATCGGATTACAGATCCGATCTGTGGCGCGTGACGGAGGCCCCTTCAGACAGGTGGGCCCGGGGGATACTTAACCCCGGAGCCCCCCCCTTAATCCGGCTCTGCTCCTGCGTAGTGTGCATAGAGCTAAATGTGTAGTTACCATTATACAGAACTGACCAGGGGCGTCTCTAGAGAGGAGGGGACCGGTGTGCAGACTCCATGTGTGGGCCCCCTCCTCTCCCGTTGCCGTCGCGCCCTTGCTAGCGCTCTGAGCTCTGTAGACTCTGGCACTGTGCCAGTCTCTAGTGGTCAGTGCACTAGCAGTGGCACGAAGGCTACGGGAGAAGAAGGGGCCCACACACGGTCAGCAATGGATTCCGTAAAGGTAAGTATAGGAGAAATGGGTGCAGTGGTTGCAGTGGGTGCGGTGTGCCCCCCCCCCGCACACATGCCTGCACCCATTATAGAAACGCCAATGGAACTGACCACATATCTGCAGCCGGACCACCCCTTGGTTTCATAGCCATCATCATTATTAGTGAATACCTATACTGGTTACAAAAGATAAGCCTGAAAATAGCTGTGTTTATGCGTACACATAACTCTGCTTAACTCACAGTTCTGTCGCCATTCCCTCCCTAGTCTTTGCCGCTGAGCAAATGCTGTGAGAGTTTCTCAAAATACCAGAGTCTTTCAGATAATACAAGAACAGGCAAGTGTGGTTAGAAAAATATAGGTTTCAGTTGTATACCCATTAATTATAGTACTACAAGACGAAATGTAGGCTCTAGGGCTGAGCTACTGCAGAACTGGCGTACTCACTGCTGCCCTCCTGTGGTAATATCCAGTTATTTCATCTTTATACAGTCCTCTACAAATGTGTAATCTATTGCTGTTTAGATAAGATATTCTGGACCCAGGCTACAGCATCAATATTTTCAAAAATGTAAACATTAGAATTTTTGACATAGAAATATTTTTTTTTTTTTTTTTGCTAAACTGCAAAAACCATTTGCTCTGTTATTTTAATATAGTGCCCCAGTCACTAACACACACACACACACACACACACACACACACACACACACACACACACACACACACACACACGGGTTAATTTTTGATGGGTGGCAAGTAACTTAACAGTATATACAGTATTTGGATTGTGGGAGGTTACCCGAGTACCCAGAGGAAACCCACATAGGCATGGGGAGAATATACAAACTCTGCACAGTTGGGGTGAAAATTGATCCCAGGACCTCAGTGATGTGAGGCAATAAAGCTAGCCATTACAGTATTGTGCTGCTTGGCATATTAAAGGTTTGCAGAGACATGTCTGTACCTAGGGGTCTGTGTGCCCCTGGCAAAGTCAAGGCCTTGTAGAAGGGTAGGAAGGAGAAGGGACTGGATCAAGGGCCAGATGTGTGGCCTTGTAGGATATATGCAAACATGAAGCAAATTATAGAGAATGCAAGTAGGGCATGACCTGAATTAGAATGTAGAGAGGGCGGCATGAAATGAAGCAGAATTAGTAAAGAGGGGGCATTAACTTGTGTAGCCCATCAGCCGCTCCAAGCAGTCATATGCACCATATTGCTTTGAAAGAAGATGGGATCTCCTAAAACACTAGTCATATTCTGCCATGACCTGGTCATGTCTGGCCGCCCTACTGGTTGGCAGGCTGAGCCTCGTGGTGCCCCCCTCAACCAGTTCCCTTGGTGAGTGCCATCCTGGGCAACCCCTAGTTATGGTCCTATGCAGAGAAGCAAGAGATAGGAGTCAGCCAGTGGGTCATGACTAAACCACAGAACCTCTCTTGGTTCCTATTATCACACACTGGGCCCGATTCATATCTGTATGCAAACCCAATGGAGATCAATGGTGATATATATATAGATATATAGATATATATATATATATATATATAGGGGATTCAAAAGACGCAGTACAACCTTTTGTTTCAAAAACTGTGCAGGAAATGGTTAAACTGAATACTCAAATGAAAAGGGGGTTGTGTAACATGTCAAAAGTTACAACACTTTTAGTTGCAAGTAAATGAAGATGGCTTTGACAAAAGAGGAGAGAATTGAGATCATTTTGATGTCTGAAGAACAAAGTTTCCATGTCATAGCTGTAGATTTTAACAACCGACAACCAGAAAAAACTCCAATTTCATCTAACACTGTCAGGTGCCGAATTTCCAAATTCGGAGAAACTGGGACTCTGGCTGACAAGTCACGGAGTGGTCGTCCAAAAAGTGCTACTGACGAGACAACCTCAACAATGGTTTTGGCATCCTTCGTGAAGAGCCCACAACACAGCACAGCGCCCACACATTAAATGACTGTCCTTTATGGAGAACAGTTCAGCCTGTAATTACAACAAAAGAGTGTTGTAACTTTTGAACCATAACTGCTATTTCAAATCTGTTTGCAGCAACAAACTTTTCAGCAAATTTGATGTTGTTAGACATGTTACATGACCCCCTTTCCATTTGAAAAAAAAAACGGACTTAGATTAAGATGGCCAATTTTGCTCCAGTTTCCCTACTCAACTTTGGCTCCCGTTGCACTGCTGTATGGATGTTTTTTGCTGTGTTACCTTGATAAAGGTCCCGGTGTGGACCGAAACGTTGGACATTACCTGGAAAACTGTGAGATAAAACTTTGAAATAAATATTCACTTTTTTGATTTTCTATTTTAATTTGTAGAGTGCTGTCTTTCCACATAGTGGGGATACTGTATGTTGTACTATGGGCCCCATCCCCTACGGGATTGGACTCTGACTGGCACCCCACCACTTATCTATGTTAAGTGAGAATGCAGGGACCCCCCAATATATATGTGTGTGTATATATATATATATATACACACACACATACACACATTACTTGAAAGAACGTTAAAGATACACACAGTCAAAATGTAAGGATATCAGTTGCCCAACAGTTGTTTCAACCACAATCAATCGGTCTTCAGGTGCCCATTTATTTTATATATATATATATATATATATATATATACACACACACACACATATATATAAATATATATATTATACATACATACACACATATACACACACATACTAGGTGCGCTCTTCACACCGTCGTAAGGGGCTACGCCCCCTTAACCCTTGCACGCCCTTCTGGCGTGCAATATTTGTATTATATGGAGTATTCCCTCCAATCATAATTGTGTGAGTAGTTAAATATTGCACAGACTAATGGCGTGCGATGGTTAAGGGGTTGTAGCCGCTTGCAACAGCATGAACAGCGCATGCAGGGCCTGATGAATCACCTAGTTAGTGCTGTGGTTGGGGGAGTGGTGGATGCGGGGGAGATGCGGATAGGGTCTGGGGGTGCCGTGTGGGGGGAGGGGCAGTTGCGAGGGTGCCGCAGGTGGAGGAGGTGCTGGTGCGGTGGTGACGTGGGTGGGGGAGGAGCGGTTGTTGGGGTGCCGCAGGTGGGTGAGGGGTGGGTGCAGTGGTGCCGCAGGCTGGGGAGGGGTGAGTGCAGGGGTCCGGAACCACCGCGGGTGGTGGAGGGGTGGGGGGGGTACCGCAGATGGGGCCTGGAGGTACTGCAAGTGGGGGAGGGACGGGTAATGCTTCTCCTGCTTCTCCTCCTGGAAGTAGCTAAGCTGCTGCCCTCCCTTTGGCAGTGGCTCTCCTGGAGACTCGCACCACAGCCAAGCAGCCAGTCACTATTGTTATTGCAGATGTCCAAACGCGCCGCATTACAGGGAAAAAGGTGCACTCCATAAACTACAGCTGCCAGCAGGCCTTAGCGCCGGAATGCTTCGGCGCTAAGGGCTGCTGGGAGCTGTAGTTTATTTAGTGCGTCTACTTCCCTTTAATGTGGCGCGTTGGGACACCGGCGCTAGCAATAGTGAGTGGCTGGTAGAACTGACTGACTCGCTGAATCAATGTAAGAGGTGAGAGTGCTGTGCAGTGTCAGTGACACTGCACACCCACTGCACTGCACAGCACTGTCACCTTTTACATTGATTTAGCGTCCAGACATTACCCTTCACGATATCACCCACTCTATCCGTTACATTAGCCATCTCGGGGCTTCCAGGCCGGCAGCCCAGGTGCTTTGTTGCGGAGTCAGGGCCTCTGGGGATCTGGGCGTGGCTGTGGCGGGGCGGCACTTCTGTGACATCACTCGCAGAGAGTATGCGGATCAGGTAGGGCTATGAATGCCTTCCGCTGTGTCGCTTTCATACACATCTGTGCCGGTGGCCGCAGCAGCTTTTGTTCCACCTGCGCCGCGGATAGAGAGTGGGGATTGTTGATGCAGGAGGGGGCAGGCGGACTGGCAGCAGGACATAGGGGAAAAAAAACCTTTTATTGCAGCGTCCTATCTACAGCACAGAGACTTGATGCAGTGGCATACCCTCCAACTGTACCTTTTTGGCAGGTACAGTACCTTTTTGTTATGGTCTGTACCAATTTTTGGCTCTCCAAACTTCCATTGAAAATATAGGAAAAGGGGCGTGGCCATGTCACTTTATCTGTGACCACGCCCCTTTTCAAATTTGTACCAATTTTTATGTGTAAATTGTTGGAGGGTATGTTGCTGCTGATGCAGTGGGCCTATTTTGGGGTGGGCCTGGAGCTGCAGCTCCATCAGCCCCATTGTTAATCCTCCTCTGGGAACACACAGCAGCCAAAGGACAGAGCCTCCCATTGGATGTAACCTGTGTGGGAGCGCGTTTCTCGCCCAATCAGCTGTGGACTGGGTGTGATAGACCTGCGGCTAACCCAATGAGAGCTCCTAGCCACTCCCAGCGTTATCTACACAGTCACAGATCTGGGCTATTATATAGGATAGATATATATATATATATATATATATGAGAGAAAGAGAGAGAGAGAGAGAGAGAGAGAGAGCGGTACTGGGACATCAATAAAGAGCTCAGAGGCTGCAAAAATTTACCAAAGTTTCAATTCTATTTCAACTGTCGCCAGGTTATAGATTAATAGCAAACCAGCATACCTTTATGTATAACCACGTCACCATGTAAACAATCCACTATCTGGTCCGTGACTGCTCACATGGTCGGCGGCGGCTGCTGATGACTTCATCATGCCCAGCACCTACAGTAGCACTGACAGCACTGCTAGTGTTTACCATCACCATAGTAATAGAGCATGATTACTGACAATAAAGAAGCAGTACAAATACAGTACAAAATTAGTGTAGCAATATACCGGCTACATCATATAACAAAGTAAAAGCTACATCCCATGTTCATAGAACTAATGAGACAAAAGCTACAGGGGCGTATCTACCCATTGGCCAGGATGGCATTCGCCAGAGGCGCCAGCTGAGGAGGGGCACCACCTGGCTGTACCACCTGAGGCCAGGGGGGTAGATTAACTGTGCCCCTGTGTCCCCAACCAGCAGGGATGCCCGGCAATGACCACAGAAGGCAGCAGCAGCAGCCACTGTCCTTGGTGCTGGGGTCCGGCAGCGCTCCGCAGTCTGCACTACAATCAAGCAACTCTGCAAAACTACAGCTCCCACCAGCCATTGCTGCTGTGAGTTCCCGGCAGCAATGGCTGCTGGAAGTTGTAGTTTTACAGTTACTCGATGTAGAGCGGACTGCAGAGTGATGCCGGACCCCAGCACCAAGGACAGTGGCTGCTGCTGCTGCCTTCTGTGGTCATTGCCGGGCATCCCTGCGGGCAATGCCCCGGGAGGGGGGACGACGAGACAAAGAGTAATGTGTATATATGTGTACTGGACGATAACTTTCACCATTAACAGTACAATAGATGTATAAAGTACATACCAAGTGCTTGAAACAGTGTAATAAATGGAATACATCATTAGTTGTGCCAGCTTGGATGAATCTAGAAACTAACACATAAAAATATTACTGGCACAGTTTCTAGATTCATTCAAGCTGGCACAACTAATGATGTATTCCATTTATTACACTGCACTTGGCATGTACTTTATACATCTTTTGTACCGTTAATGGTGATAGTTATCGTCCAGTATACTGAGCTGTCCCATTTTGCCATCCAGATACTGTACCCCTGAGGAAGTTCTTCGGGACGAAATGTGTTGGCTCATTGACCACTCAATTTCTGTTTCACATTCTGAATTAATATCAACAAAGAAATCTGCTTAATTGAATGCAAATTGGATAAACATACTGTGTCTTTCTGTGAAATGTTACATTTGTTGCCCATGTGCTATTGTGAATTTTATTGTGAATACATTTTCTCTCTATAAAAGCAATGTTTTCATTTATGAACACATGCACTATGTTTAAAATTGAACTCTGGATGGTTTAATCACTAGGAATATTAACTTCAGCGCCCCCAGATTCAGTGTAGTTTATGTTATTTTTGAATCTCGGCTAAAAGGGGATTTATCTAGAAGTACCGCTATCTATCTATCTATCTATCTATCTATCTATCTATCTATCTATCTATCTATCTATCTATCCTAGTGCAACTGGGTACATATATATATATATATATATATATGTAGATAGATAGATAGATGCTGTAGTAAAGTAGCTGCTGGCACTCACAGGTCTACCTGTTAATGTTAGAGATGGGGTATTAGATAAGGGGTACCACTGTGTAGCATAATGTGAATAATGGACATTACTGTGTGATGTGATATGAATTAATGGTACTATTGTGTGGCCACGCCACTTTTTTGGCGACTTGCATATTTCAAATGTGGGGGGGGGGGTTGCCAGTTCCTACTTTGCCAGGGGTGCTCGGACCCCTAGCTTCACCCCTGAAAAGCTAAACAAAATGGACCTCACATAAAACCCACATAAGACATCAGATCATTAAACCCTTTAAGATGCATGACTTCCAATTTAGGTATACATCTTCCCTTACATTAAAGAAGTTTCACTGACCAATTGCCACCCCTTAACTGTGCTGGTACATGATTAATAATTCTGTAGTGTAAACTTCTTACGCCACTTTCAGATATACTGTATGACCCAGGAATTTACCTTCTCAGACCTGGGTTTTTCACTTCAGCAAAATTCCAAGTTTTTGCTGGAGACCTCCTTTCACACTACACCTAAGAACAGGGAATTCCCGGGTCGTCCCCTTTCACACAAAAGCAGAATCTGCTCTGGCATTCTACAAGCCAGGGCTGCTAGGCTGCATACATGTCATACAAACACATATAAATGTCATACACATACATGTCACACTCATATACACTCTAGCAATCACACACAGATTGCAGCCCCCATCCCTCCATCACGGACCGCAGCCCCCTCCAGGAATCTCTGACCACAGCCCCCTACAGGCAGCCCCGCCCCCAAGGCAGCCCACACAGCCTATTAGAGTGCGATCTGGGAGCAAAATCCTGGGTCGCACCATTCACTATACTGGGTTGTCTACCAGGGACGAAGGTCCCAGGAAAAACCCTGGTGAATAGCAGAGGCTCCAATCCGGGAATGTGTTCCCGGTTTGGTGCCTTTCAGACATACAGAAATCCCGGGTTGATGCGCATTCATGTGCAAAAACCCGGATTTTCAAGTATGTCTGAAAGGGGTATAAGAAAATGTTTGTCTTGTACAAAATGCCGGGCAACCAGTTGCTCACTGAGACCGAATTCAAAAGCATTATGAATGGCAGAACAACGTACAGTCATTTGTTATTTGAACTCGCATTGTTTTGCCAATGGGCAAAGAATCTGGTACACTACAAAAGTGGAGTTACAATTCTCTAACCGGTCTCAGTAAATCAACTTTTGTAGTGTACCAGATTCTTTGCCCATGTGGACGAAGCTATATCAGCAAAATTGAACGCAAGTTCAAAAGGTTAATGAAGTTTATCTTCTGAAGAAGTTCTATACTGCTGTCAGAGGATGAAACACGTTGAGAAAACTGTACTCCATGTGCTGCAGTAATCAGACAAGCATGTGTTAAATTGTACGAGTCCATTACCTATTTGTATTTTTTTGTGTAAATAATGTGTTAAATTTACTACACCATCAGTTTCTTTCCCTTTTGGAAGTTCTTTTCAAATTTAAGGTGGGGGTTTAAAGTCCTTCGTAGATACTGAGAATATAACTAGAACTTTCCTAAGAAAGAAAATCAGGCGCACCTGTAGATAACAATGTGGATAGTCACTTAATTAAAAGAAGTAGCTGCTCCTAATTGACCATCTGGTGGTCTGATGTAAAGAAATATATAACAAATTTGCAACCTTGGAAAAGGTAGCAAAAAGGAGTGCTAGTGATATATTAAAATAAAATACAATTTTTTCACATAATATAATGTAGTACTGTTTATCAACAAATGTGAAACAGCAACAAAAGATAAAATATGTAACAATATTGTATGTCTCTCATGTGATAATTGTATCAATTATAAAATAGTAAGAAGCTGTACAGCAGCCTGTTAATTAGGTGTATTTAATTAGGATCAAACATCTTATGGATGATCCCAGACTCAGTTCATATTTAGGTGTATTTTGTTAAGAGCCACCAATTGGGTACGCTATGCTACTACCCCTTGTTTAAGAAATTTTCTCACTAGCGGGAGCAAAGGTGTGGAGCCGTCACTGTGAAGTATTATCGGCATAGTGTAGAGTTCACTCTCCAACAGCGGGTACAAGCTGCCAGTGTTTAGCCACTTGGTGAGCTCCGGTGATGGCACAGGCGTTGGGCAGAGTCCGATCCCAGACAGCACTTGCAGGCTGATAATATTTACCGCTTGCTGAGCCCCCATGGTTTTAGACAGCCACACATGCAGGGATGTTTTTAACGGCAATAGTGCAGTGTCCCGATGTGTAGCTGGCATGTAGTATGCAGTGGGGGAGGGCAAATCCAATGGCGGTGGTGGCTTGCTTTTGCTGTTTAATCATGGACATCAGCTTCAATTGGATAGGTTTGTTTTCTTAAATATACAGGTCTCAGAACCTCTCAGCATTTAAATCCAAGGTGACAAATCAAAAGTTTACCAGGAATTGCACACCTGTGTTAAGACTAAACACCTGTATAGAGTATCGTCATTGAGTAAATTTAAAAGTGACAAAAAATCCATAATATAAATATATAGACCAATATCTACAAACAACAGTTTCAATTTTATTGCTACAATCATTCAAAATATAGAAACATTTAGACAGTTTAGACAACGGCATCACAGAGAAATCTCCAAAACCATTTAATTCAATATTACTTGTAAGCTAAAGTTTATCCAGTGGATGGTTATCAGCAAAAGATGCTGTGCTCAGATGATAAAGCTACCAACCACAGTGTTGAGAGTTATAGGATCAAATCCCAGAGGAGAGGAGAGCAGACCGAGTGTATCATAATTATTTTTTCAATTATTACTATATTATAAACGGATTTAAAATCCTCCTTTTGTTATTTTATAGTTGTTTTGTATAATATTTTTATATAAGGCTACAGATGAGGATAAAAATAAAAGTCATGTGTATTGAGGGGGCCTTTAAACACTAGACTTCCAATGCAAAAGAATATATAAAAATAATAATAAATAATAATAATACCTATTAGTTTACACAAACTATGTAGGAGCTATGACCAACTATGAAGATATAATGAAAATTATAAGGGAAACAAATATTTGTAAATAATATATGTATTGCAGACAAGGAGGAAGTATAACCTATGTGTATGTATAGAGATCTACGCATATACACATAATGCATACTTGCCTACCTGACCCTCTCCATGAGGGAAAAAATGCTCTGTTCCTGGACTTTCCTGGTAATGTATGATTGCCATCCCCTGTGGTGAAACACCTTTCTTATCAATTAACTAGCTCACCACAGGGGATGGCAATCATACATTACCAGGAAAGTCCAGGAACAGAGCATTTTCTCCCTCATGGAGAGGGTCATGTAGGCAAGTATGACATAATGTATGAGCTGTTACACCAGGCATTCCCAACCACGGTCCTCAAGGCACACCAACAGTGCAGGTTTTAGTGATATCTAGGCTTCAGCACAGATGGTTAAATCAAAATAACTGAGCTACTAATTAAGTCACCTGTGTTCAAGCCTGGATATCACTAAAACCAGGACTGCTAGGGTGCCTTGAGGACCGCGGTTGGGAATCTGTGTTACTTCCAAATCATACGTGCAAGTATGGTGACAGATATCTACCCATGTCTTCATATGAAGATGTTCAGAAACCAATTAATAATTTTAAAGAAACAGAAAACGTAACATATTAGTTAGATATTACATCATAGAGGTACAAAAGCATACATGAAGAGGAATCATTTAAAGGACAGACTTAGGTCCTTTAGGAAGAAAAATTTATTTTATCCTACACAGTATAAGAGTGGTTTCATAGAAACCTTTTATACTGCTACTCTGGAAGAATTATTTCTAGAAAGAAACATGGAAAAAGGAAAAAAGAGGCAAAAAAAATCAGGATAATTTACATAGAAATGAAAGAAAGGCCCTAAGAGATTTAAAACAGGACAAAACAATTATAATTAAAGCAGCAGACAAGGGGGGAGGGACTATTGTTCAAGATACATCTGATTACTTGAAAGAAGCATACCGTCAACTGAATAATTTGAAATTCTATGTGAGATTCATTAAAGAACTAAAGGGGCTACTGGTGGATGCCCTGGACTGTGGTGCGATATCCAGGACTGAATATAATTTTCTTTTTAATGCACACTCTATTATCCCTACTTATTATCACCTTCCCAAAATACACAAGTCACTCCTCCCACCTCCTGGTCGCCCAATAATCTCTGGTGTAGGGTCACTCACTTCTAATTTACCAGCTTTTGTAGACTCCCACTTACAACCGCACATTAAAAATTTAAAATCTTATATTAGAGACACTACTCATTTTCTACAACTAATTAAAGATATAAAATGGCAAGAAGATTATTTATTAGTAACCTGTGATGCTGAATCATTGTATACTAATATTCCACATAACAAAGGAGTACAGGTGATAAGCCATTATCTAGCACTAGATAATACTATATCTGCGGAATTGGGACAACTCATTTTGAATTCTATTCAGTTCATTTTATCACATAATCACTTTTTATTTAATGGAGAGCACTTTTTACAGATGCCCATGGCAGTGCCATGAGCACCAGGTTCACCCCAAGTTTTGCCAATCTATATATGGGGCACCTCAAAAATGAATATATCTGGGGTGGCCCCTTTGGGGCGAACCTGGTGCTCTATGGAAGATATATAGACGACTTGTTTATTATTTGGAAGGGGGATAACTCAATCTGTTAACATCTTTTGTTAAACTTCTCAACACTAACACATTCGGTCTCACATTCATTAGCACTATTCATGAGTCAGAGATTACTTTCCTGGATTTACTACATGCTGGAGTAATCAATGAAAATATTCATACAAAGACCCATAGAAAAAAGGTTGATTGTAATACCTTTTTGAACTATAAAAGTTGTCACTATAGACCTTGGCTTAATAACATACAGTACCTAAGAGTCAATATTTGAGACTTAAAAGTAACTGCTCAGAAACTAATGTTTTTACCTATCAGAGTGCTGAAATATCTCAATCATTTCTTGAACAAGGGTACCCTAAATTAATAATAGATAAAGTACTGGAAGATACCGGTTTAAGGAAGAGAGAGGATCTATTAAAGGGGAACATACAAAACAATATTATCTGTCCAAAAACAGAGAATAATGAACCTATATTTATCTTCAAATGTAATAATTCTTCGTATATTATTAAGAAAATTTTTAATAAGAATTTAGCCATCTTAAAAATAGATAAGATACTCTCAAGCTTCCTGGTAGATAAAATAAAAATGGTTTTTAAAAAAGCGAATAACCTACAAAACTATCTATCACCTAGTCACTTCAAACTATCTCCAGACTCCTTACCAAGTAGTCTAAGAGAACAAAATGAAGTTCATACGAGAAAAGGTAGCTTTAAATGTATGAACTCTAGATGTATTACCTGTAAATACATAACACATGGTGGAGATCGGTTTTCATCCTTTAAGGATGACCACAATGATAAGTTTGAAGTGACAAGCTATATTAATTGCCAAACCACTTTTGTGGTTTATTTGTTATCCTGTGGCTGTGGGCTCCAATATGTAGGTAGAACCACTAGATCTCCAAATACTAGGTTCCTTGAACATAGAAGACTTATTCAAAAGAAATCAAACATTCATAGTGTTCCTAGACATTTTAATCAGGTCCATAATGGTGATTTGGAAACTCTTTCAATACAGGGGATAGAACATATAGGTATGACATCAAGAGGGGGTGATAGATTTAGCCGCCTCTGTAAAAGGGAGGCATATTGGATATGCACCCTAAATACCCTCTTTCCATCAGGTTTAAATGAGAACATCGAGATGAATTGTATCTGATTAGGTTCCCAGAACATTCTTTATTAGGTATCTAGTAAGTTATATTATACTACTAGATGTATGGATTACGTATATGCCTTCAGAAAATGCTCTCTATTAGTAGTGATAGATAGAGAGCGCTACTGTTTATCCATCATTAGACTATTATACAGTGGTTTAACTAACATGAATCTAAAATCCTTGCCTGTTTCCTTATACACTCATATATTCTATACAAATCTTTTCCTATATACTATATATATCTATATTCTGCCTTTATAATGTGCTCTCTCCCAAAAAAAAACATTGACTCATTGATAATTCTTAGTCTGTCCTTTAAAGGGTTCTCCTCATGTATGTTTTTGTACCTCTGTGATGTAATATCTACCCAATATGCTATGTTTTCTTTTTCTTTTAAATTATTAATTGGTTTTTGAACGTCTTCATATGAAGACATGGGTAGATATCTGTCACCATACTTGCAAGTATATGTGTAGATCTCTATACATACACATAGGTTATGCTTCCTCCTTGTCTGCAATACATACAGTATATTATTTACAGATATTTGTTTAAAGGCCCCCTCAATACATATGAAAATAGAGTAGGCTTTAACTTTTATTTTTATCCTCATTTGTAGCCTTATATAGAAACATTATACAAAACAACTATAAAATAACAAAAGGAGGATTTTAAATCCGTTTCGAATATAGTAATAATTGAAAAATAATTACAAGGCACTCAGTCTGCTCTCCTCTCCTCTGGGATTTGATCCTATTACTCTCAACACTGTGGTTGGTAGCCCTATCACCTGAGCCACAGCATCTTTTGCTGATAACCATCCTCTGAATAACCTTTAGCTTACAAGTAATATTACAAGTAATATTAAAATAAATGGTTTTGGAGATTTCTCTGTGATGCCGTTGTCTAAACTGTCTAAATGTTTCTATATTTGACTGATTGTAGCAATAAAACTGAAACTGTTTAATGTTGCTTGTAGATATTGGTCTATATATTTATATTATGGATTTTTTTCACTTTTAAATTTCCTCAGTGACAATACTTTATACAGGTGTTTAGTCTTAACACAGGTGTGTAATTCCTGGTAAACCTTTGATTTGTCACCTTAGATTTAAATACTGAGACGTTCTGATACCTGTATATTCATCTCCTGAGGAAACCGCTGATGCCAATAGTGGAGAAACGTGTTGAGAAAACAAACCTATCCAATTGAAGATGATGTCCATGCTTAAACGGCAAAAGCAAGCCATCACTGCCATTGGATTTTCCTCCCCCACTGCAAACTACATGCCAGCTGCACAGCTGTATACTACACTATTGCCGTTAAAAACATCCCTGCACATGTGGCTGCCTGACACCACGGGGGCTCAGCAAGCGGTAAATATTAACAGCCTGCAACTGCTGTCTGGGATCGGAGTCTGCACAATGTCTGTGCCATCACTGGAGCTCATCAAGTGGCTAAACGCTGACAGCTTGTACCCACTGTCAGCGAGTGAACTCTGCACTATGCCGATAATACTTCACAGTGACGGCTCCACACCTTTGCTCCTGCTAGTGAGAACATTTCTTAAACAAAGGGTAGTAGCATAGCATACCCAATTGGTGGCTCTTAACAAAATACACCTAAATAAACATTACGCTGGTAATACTTCACAGTGACGACTCCACACGTTTGCTTCCGCTGGTATAGAACATTTCTTAAACAAGGGGTAGTAATAGCATAGTGTACCCAGGGTTGGACTGGCCCGCAGAGGAAACCACCGGCCCCACTGCCTGAGATCCCCTCCTTCTCCTCTAGGGATCAGGTTCCAGACTGTGCACTTATTATATATTGTGCATATGTTATATTATACTGCACAGAACTGTGGTGTATTTTCTACAGTGCATTGCTGTTATTAATCTGGTGTATTATGGGCATGTAGTCTCAGTATTTACTGTATATATTTATCAAGGGGCCCAGACCATGGACTCGCTAATAGTTAGCCAAGCCCCTGTGGTGACTGGCCACACCCCTAAGCATAAGTCCCAACCACTGCATTCCACCGGTGGGCCCTTTATGCCCCAGTCCGACACTGAGCGTACCCAATCGGTAGCTCTTAACAAAATACAAATATGGACTGAATCTGAGATCAGCCATAAGATGTTTGGTCCTAATTAAGTACACCTAATTAATGGACTACTGTACAGCTTCTTACTCTTTTATAATTGATACAATTATCACATAAGAGACATACAATATTGTTATATATTTTATCTTTTGTTGCTGTTATAAATTTGTTGATAAACAGTACTATATTATATTATGTGAATAAGTTGTATTTTATTTTAATATATCACTAGCGCTCCTTTTTGCTACCTTTTCCAAGGTTGCAAATTTGTTATAGTTTTCTTAGTAGATACCAGACAAAAACTTCCCGACTGACTACATTGTTGCAGCTCCAAAAGGGTACATATATTGACACACACACACACACACACACACACACACACACACACACACACACACACACACACACACACACACTTCATTTAGTCATTACAAGAAAACTTTTATTCCTTTTCTCCATACCCATATTTCAACATACCTAATGAGTATCGGGGTTATAAAAGGGACAAGTAGAGGAAAGGGATGAAAGACACTGCTATGAGCTGGAAACACTTTGATTGTTATATATATATCCATCCTGTCCATCCTGAAGGTTGTTTGAGGCATTTAGCTCATTCTTAAAATTGGTGGCACGGCAGGACCACCCAGCAGCTGCAGACAATGGCAGCCCCTGGGAAAGTGTAAGACAACCCCACAAGCCACCCCCAGCCCTTCCTGTGTACCTAGCAGCTGTCTTGTATGTAACATCGCAATGTTGGTCGCGATGTTACCAATGTTCTGATGTTACCGATCTTCCGGCCGATGTTCTGATATTTGAGATAAATTATATTTAAAAAAAAAATAATATATATATTTTTTTTTTTCATTTTTAACTAAAATAATTTTGGATAAAATTGTCAGTTAAGTAGTTAACACTCTCCAAAGCTTGATAAATCTGGGCCATATAGCCTGTAACATAGCAGTTAGGAGTTGGTTGGTAGATACTTTATCACAGTGTAATTTATCAATCTCCAAGGCTTGATAAATCTGGGCATAAGCATGGTTCTTATTCTTAGTACATGTTTGCCCAAAAATGCATATCCTTATGGGTAGACAAGTGCAAGGAGAAAGTTGTTCAATGTGTGTAAACTAGAGATGAGCGGGTTTGGTTCGTCGAGATCCAAACCCCCCCGAACTTCACCTATTTTACACGGGTCGAGGCAGCCTTGGATCGTCCCGCCTTGCTTGGTTAACCCAAACGTCATCATCCCGCTGTCGGATTCGCGCAAGATTCGTAATCTATATAAAGAGCCGCGCGTCGCTGCCATTTTCACTCGTGCATTGGAGATTGAACGGAGAGGACGTGGCTACGTTCTCTGCCTGAAAAGCTCCATATCTGTGCTCAGTGTGCTGCAAATATTTGTGCTCAGTGTGCTGCAAATATCTACGTTCTCTGCCTGAAAAGCTCCATATCTGTGCTCAGTGTGCTGCAAATATCTACGTTCTCTGCCTGAAAAGCTCCATATCTGTGTTCAGTGTGCTGCAAATATCTGTGCTCAGTGTGCTGCATTGTGGGGACCACTAGTATATAATTATAGTAGTACAGTACAGTAGGCCATTGCTGTATCTTGCAGCTCCGTGTCAGACTCCGTTCTAGACAGTATCCTGATCATCAGTGCTCAATATCTGCTGCATTGTTGTGTGACCAGTATATACTATATATATTATATATAGTAGTACAGCGCAGCATTTTGGTGACCAACAGTATATAGTTGTACAGTACAGTACAGTAGGCCATTGCTGCATCTTGCAGCTCCGTGTCACTGCAAGTATCCATTCTATATCTGTGCTGCATTTTTGTGAGCAGTATATATAGTAGTACAGTGCAGCATTTTGGTGACCAACAGTATATAGTTGTACAGTACAGTAGGCCATTGCTGTATCTTGCAGCTCCGTGTCACTACAAGTATCGATTCCATATCTGTGCTGCATTTTTGTGAGCAGTATATATAGTAGTACAGTGCAGCATTTTGGTGACCAACAGTATATAGTTGTACAGTACATTAGGCCATTGCTGTATCTTGCAGCTTCGTGTCACTGCAAGTATCCATTCCATATCTGTGCTGCATTGTTGTGAGCAGTATATATACAGTATATAGTAGTACAGTGCAGCATTTTGGTGACTAACAGTATATAGTTGTACAGTACAGTAGGCCATTGCTGTATCTTGCAGCTCCATGTCACTGCAAGTATCCATTTCACATCTGTGCTGCATTTTTGTGAGCAGTATATATAGTAGTACAGTGCAGCATTTTGGTGACCAACAGTATATAGTTGTACAGTATAGTAGGCCATTGCTGTATCTTGCAGTTCTGTGTCACTTCAAGTATCCATATCTGTGCTGCATTGTTGTGAGCAGTATATATAGTAGTACAGCACAGTAAGCCATTTCTATTGATATAATGATATTACTGGCATATAATTAATTACACACTTCCACCTAGTGCTGAAGCTGCTGCCACTAGTCATGGCAGAGACAATGAAATGCCATTAACATCGTCTGCCAAGGCCGATGCCCAATGTCA
Source organism: Pseudophryne corroboree (assembly GCF_028390025.1). Lineage (NCBI taxonomy): Eukaryota > Metazoa > Chordata > Amphibia > Anura > Myobatrachidae > Pseudophryne > Pseudophryne corroboree. The sequence continues at coordinate 319,103,678 of NC_086446.1, read as the reverse complement.
TAGTAGAGAGTGTGTAAAATCCAAAAAGCAAAAGTTCAGTAAAATGATGACCCAAAAATCTAAATTAAAAGCGTCTGAGGAGAAGCCTAAATTTGCCAATATGCCATTTACGACACGGAGTGGCAAGGAACGGCTGAGGCCCTGGCCTGCGTTCATGGCTAGTGGTTCAGCTTCACATGAGGATGGAAGCACTCATCCTCCCGCTAGAAAAATGAAAAGAGTTAAGCTGGCAAAAGCACAGCAAAGAACTGTGCATTCTTCTAAATCACAAATCCCCAAGGAGAGTCCAATTGTGTCGGTTGCGATGCCTGACCTTCCCAACACTGGACGGGAAGAGGTGGCTCCTTCCACCATTTGCACGCCCCCTGCAAGTGCTGGAATGAGCACCCACAGTCCAGTTCCTGATAGTCAAATTGAAGATGTCACTGTTGAAGTACACCAGGATGAGGATATGGGTGTTGCTGGCGCTGAGGAGGATATTGACCAGGAGGAATCTGATGGTGAGGTGGTTTGTTTAAGTCAGGCACCTGGGGAGACACCTGTTGTCTGTGGAATGAATAAGGCCATTGACATGCCTGGTCAAAATACAAAAAAAAAATCACCACTTCGGTGTGGAATTATTTCAACAGAAATGCGGACAAATGCTGTCAAGCCATGTGTTACCTTTGTCAAGCTGTAATAAGTAGGGGTAAGGACGTTAACCACCTAGGAACATCATCCCTTATACGTCACCTGGAGCGCATTCATCAGAAGTCATTGACAAGTTCTAAAACTTTGGGTGACAGCGGAAGCAGTCCACTGACAACTAAATACCTTCTTCCTCTTGTACCCAAGCTCCTGCAAACCACACCACCAACTCCCTCAGTGTCAATTTCCTCCTTAGACAGGAAAGCCAATAGTCCTGCAGGCCATGTCACTGGCAAGTCTGACGAGTCCTCTCCTGACTGGGATTCCTCCGATGGATCTTGATTGTAACGTCTACTGCTGCTGGCACTGCTGTTGTTGCTGCTGGGAGTTGATCATCATCCCAGAGGGGAAGTCGGAAGACCACGTGTACTACTTCCAGTAAGTAATTGACTGTCCAACAGTCCTCTGCGAGGAATATGAAATATCACAGCAGTCATCCTGTTGCAAAGCGGATAACTCAGGCCTTAGCAGCTGTGTTGGTGTTAGACGTGCGTCCGGTATCCGGCGTTAGTTGACAGGGACTTAGAGAATTTCTTGAGGTAGTGTGTCCCCGGTACCAAATACCATCTAGGTTCCACTTCTCTAGGCAGGCGATACCGAGAATGTACACAGACGTCAGAAAAAGACTCACCAGTGTCCTAAAAAATGCAGTTGTACCCAATGTCCACTTAACCATGGACATGTGGACAAGTGGAGCAGGGCAGACTCTGGACTATATGATTGTGACAACCCACTGGGTAGATGTATTGCCTCCCGCAGCAAGAACAGCAGCGGCGGCACCAGTAGCAGCATCTCGCAAACGCCAACTCGTTCCTAGGCAGGCTACGCTTTGTATCACCGCTTTCCATAAGAGGCACACAGCTGACAACCTCTTACGGAAACTGAGGAACATCATCGCAGATTGGCTTACCCCAATTGGACTCTCCTGGGGATTTGTGACATCGGACAACGCCACCAATATTGTGCGTGCATTACATGTGGGCAAATTCCAGCACGTCCCATGTTTTGCACATACATTGAATTTGGTGGTGCAGAATTTTTAAAAAAACGACCGGGACATGTAAGAGATACTGTCGGTGGCCCGAAGAATTGCGGGCCACTTTCGGCATTCAGCTACCGCGTGCCAAAGACTGGAGCACCAGCAAACACTCCTGAACCTGCCCCGCCATCAGCTGAAGCAAGAGGTGGTAACGAGGTGGAATTCAACCCTCTATATGCTTTAGAGGATGGAGGAGCAGCAAAAGGCCATTCAAGCCTATACATCTGCCTACGATATAGGCAAAGGAGGGGGAATGCACCTGACTCAAGCGCAGTGGAGAATGATTTCAATGTTGTGCAAGGTTCTGCAACCCTTTGAACTTGCCACACGTGAAGTCAGTTCAGACACTGCCAGCCTGAGTCAGGTCATTCCCCTCATCAGGCTTTTGCAGAAGCAGCTGGAGATATTGAAGGAGGAGCTAAAATGGAGCGATTCCGCTAGCCATATGGGACTTTTGGATGGAGCCCTTAATTCGCTTAACCAGGATTCACGGGTGGTCAATCTGTTGAAATCAGAGCACTACATTTTGGCCACCATGCTCGATCCTAGGTTTAAAGCCTACGTTGTAGCTCTCTTTCCAGTAGACACAAGTCTGCACATGTTCAAAGACCTACTGGTGAGACACTTGTCAAGTCAAGCGGAACGTGACCCGCCAACAGCTCCTCCTTCATTTTCTCCCGCCACTGGAGCTGCCAGGAAAAGGATCAGATTTCCAAAACCACCCGCTGGCAGTGATGCAGGGCAGTCTGGAGCGAGTGCTGACATCTGGTCTGGACTGAAGGACCTGACAACGATTACTGACATGTCGTCTACTGTCACTGCATATGATTCTGTCACCATTGAAAGAATGGTGGAGGATTATATGAGTGACAGCATCCAAGTAGGCACGTCAGACAGTCCCGTACGTATACTGGCAGGAAAAAGAGGCAAGTTGGAGGCCCTTGCACAAACTGGCTTTATTTTACCTAAGTTGCCCCCCCCTCCAATGTGTACTCCAAAAGAGTGTTTAGTGCAGCCGGTCACCTAGTCAGCGATCGGCGTACGAGGTTACTTCCACAAATTGTGGAGAAGATGATGTTCATAAAAATTAATTATAATCAATTCCTCCGTGGAGACATTCACCAGAAATTGCCTCCAGAAAGTACACAGGGACCTATGATGGTGGATTCCAGTGGGGACGAATTAATACTCTGTGAGGAGGGGGATGTACACAGTGAAAGGGGTGAGGAATCGGAGGATGATGATGAGGTGGACATCTTGCCTCTGTAGAGCCAGTTTGAGCAAGGAGAGATTGATTGCATCTTTTTTTGGTGGGGGCCCAAACCAACAAGTCATTTCAGCCACAGTCATGTGGCAGACCCTGTGGCTGAAATGATGGGTTTGTTAAAGTGTGCATGTCCTGTTTATACAACATAAGGGTGGGTGGGTGGGCCGAAGGACAATTCCATCTTGCACCTCTTTTTTTTATTATTTATCTTTGCATCATGTGATGTTTGGGGCCAATTTTTTTAAGTGCCATCCTGTCCGGCACTGCAGTGACACTCCTAGATGGGCCAGGTGTTTGTGTCGCCCACTTGGGTCGCTTAGCTTAGTCATCCAGCGACCTTGGTGCAAATTTTAGGACTAAAAATAATATTGTGAGGTGTTCAGAAGAGACTGGAAATGAGTGGAAATTATGGTTATTGAGGATAATAATACTATAGGATCAAAATTACCCCCAAATTCTAGGATTTAAGCTGTTTATGAAAAAAAAAAAACCTGAATCCAAAACACACCCGAATCAGACAAAAAATTTTCAGGGAGGTTTTGCAAAACGTGTCCGAATCCAAAATACGGCCGCGGAACCGAATCCAAAACCAAAACCCGAAAAATTTCCGGTGCACATCTCTAGTGTAAACTAAATGTATGAATTGTAAACTGAGATGAATTTGAATACTATATATAGGATTATAAATTGTGCCCCCAACAGAAAACAATAAGTGCTGCCTCCATAATACATTTTTATTGCACCTGTAATAAATTAATAAATTAATATTGCCCTGTAATTCATATTTTCTACTTAATGAATACATTATTATTGCACCTGTAATTAATTAGTCACTGTTGTCTCCCTAATCAATGGCTTTACAAGGTGGGTGCGAGGGGTGTGGCCCGCACCCGGGTGCGACGTCTGGAAGGGGCTACACCAAACTGTTGGCTCCTCACAGTGACAGGGGCCAGGTGCTGCAGTGTGAAAGTCTGCTACAGCACCCGACTCCTGTCATAGAAGAGGAACCGACAGCGATGGAACGCGAAGACAGGCTCCGGGGGAAGCTCAGTACAGCCCATGCATGCAACCGGAGTGACCATTCCCGACGCCACGCCCCTTTCTTTGCAACCATGCCCCTTTTGCCGCAGGTGCGCATCGGGTGTCACCGCACCCGGTGATGCCTCTGTCCCTAATATATATTTTTCTTCTATTCTAACAGGTCAGCTCAAACAGCAAGAATGTATTTTTTTTCTGGAGGTTTGGCCTAAGATGCTTGCCATTTCAGACTTTACAAACTGCTATATTATAATTTATTATATATGTGCTTTAAATTTTCAGCCTCTGCAAACAGCATGTGGGTTTTTGGTGTTTACAGACAGCATACAAAACTGTTGCTTAGTTAGTAAATATCTAACTGGGAGTTGGAAGATCACACATATGGGCTGTATATGCAATGAATGAAATACTGTACAGTTTTCAGATTATGGTCTGGAGATCTGTAGTGTATAAACAAACAGGAGCGGTTCTATGCACGGGCAAGCAGGTCAGGGTTTACACTCAACAGTGGCTGCTATTGTCTGCAGCAGTTGGAGGGGGGGATCCTGCCATGCTGACCGATCAGCAGTAATCGGCAGCACGGCAGACACAGGGAGAGAGTGCAGGGAGGCAGAGGGACCTTCCGGTCCCTCTGACAGCAGCAGCAGAGGGAAGTTTCTCTTCCCTGCCGCTGCTAACACAGTTTATCTGACTGGTCGCATCCTGTGCGACCAGGTCAGATAAAGCACTTGCAGGCATGGTCGCATCTGATGTGACCATGCCAGACAAGTGGTTAAGGCCCCAAACATCAGCAATCAATTGGGGCAATTTTGCGTTTTACAGATGACTGTGTAAATAAATCTGCAATGTATGGTGTTCACAAATCGTAGATTCCAACCATGAAGTGATTGCATACCTCCCAAGATTCATGGATTTTTTGGGACTGTCCAGCTGTCCCACCCTCGGGCTGATGTGTCCTGCAGTGTGTGTGTGTGTGTGGGGGGGGGAGGAGGGGGGGGCGGGAGCATTTGGGAGGCTCCTGCGCACAGCTTCTAATCATGGGAGATAGCGTGGCTCGTGATCATGACACTCATGCAAAGCTACACATCCTTTTTGATAAGCCACACTCCTTTTGGACAAACACGGTTTTGCCACATAAAAGAGTCCCGCAACCATAGCTCTAGATGTTGGAGGTACTGTATGGTAATTGAGATTGTTAAATCAGGTTGTCCAACATGTTGGATTTCATAGATCAATTGGGGCTGTAGATTGCTAGTGTAAGGTAACAATCAGCAGATCTGCAGACCTTTTCTAGTGAACTGATGAGCCTTTCAAGATTGGCATATCTGTATTTGCCAAAAATGATCTGCAAATCACTGAAAAGATTGGTGGATTGGGAAATTTTTAAATCTGTGGAAAAATCTCAGATACTGCTAAAAAATTATTTTTTTTCTGATTGCTGATGTATAGTGGCCTTTAGGTGGTCATTCCGAGTTGATCGCTAGCTGCAGTTGTTCGCAGCGCGGCGATCAGGCTAAAAAATGGCTGTTCTGCGCATGCGGCGCAATGTGCACGCGCGTCGTACGAGCACAACGAACGATGTAGTTTTACACAGGGTCTTACGAAGCATTTCAGTCGCACTGATGGCCGCAGTGTGATTGACATGAAGTGGGCGTTTCTGGGTGTCAACTGACAGTTTTCAGGGAGTGTTCGGAAAAACGCAGGCGTGCCAGGAAAAACGCAGGCGTAGCTGGGCGGGTTTGTGACGTCAACACAGGAACTGAACAGTCTGAAGTGATCGCAAGCGCTGAGTAGGTTTTGAGCTACTCTGAAACGGCACAAAAAAACTTTGTAGCAGCTCTGCGATCCTTTCGTTCGCACTTCTGCTAAGCTAAAATACACTCCCAGTGGGCGGCGGCATAGCGTTTGCACAGCTGCTAAAAACTGCTAGCGAGCAATCAACTCTGATTGACCACCTTAGTCTGTGCAGAGGCTGTTCATTTTGTTGGGTGTGTCACATAAAGAACCTTTTTTAAGTGTTCAAACCATTCTAATCTGATTCTGTTTTATTTAAGATACTTTGTTTTGACTATTGTTTTAAAAGTATATTTATTTTTTAAAAATGTAATTCTAATTTTCAATATAAAAGTTAGCTATTGTTTTGGCAATATTACCACAAAGCAATATGAATTTTTTTAATGATGTTGAAATAACTGAAACAGCATACATTATTATTATTTCACAGTAATTAACTTTTTTCTCTGTTAGAGCATACAGCACTGTAGTGTAACCAGCATAATTAGCTTGCTGCTCCCCCTTGTGCCAACAGGTCAGTACTGCATTGCTAGTGTTATTTGTAGGAGCTACAATGTAACTGTATCATTTCTTACTTGACCTGATTATTTTCTATGGTGCTATAAAACAGAGGAGTTGTCCCACGTGGATTTTTTTTATTGTGATTTCCCGTTAAAAGAACATTAACCGGCTATATGTGTTTGTGTACAAGATGTCTTTTGTATTAAAAAAAAAACTGCAGGGATGCAAAAAAATTTTTTAGATTTTGCCGTCCGCGTCTTGTTTCTGTGGACACTTCCAGTGCACATGCGCAAATCACTGATTTGTGCCCGCGCAGCAGGACTGGGGTTGCGGGTTCTGGAGGGGCAAGTATAATATATGGGTGCGGTGTGGGCTCCGCTGGACCCAGGGACCTGTGTGCACCACACACACTGCACCCATTACAGAAAGGCCTATGCTGCAGATGCTGATATGTTGAATGTCAACATATCAATGTCAACATCATAAATGTTGACATTTCAACAGTCTACATCATAGCTGTCAACACTGTGGCATTGACATTATGAATGTTGACATTATGACTGCATCCCCTCTCACTCTGATCCTCCAGCCATCAGTTTCTCACTTCTGTAGCACAGTGCCTGGAAGAGTGGAACAGTGTTCGGAGAAGGCTGTCCATATGCCTTTCATACTGTCACATCACAGTTACAGGAAATGTACTGCAGAGTGACTGGTGACAGATGCATTGTGGGAGGTGGAGAGGGGCATGTTAAGGACCTGGGGGTAAATTTATTAAAGCTCGTTTCTGAAATCGTTTTTATGAATCAAAAAAAATCAACTGAAATCGATCCTAATCAAACTGCAAAATCCCTTAAAAGATTCCTTATTTACTAATAATCGATTTTACATTCGATTTTCAAATCTAATTACATTTTGGGATTTGTGTTCGGTTTTTAAATTCCTTTCCAAAAATGAACAAGAAATCACCTGCTAAATCGAATGCAAAATTTAACTGAATTTCCCTATTACTTCCTTTTGGACCAAATGTATCGCATATATAATAATTAACAGGGGGGGGGGGGGAATTGGAAACACTTGTAGAGTGTTATACACCATACCGGAGGTCAGGATGCTGGCGGTCACATGACCCACACTAGCATCCCGACAATGAAAATACCAACAGGTGATTGTGTACTTATTTTTAATTTTGCAGCCAATGTGGGCTAAAAGTTTATGTTAATAAAAAATATGAGCATTAACTACATCGTTTTTGTATTTTTTAAATAGACCAACAAATAAGAATTGCATGTATGAAGGTGTACAGTTTGAAATACATGATATTTTGTTTACCTATCTATTAGGCATCACAATCAATTTGGGGATTTGAAGGTTGATTTTGAGTTCGATTTGTATTCAATTTGCAAATCTAATGTTAGTAAATGAGGGGATCCTATATATTCGACTATGGGAAAACATTGATGTTTTGCCAATATTCGATTTTGAGTGGGATTTGGTTTGATGTTCAATTTGACATTCAATTTTGCCTTTATTAAATCTCCAATGTCAAAATTGAATGGAAATGTAATGGAAATAGAATGTCAAATCCCTCAAAACTGAAAATTGAACTTTTGTAAGGCAAGATCAGTGCCTTTTCTCTGCTGCTCCATGTATTATGCATTGATAGTATTAGTAATACATGTATATTACTGTTCATGAGCTGGATGCAAATCAATTTTGAAAGGCTGTGAATACTTATGTACATGTGATTTCTTAGTTTTTTAAAATAAATTAGCAAAAATCGCAAAAAACTTTTCACGTTGTCATTATGAGGTATTGTGTGTAGAATTTTGAGTGAAAAAATTAATTTATTCCATTTTGGAATAAAGCTGTAACATAACAAAATGTGCAACTGTGCATGCGCAAACCACCAGCTTCTATAGACTGCATCGACTGCAGCCCAGGAAGCCAGCTCTCTGCTAATTTCAGCCCAGTCTAGCAGTCCCGGAGAGAGGGAACACCTCCCAATGGGACTGCCTTGTGTGTCTGTAACTGACAGGTAGGACATCCAATACTAGGTCACTGCCAGGCACAGTGAAGACTGCATCTGGCTTCACTGACACTGCTCAGGGTGGCGGATTTAACCTGTGAGGGAGGGGAGCCCATAGGTAAAATCTGCCACTGGTATTAATTCATAGTACCTAGAACAAGCCAACTGCAAATTCTACCATGGCACACCCACACCATCTTATTGTCTCATCACGCAACCAATAGACCCCAAGATGTAACATAGGGCCTAATTCAGACCCAATTGATGTTGTGCGAAATCGCACAGCGGCCGATTATCGAATGACTGTGCATACACCGCAGTCTGCAGGCGCGAGCCCAAACAGCGACAGAATGGTGAGAAAGTTTTGATTGCTAGGCGTATGCAAGGTGATTGACAGAAAGCGGACATTTGTGGGTGGTAACTGCCTGTTTTCTGGGCATGCCCAAGCATTTTCAGGGAGGGTGTGTGACATCAGCTCCGGCCCCGATCAGCTGGAGGAGTAAGGAGTAAATCCTGGGCTATGCACAGACTGGAAAAATTATTTGATGGTGAATGAGTTGCTAGCGGATTTGCAGATGTCCGCTGTCTGGTGAAGTTTTCGCATGGCGTACACATGCATTCCCACACTTGCACGGGACGGGTTTTCACTCTCTATGGGCGGCGACTGTCTGATCGCAGACCTCTGCAAATTTGCAGCACAGCAATCAGGTCTGAATTAGGCCCAATATACTGTAGACGACAACATGTTACACTAGAGCTTCATCGCATAGGCATTTCTATTATGGGTGCAGTGTGTGCGGTGCACACAGGCCCTTGGGGCACGGGGGCCCACACCGCACCCGTATATTATACTTACCACTCCAGAGTCCCGCAGCGGTGGCCCTCCAGTGCGGCCTTAAATCACTCAGAAAATGGCAGCAGCAGCTATTTCCGAGTATTTCGCGCATGTGCACCGGAGATGTCCCCGGGAACAACGTGGGCGCAATGTTCCCAGAGACCTGTGCATATGCAGTAGGCTCTGGCATTCTGCCGGAGGGGGCCCGCGACAGAGGCTGCACGTGGGTCCCCTCCTCTCTTAGAATGTCCCTGCTTCATCGTGTCACCATGCCATCCTTGTTTCATTATCTTACCACCATTTTATGAATGTCTGCCAGTGTAAAGCAAAAACCGATTATCACTTAGAATAAATACATTTGTAATGTGCAGATAGTACAGGTGAAGATTAGAGACTTGTGACCACAATAATGGATGGAAGCATGGTGTAAGAATCAACAATTAGCTGGGAGTTATTACCAGATTTTCAGACAAGCAATAAGAACTTTAAAAGCAACGCAGTAAACCTCATGTTCCAGTGATTGAGATGTGTTACTGCAGGGACCAAGATCAATAAGGAAAGGTCAGTGCTTGATGGTGGCGATGAGAATGTTCTGCTATGTGCCCTATATATGTCAAGTTGCACATGTGACCTCATGTATCTCCATTGGTTATATCACTGTATTACAAAAATGTGGATAGTATGGATAGATGTAGTATATGGCATTATACTGTCAGAACCCCTCACTATTCACATTAGTACAAGAAGGACCAGGAATGACTATATCCTGACTGAAAAATCTGGGGCAAGAGGACAATGACATTTTAGTACAGTTTTTTACCTATGTAAACTCATACATGTTTTCTGTAATTGTTACCCACTTGCCTTTTCAATTGGAATTATTTTCATCTTAGCTTTGGTTATAACGTTGCAGCTACAGTTAACCTTTCATTTTGTAATCTGATTTGACAAGAAGACAGCATTTTAAGCTGAGTAAATAAGAAAACAGACAGATTGCATGGGCCAGTTCGGTCTCTCCTGACATAGCCACTTACGGGCTGCTATTATTTTATATTCTGTAATTATTGACATATTTGATGGATGAGATGAGAGATTTAATCGAGTGAAATTCTCCAGATGTTCAGTAGATGTCTTCTCTCATTCCCTTGTTTGATAGACTGCACATTTGTCGTTAGAATTTGGTGGGAGGGATTATGAAAAGGGCTCCCATGTGACCAGCTTTCCCATGATATTCAGTGTTTTTGACACTGCACATTGTAAACTCAGTTTTTTTGTCCTACCAGATGAACTGGTTTAGAGGGAATATGTAATATGCTTTACTTATGACTGCACTTGCTGATTAACAATAAGAAAAGCAGGATTACTATGGCAACAATACAGTACGTCATCAGCAGGTGTCTCACCACAGTCTAAACTCGCTCATGTTCCCTATTAGTGGGTGATTCTGCTTCACAAAAATAGAAAGAGTAGATAATGAAGGATCAAAAAATACATCACTATGTTACAGTATGTTGAAATATGTCAAAGGCAAGCAATATATGTACTGCATGCAAGAAAAGATCAGCTGCTTAGATTTATATATATATATATATATATATATATATACACATATATATATATATATATATATATATATATACATACACACACACACACACACACACACACAGGTTGAGTATCCCATATCCAAATATTCCGAAATACGGAATATTCCGAAATACGGACTTTGAGTGAGAATGAGATAGTGAAACCTTTGTTTTTTGATGGCTCAATGTACATAAACTTTGTTTAATACACAAAGTTATTAAAAATATTGTATTAAATGACCTTCAGGCTGTGTGTATAAGGTGTATATGAAATATAAATGAATTGTGTGAATGTACACACACTTTGTTTAATGCACAAAGTTATAAAAAATATTGGCTAAAACTACCTTCAGGCTGTGTGTATAAGGTGTATATGTGACATAAATGTATTCTGTGCTTAGACTTAGGTCCCATCGCCAGGCCCGGCGCTACCCGCTCAGCAAGGTCCGCAAAGCAGGTAGGCGCCGGGCAGGAGAGGCGCTCTCCCCGCTCTGTCACCTTGCTGAGCTATGCTATTGTGTGCAGTGTGCGCTGGCAGCATGAAGGTCCCGCCTCTCCCCCTCTATCTCCTTATTGATTGTGCGTGCCAAAACAAAGGGGTGGTCCAAGTGTGCAGCGGACCACCCATTACCCATATACTGTAGGATACGTTTTTAAATGTAATTAGCATCCGCTGTTGCCACCCTCCCAGAGGTCCGAGTCCCGTCCCGGGCTCCGCCTCCCATGTGTGCCTCTGGTTATTGCGCTCCGCTCCTCCCCGGTTAGTCATTGCAGGGGGAGGGTTAGGCTTTGCTGCTGGTGTGACATCATCACGTGATGCCGCAGCTACCCGTGGATTTAAAGAAGCACACATGGGAAGCGGAGCCCAGGAGGAGGCATCAGAGCGCCAACAGCTGCTTGTCCCGGAGGCACTGCTTCAATCAACCAATATCATGTACTGTAAGTGACAGTCACGGACACTCATTGCATAGCATGTACTCCTTCAGTGTCCCTGCTTTCACCTTCCCCCTAACTCCCCCCCCCAGCGTCCCTGCCTTCACCCTCCCCCTAACTACCCCCTCTCTCCAGCATCCCTGCCTTCACCCTCCCCCTAACTACCCCCTCTCCCCAGCGTCCCTGCCTTCACCCTCCCCCTAACTACCCCCTCTCCCCAGTGTCCCTGCCTTCACCCTCCCCCTAACTACCCCCTCTCCCCAGCGTCCCTGCTTTCACCTTCCCCCTAACTCCCCCCTCTCTCCAGTGTCCCTGCCTTCACCCACCCCCTAACTACCCCCTCTCCCCAGCGTCCCTGCTTTCACCTTCCCCCCTAACTCCCCCCCCCCAGCGTCCCTGCCTTCACCCACGCCCTAACTACCCCCTCTCCCCAGCGTCCCTGCCTTCACCTTCCCCCTAACTCCCCCCCCCCCAGGGTCCCTGCCCTCACCCTCCCCCTAACTCCCCCCCCAGCGTCCCTGCCTTCACCCTCCCCCTAACTACCCCCTCTTCCCAGCGTCCCTGCCCTCACCCTCCACCTAACTCCCCCCCCCAGCGTCCCTGCCTTCACCCTCCCCCTAACTACCCCCTTTCCCCAGCGTCCCTGCCTTCACCCTCCCCCTAACTACACCCTCTCTCTAGCGTCCCTGCCTTCACCCTCCCCCTAACTACCCCCTCTCCCCAGCGTCCCTGCCGTCACCTTCCCCCTAACTCCCCCTCCAGCATCCCTGCCTTCACCCCTATCTAACTCTCCCCCAGCGTCCCTGCCCTCCCCCTCCCCCTAACCCCCCTCCCAGCGTCCCTGCCTTCACCCCCATCTAACTCTCCCCCAGCGTCCCTCCCTCACCCTCCGTGTAACTCCCAAAGTAGTGGGAGTAAGAAGAGGAGAGAGGGGAGGGAAAACAGATAGGAGTAGGTGTTTTCTATATATATATATATATATATATAATCTCCAAAATGATCCACACTTTCACCTTAAATGGAAGTGGCTGGGGTAGCTTCCCATGGAGCAATACATCCACATATATCCCTTTAAATGCAAAACTACAAAATCAGGGGTGAACTCACGGGTGTAGTATGATATGCCGGTGGCCAGGATCCCAGCAGCCAGCATACCGGCAGCTGGGCGAGCGCAAATGAGCCCCTTGCTGGCTCGGTGCGCTCGCCACTCTGCGAGCATGGTGGCGCGCTACGCATGCCACACTATTTCTTCTCCCTCCAGGGGGGTCGTGGACCCCAAGAGGGAGAATACTTGTCAGTATGCCGGGTGTCGGGATTCCGGCGCCGGTATACTGAGCGCCGAGATCCCAACGGCCAGCATACTAAAGACCACCTGTACTCACCAGTCTTCTTAATGTGTTTTGTTCATATCACATCAATAAAATAGCATATGTTCACATCGATGTTTCGGTCCAATCCCTGGACCTTTGAGTGCACCCCTGATTATTTTGAGCAATAAAGTAGGACCTGCACTGGTATTAAGGTATTGTGTATAAGGTACACTACTGTGGAAATTGTATATGAGTTACTACTGTGTGGTGTAATGTATCTAAGGGATATTACTGTATGGTGCAACGTTTCTAAGACACTACTATGTGGTGTAATATGAATCATGGGGACTACGTGCAGTGTAATGTGAATAAGATTGTGCTACTGTGTGGCATAATTTGAATTGAAGGTAATAGTATGAGGCCATGTCCCTTCTTTGCGAGACCACACCCCCTTTTTTGCAGCGTATGCTTGCCGTGTGTGCCGTCCCTTTATAAGTTAAGGGAGGGCGCAAAATTATAGTTTGCAGGGAGGCGCCAAATACCCTAGCACCGGCCCTGCCCATCGCCATGAAATCTCTTTATGGAATGCAATTATTCCAAAATACAGAAAAATCCGATATCCAAAATACCTCTGGTCCCAAGCATTTTGGATAAGGGGTACTCAACCTGTATATATATATATATATATATATATATATAAAACATATATATATATAACAACATGTCGGTTACTGAGACGCCTTTTAACACAAGTGTGAGTGCGTTACCAAGGCATTGTGTATTGACATATGGCTAATGATAAAGAGACGTTCTCTCATCTTGGTCAAATTAAGACAGGAAACATTATCATAGCCAAAATAACTTTGATGCTGAGTGATGGACAGCTCTCTGGTGATACAGACTGGAAGTGGTGAGAAGAGACAAACTGCTTCACCAACTAGGCCATGTCCATAGTATTTCAGGGTTACTGCTACCAATGTTAAATAGCTGACTGGGTGTTTGTTGTACGGTATATGTTGTTTGTCTAAAAAAAACAACAAAAAAATAATAATTATTGAATTAAAGAATAGCTGATAACTAGATTCCCAATTTTATCACTGGAGACAGTAGTAGTCTGATAAATAGGAGGAAAAGCCTTTGTGTGGCAACAACAGCCATTTTCACTGGAAAATCTACTGGTAAACATGGTGAAACATTGTACTCCATATTAAATTCAGCCAAGTGCCTAGTGCTAGCCACTGGAAGTGTGGTGTAATCCATCTTTGCATTTTCTTAATAGCAAACTCTGGCATCTTACCCTTCTAGAGAAGATCACATCATATTTAAACGGATTCAGTATGTTTTACCAGTAGACGGGTTGGCGGCTGTCAATATCCTGGCTGAATGCAGGCAGCGGGGCAAGCGCTAACAGTCCCCTTGCAGACTCGGTGACTTGCCACAGGATCAATTCCCACTCTATGTTTGGCGTGGACACTCACGAGTGGGAATAGCTCTGGTGCGCCGGGATTCCAGCTGGCGGCATTGTTGGCTGTTGGGATTCCGGCTTCAGTATCCTGACCGCCAGGATCCCGACAGCCAGCAAATTAAATGCATCCCATTTCAACACACTACATTTAGCATATTTACAAACATGTATGCAGAGGCGTCACTTACTTGAAAAACACCCGGTGCTAGCGCGGGTGAAAAGGAGGCGTGGCTTCATCACAGGGGGCGAGGCTAAGCACCCCAACCCCCTTTTTCGGCACATCGTGGGTCTGGGGGATGTGGGCTTCCCCCGGAGACAGTGCAGAAGCCAGCACTGCAGATGCACCAGTGACAGGAGCCGGGTTGCAGCACGTTATGATATAGTGCAGCACCCTGCTCCTGCCACTGAGTAGGAGCCAATACTTTGGTGTCACCCCTCGAAGGGTAACACCCAGATGCGGGCCACACCCCCCACACCGACCTTGTGACGCCACCATATGTATGTGTACCTACTAAGTGGGGAGCTCATGCTATTCAGGTAGGCTAAATCAAAAAACAAAAATGGAAAACAGAATTCAGGTCCAAAACAAGTGGCAGATTTCACCTGTGGGTTGCAGGTCTACAGCTCCCCCTTCCCCAGTAAAATCCACCACCGAGCTTAGTGTCAGTAAAGCCAGATGCAGTGACTTTCTATTGGAAGTCCTACCTGTCAGTCACAGACACTACAGGCAGTCCGAGGTGCTAACTCCATCTGGGACTGTCAGACCAGGCTGCGATCAGCAGAGAGCTGGCTTCCTATAGGAAGCCACTCCCTGCCTGATCTCCACCCCAATCCAGCTTCTATGGGCTGCAGCCAATGCAGTCCATAGAAGCTGGAGTTTTATGCATGCGCAGTCGCACTGTGACATCTATGCATGCGCCGGTCCTGGCACCTGCCAGATCCAGTCCGCAGGTGCCAGGACTTGAGGCTTGCTGTCTGTCTCCTCTCCGGGCATGAGGGTAGAGGTAGCCCCCCTGCTACAAGTAGGTAAGAGGCTCTGCTGATCAAAACATAAACAAGTTAACAATTAGCACAAAGATGGTGAATAAGATCAATTTAAAAAGGAAAGGGAAAAAACAGCATAAAAATATCTCTGCTTTTCGCTTTTCTTTTATCTCCATTCTATATATTTCTTTCTGCCGGGACAGACACAGCGGTAAAGGTCTTTCCTGACGAGGAGATAAAGGACCCCAATGCCCTGTGTGCATGTGCCTCCCAGCGCAATACAGTATGGGAGAAGGCAGGAAGAGAACAAACTCTTCCTGCTTATCTCCCTTGAAGCTGGACATAATGCCATCCTGATATGGCGTTGTTATGTTCTCTCATTTTATTAAATAGAGCATATGCACAGCCACCATTGAAACCTATATGGGCTACATTAAAGAGGAAATGTACATGTCAAATCCTAAGGATTATGTCATAAGAAGAATGCACATCTTTAGCAAGTTATAGCGATCACAATAGACTCCCATTATTCAGTCTAATATGAAAACAGTTTACATCAAGTCCATGTAATCTTTACCTGTTCTCTAAATCTAAAAATAAAAAATGGATGTATCTGCCCCTCTATGAAAATGATCTTCTCCTCTATGTAAATGATCTAGTGGCATACTTTTGTCCTTAAAGCATGCAGAAAATAAATGGCTATTTTTTAATGTTTAAAGACAGAAACAAGTATCAGTAGTATTTAACAAGACAGAAAAAAGGAGCTATCACCGATATCTCTTGCTTATCAATCACTATTTCTCACAGGAGTTATCCTTACAGTATTCTAGGGATGGTGTTAAGGAGTTTACCTTTTCTGCTTGCCTGTGTTTGCTAATGCCATCTTCAGATGGTGTTATCCCGCTTACGTCAGACCTGCTGACGAGGGATCTTGTGATCCCTCTCCAGTTGGCGGGTGTGGATTGTGAAGGCCATCACAGTCTTTTTGCAATGCGCTTAAGCAGACAGGCTTGAACACAATAGCAAAGTGATTGCATAAGAGATGATGTTAATTTTTAGTGTTTGCCAGAACAATTTCTTATCAACAAACGCTATGAAATTAAGGACACGGAACATGTAGCAACTGCCTGGGAATACAGAAGAGATTTCCGTTGACCCTTAATGCTGAATTCAGGGCAATTCCTAATCAATTTGGAATGACAGAAAGTCAACACTGATTTATATAACTTATCTGATGTTTTAAGGAGAAGAGTATCCTACACCTACAGTAGCAAAAAGAGGTACAGACAAGCAATGGTAGCTTAGTTGCAATGGGAATTTTCTGTAACTGTGTGAGTAAGCCTCGCCAAACAGATTGGAAGTAAGTATAAACAGCTATGAATCTAGCGATATCAGCAATAGTTGACCTTAAACTTCCAGACTAAGGGACTAAGGGGGTATTTCAGACCTATTTGTAGCAGCAAATTTGTTGGCAGATGGGCAAAACCATGTGCACTGCAGGGGGGGGGGGGGGGGGCAGATATAACATTTGCAGAGAGAGTTAGATTTGGGTGGGTTATATTGTTTCTGTGCAGGGTAAATGCTGGCTGCATTATTTTTACATTACAATTTAGATTTCAGTTTGAACATACCACACCCAAATCTAGCTTTCTCTGCACATGTCATATCTGCCACCCCTACAGTGCACATGGTTGTGCCCAACTGCTAACAAATTTGCTGCTGCGATCAGGTCTGAATTACCCCCTATGTGGACATGAATGACAGTAAGCTAGTGACTCCAGTGATTACAAGCCACCAAGAAGTGTTTTTTTGTTATATGACATCTGAACATGCTAGTCAAGCAGAAAGCAAGTGTTAGGTGCTTTATCATCCACAGCAGTATAATGGGCCTGATGCAGATTTGTGTGCTCTGCAGACAGATCTCACCATTTCTAGGAATTGTGCATGCGTTGAGGTCTACATAGACAACTTTGAGCAACTACAGGCTAGAGATAAGTATGCAGAGATACATCTGATTTCAGTTGTATCTTTTGCATCAACAGGTTTGGTGCAAAAATGCGCACTGATCTGGACAATAGGTACTTTCACAAGCGGATGGTTGGGGTGGTGTGGTCGCATATATGTGTGCAACAGTAACAGAGTCAACCAAGAGTGTATCGTGGTTGTTACTAGTGAAATCATTTGTCAGGAAGCTCCAACATTCTCTGTATTTATAAGGTCACATGCTATACAGCTGACAGATTTGGATGTGTTTATACACTTACCAGCTGCCCGCCTTTCTCTGTAGCAAAGGAGATAGCTCTAGAACAGTGCTGAAAGTGATTGTCAGACGTCCTGCTATAGCTAAAGTTCTGGACCCTGCTAAATAAAGTGACTGGTGGGTGTCACAGGAACTATTATTATTGGCAAGGGGAGTTGTTTCATATTTGTTTTGTTTTTAATGTGGAACACCTCTTATATTAACAATAAATAATAATAAAAAAACTCCCAATCAGCAAATGTCAGACAGAAAGAACAGCAGTCACCCAGTGACCTCAACTCTTACAGCAAAGATGGCAACAATTACCTGTCGGGGCAGTAGGATTCCCACACCAATACACTTAAAAAGGTCCAGTTTAAAAAAAAAACAGATGCTGCTGACCCCAGTGGGGCAATTGGTCTACACAGTGAATTGAATTTGAGCACCAAATACTATTTCAGCAAAATGGACATTTGACTACTGTTCTTTCCCACCTTGCATGGCATCTGACAGAAGCTGAGCCCACCACCACCATACCTCAAACTAAACTATATAAAACACTAAGAAATGTTCTCCACAAACAAAAACAGACACTCATCACTGAGGTATAACTATTCTTAGTGGAACACATGGGCATCAACACAATGAATGAGTGGGTGATTAACCAGCACAACACCCAATTCCAACACTTTCTGTAAAACCAAAGAATTCCATTTCACCCTAGCCTTATCCATATTCACACCATTATGGTTAACCCTCCATGACTGCCTAAGTATGATGGAGGACCAGACCAGAAAACACCATGGCCAGGGCAGCACAAGAGTTTCTAAATTATGGGCAATGGAAAAACTCAGGTCTAGAGACAACCCGGTTCCTACATCATTCCCATCCAAATAGGCAACTACTGTAGAACTTCTTGGGGACCATACAAAGCAGCTAGACTATGCAGACGAGGCTGAAGAGCCACCCAATGCATAATAATTTTCCCCAACAACCAGATGGCATGAATCGCTGCAAACAAAGAAGGATAACTGGACAAGAAAGACCTAGATACCCAATAAACAAAGGAGTGACCTACGAATCAGATGGAACAAACATTCAAATGTACTCCTGTAATAACTAACAGTACTAAATGTTTAAATCAAAAAGACTATGGTACTCTAGAGTGAATGAGGCAAATGGTGGACAAGAGGGGGAGGGTGGGATAACTTGTCCCAAAGTAAAAACATGAAAAATTTGCATGAAGTACAACAGCCAGTCTACGAGGTTCATAGGAAAACAGCAAAATCCCTAGAGACTCCCACCAATAACAGACTTGAGTGGCATACGCTCTCAGGGTAAAACTAAATTTAAAAAAATAGAAACTAGGAAACATGGATCGCACCCATGACCATCAGAAATAAGGCTTACAAATGTAAGAGTGTACTAGCACCTTAATCGCGGATGTCAAAAGCCCGGTATGGAATCAGTGACTGCCAAGATGCAGCTCCAAAAAACCTACCGTAATGGAAAGACCGCGATTGGGGAGACATCCCAATTCTACCTCCCCGGTTCACCTACACACCAGCCCCTACACTTGAGGCTTTCCCAGGTCAACCTCAGCCCTCAGTTGTGACCGTATGCACGGACCTAATGAATCCAACCGGGGACCAGGCCCAAGCGACCAACCCAATAGAACAACTTGCAGCCCACTTAGAACATCAGGAGGCTGCACAGGGTCAAGTGATTTGCTGTCTCCAGGACCTCTCCTCCCGGGTGGAATTCAAGGAACCCTCCATGGTTCAGGGGCGTCCAGTGTTCCGACTACAGTACCTCAGGTGGTAACTCCAGCCACCATTCCCGTTTCTGCACCTCATCTCCATTTGCCAACACCAGCCAAGTTTGATGGTTCCCCTAAAGCCTGTCGAGGTTTTCTAAATCAGTATGAAATACACTTTGACTTACAGCCTGGCAATTTTCAACTGACCGCACCAAGGTTGCCTACATCATTTCCCTACTCAGTGGCTCTGCCTTGGATTGGGCATCACCTCTATGGGAGAAATCGGATGCTCTGCTCTCTTCATATGCCGATTTTGTGGCGACATTCAGACGCAACTTTGACGAACCAGGACGTGTGTCATCTGCCTCCACTGATCCTCTCCGGCTACGTCAGGGGACACGGACAGATGGTCAATATCTGGTGCAACTCCAGATCCTAGCATCTGAACTCTCCTGGAATATCGATGCTCTCTATGCAGCCTTCTGGCACGGGTTATCCGAATGAATCAAGGATGAGCTTGCTACTAGAGACTTACCTCCAAAACTAGATGAGCTCATATCTCTCTGCACTAAAGTTGATCTCCGATTCCACGAAAGGGCGACTGAGTGAGGATGGTCCTCGCTTCCTAAGACCTCTATTGGTAGTCCTCCTCGTCAGTTATCTCCGCCCAAAGATGACCCCATGCAGATCAATCGCTCACGTCTGTCGCCTGCAGAGTGTAGAAGACACCTGTCTGAACACTTGTGTCTATATTGTGCTGTTCCATCTCATGTCAACAACGCTTGTCCGAAGCATCAGGGAAACTCCAAATCCTAACCAGCCAAGGAGAGGGCCGGCTAGAAGTTATGAACTCCTCTCCAACTTCATGTGATTATAATCTTCCAGTTTCTCTTCAGGTGTCTCAGTGCTTCAGGAACCTCATTGCTTTGCTGGACTCTGGAGCAGCTGGAAACTTTGTGACTGAGGAATTCATTAAGCGGTGTTCTCTAGCCACCGAGAGACTTTCGTCTTCCATATGCTTGACTGCCGTGGATGGCAGCAGGATTTCTGATGCAGTCATTAACTTCAAGACCCTGCCTATCCATCTGAAGGTAGGAGCTCTTCATTCCGAACTGATATCACTCCTGGTTATTCCAAAAGCCACGCATCCTGTGGTTCTAGGCCTCCCATGGCTTCGTCTCCATAATCCACAAATTGATTGGAAGACTACACATATCCTGGCATGGAGTCCTTCCTGTTTGGAGACCTGTCTTCAAAAGATACTTCCAGTTTGCACCTCTTCTTCCAAGTCTCCACCTCCACCGTACCAAGATTTCACTGATGTATACAGCAAGTCCTCCGCAGATATTCTTCCTCCTCATAGGGAGTGGGATTATCCTATTGATCTCATTCCAGGTAAGATTCCACCTTGGGGACACACTTATCTGCTGTCATTTCCAGAGACCCACTCCATGAAGGAGTATATTAAAGAGAACCTTGCCAAAGGTTTTATCCGGCCTACTTCTCCAGCTGGCTCAGGCTTTTTCTTTGTGAAAAAGAAAGACGGTGGTCTGCGACCCTGTATTGACTACCGTGGGCTCAACGACATCACTGAAAAACCGGTACCCTTTGCCTCTTATCACCGGGCTATTTGATCGTGTCTGTGGAGCCACCATCTTTTCTAAGGTGGACCTAAGGGGTGCATACAACCTCATCCGTATCCGGAAGGATGACGAGTGGAAGACCGCGTTTAACACCCGTGACTGATATTATGAGTATCTCATCATGCCTTTCGGGCTCAGCAATGCTCCAGTGGTATTTCAATATTTTGTGAACAAAATTTTCCGAGATATCCTCTACCGACATGTTGTTGTCTACCTCGATGATATTCTCATCTTCGCTAATGATTTAAAGGAACATAGTCACTGGGTCAAGGAGGTCCTGTCTCGTCTCCGTGCCAATCATCTCTATTGTAAGTTGGAAAAATGTGTCTTCGAGGTCAAGCCAATTCCATTTCTGGGTTACATAGTGTCCGGTTCCGGATTAGAGATGGATCATGAGAAACTCCAGGCTATCCGCGATTGGCCAATACCCACGACACTCAAGGCTGTTCAAAGATTCCTGGAGTTCGCCAATTATTACAGGAGATTCATTCAGGAAATCTCTACTGTTGTGGTGCCTATCACTGCTCTTACAAGAAAAGGTGCCAATCCCACCAAGTGGTCGGAAGAAGCTACTCAAGCCTTTAATTTACTTAAACATAAGTTTGTCTTTGCTCCAGTTCTGAAACCAGCTCACCCTTCACCCTGGAGGTGGATGCCTCTTCTGTTGGAGTTGGCGCAGTCCTGTCTCAAAAAACCGATGATGGCCACTTACATCCTGTGGCTTCTTCTCACGGAAGTTCTCTCCTGCTGGACGCAATTACGCTATTGGTGACCAAGAACTTGAGTCTGAATCTACTAGTAAATATCCTATTCTTGATCCAGTGGCATTCTCCGCTGTGAGAGTGGACTCTATGCCTCCGCCAGGGAAAAGCTTTGTAAAACCGGCTCTCAGAAGGAAGCGCTTGCAATGGGCACATACCTCTCGCTTCGCCGGACATGCGGGTATTCAGAAAACCTTTGAATTTGTTTCCAGATCATACTGTTGGCCGACCCTGAAGAAGGACACTACAGAATTTATTGCATCCTGCCCCAAGTGTGCTCAGCACAAGGTACCTCGCAAGTTACCCGCTGGACAATTGCTTCCCTTGTCTATTCCACACCGCTCATGGACCCATTTATACATGGACTTTATTTCAGATCTTCCTGAGTGTAACAAGTATAATACCATATGGGTGGTAGTTGACCGGTTCACCAAGATGGCTCACTTCATCCCTCTCACCGGTCTTCCATCAGCTTCCAAGCTTGCTCAAGTCTTTATTAAAGAGATCTTCAGATTACATGGTCTTCCTGAAGAGATTATCTCGATAGAGGTGTCCAGTTCATAGCCAAATTCTGGCGAAGTCTGTGTTTGGCACTCCAAGTAAAACTAAAGTTTTCTACTGCTTATCACCCCCAAACCAATGGGCAAACTGAAAGGGTGAATGAGGACTTGGAGGCCTTCCTCCGAATTTATGTATCCTCTTCTCAAGATGACTGGGTTCATCTTCTTCCGTGGGCCGAATTTTGTCACAACAATCAGTACCATTCTTCATCTTCTACGCCATTTTTTACCAACTAACGGTTCCATCCAAAGGTTCCAGAGTTTCAACCACTTCCAGCAACATCAGAACCTACAGCTGATATCACCCTTCATCAGTTTTCCCAAAACTGGAAGAATATCCGGGCAGCTCTCTTAAAAGCTTTCTCAAGGTTAGAAGCGTAGGGCCCTCCCTGCCCTCAAACCAGGTGACCGTGTTTGGCTGTCTACCAAAAATCTAATATTGAAAGTTTCAAGTATGAAGTTTGCACCTTGTTATATCGGTTCCTTCCAGATTGAACAAGTCGTCAATCCAGTTGCCTATAAGATTAAATTGCCTCCATTCCAAAAGATCCCTAGGACATTTCACATCTCTCTCCTCAAGCCGGTGGTCTTGAATCGGTTTCATTCTGTGCTCCCCACTGCACCTAAGGTCCAGACTCAATGCGGTGTTCAGTATGAGGTCGCCAAGATTTTGGACTCACGCTTCCGTTATGGTCACCTCCAGTACCTGATAGATTGGAAGGGCTATGGCCTTGAGGAACGTTCCTGGACAAATGCATCAGATGTCCATGCTCCCAAGTTGGTCCAGGCTTTCCACGCCAGATTTCCTTGCAAGCCTAAGAAGTGTCCTGGGGCCACTCCTAAAGGGTGGGGTGCTATTACGATCCGGGTAATTTACCATCACTATTTACCTTCTAAGTGTCTCCTGAGACTGGCCCAGCGTTCCAAGCCTGGATTTCACCTGCGCTGTCTGCGGGCAGTGCGCTGGATATCATTGTCTCAAGTCTCTTCTCTGTGATCCCGGCAGCGCTGTCATGGCAGTTTACAGTTAATCTCACTTGTTTCAAAGAATGGCGTCTCCTGCCCTCCGCGGCCTCTGCCGCCATTACCACTGATTACCACATGCAATGTACAAACAGACATTCCCTCCAGATTCAAACATGGGCGCAGCCATGTTTGTTCCCATCACATGTTATTCTACAGCCTATCCACAGCACATCCAGCCAATACCTGCTTACCAGCTGGTATAAATATCCTGCTCCAGGGCTGTATAATCGTCAGTGCTTTGGTTGTCTAACATTGTACACATGTCTCTCCTGTTTGTGGATTCTACAGCGTGTTTCTCCAGGTATTCCAGCTCCTGCGATTCAGCTCCACTAAGAGACTTGCACCAGTTACCATCCTGCGGTGCAGCCTGACTTCTGCAGTGTTCCAGCATTGCTCCTGATTACCTGCTGCGATCTGACACCGGCTTAAACATCATCATGTATGCTTGTTATTCGAGCAGCTCTGATCATCTTGGATAGTGTTAAACCTCGTTTTAATACCAGGTGATGAAAGCTGCTGGCTACTAAGTATTTCATTCTGTGCTTTTAGTAAACAATGAAGTTTGTATCCATTTGTCTATGATGTTGAATAATTGATACTTTTGTACTGTATTGGTAGGTGAGTATTGGAGAGTCCATGTGGTTAATTCCCTCAATTAGGTTCAATAATTGTTTTTCACAACCTTTCCAAATGAAGGGGTCTATTACTAAGCCTTGGATGTAGATAAAGTGGACGGAGGTAAAGTGCCAGCCAATCAGCTCCTAACTGCCATGTCACAGGCTGTGTTTGGAAAATGACAGTTAGGAGCTGCTTGGTTGGGACTTCATCCCCGTCCACTTTATCTCCATCCAAGGCTTAGTAAATAGACCCCTAAGAGTAGATTGTCTATGTACCTCTTGCATAAAATGATGTTATCTATCACATTTGGATTAAAGAAAAAATATATTTTCTTCCTGCAAGTAGAAATTTGCTGTATGGGTGGATAAACTGAGGCAGATCACCCCTGTGCTGATGTAATAACATTGTATCATTCTCTGCTCAGGTCTCCTGATTGCATACCCCTTTATTTGCACACAGCAGTAGATCTCATTTTCTGCATGCCAGATGTTATAATATTAATAGTAGTACGTCTTGAAAACAGTGTGAGAACATGTAATCTGGTATTTTACCACTAGATGTAGATGTTGGACCACAAATCCACTTTAAATTTGGACTACAGTATATAAATATTGGCAAAAGAAGGGGTTTTGAAATAGTGAACTAACTTATGTTTTTGCTGTGACTTCCCCATGACATTTCTGCAAGAAAACATTGCTTTGGGCTGCCAGGGATTAAATTAGAAAAAGAAAATGTAAGTGAAGCAAAATAGGAACTTAAACTAGTGTACTTTCCTAGTGACAGATGCTGGCCAGGAGAATATGGCTAGTAAGAGCTGTATTGTCCTCTCTGTCTCAATAACACGCCATTCCTAGAAGTAGGACATGTAATGTGGGACTTGTGGTGTCTTAGTAAAGTTTATACAGAGCCTACTTTAACAAGGAGATGCAGGTAGTACATTTCAGGGTAGAAGCATCTGAGTCCGTTCTGTAGACAGATATAAAAGCGCAGACAGAATACTGTAATCAGACTGCAGAGACTTCTTGGTGTGTAAGGGATTTTATATCAGCTGCAGAATGTTGCTAGTACAATTGTTTGTTGCTGCGCACGTCATCTGAATGGTTACACACTTACTGGTATAAAAATGAGAGCTCTTGGTGCATAATAATTTAATACAAAAAAAAATTATATTACATCTAGTGACAGATGGGTTCAGAAAACTGTGTTGTTTGCAGACTTTCTCTGTGCATCCTAAGACTTTCATTTAACTACAGTACATGTTTTTTTGCATAGAAATAACGCAAGCGAAATCTAGAAACACACAAGAGTAGCTCATCATGGCTCAGTATTGCAGTCATACTCAATGCAATACTAAAGCCAAATGGTATGAAAAAAACAGCTTTTTATACTGAGTAGTTTTCTCTTAGTAATCATATAGATTATGCAATGCCATTCATATTTTTTTTTTTCTTTTATACTCCAGGATACTGGGTATTTTTTCATGTCCTCTTTACTCAATTGTCTGGATGTAAATCTGTGCACAGTGGGCAGCTTACCAGAGGTGTAGCAAGGTGCCATGGTGCCTGGAGCAAGGTATGTTTCGGCACCCCCTCCCTTGTACAGAATTGGGGGCGTGGCCACCAGGGCCAGTTCTAGACCTTGTGGCATCCAGGGCGAATGTTTCCTTTGTTCCCCCCTTCCCTTCCCCCACACCCATAGGTGAAACATAGGCGCGCGGCAAAAAATAGGAGCGTGGCTTCATAGGGAAGGGGCGTGGCCACAGTTATGCCCCTGTAGTTATGGACCCAGTAGTTGTGCTCCCTGTAGATTTGCCCCCAGTAGTTGTGCCCCCTGTAGATTTGCCACCAGTAGATGTGCCCCATGTAGCTGTGCCCGGAGTAGTTGTGCCCCCTGTAGATTTGCCTCCTGTAGCTGTGCCCCCTGGTAGCGCCACTTACAAAGACTAAAGATAAACAACAACAAAAAAACAATACTCACCTGCCCTGCTCCTGCTTCCCGACTGCTGCTGCTCTGTCTCCGCAGTCCCTCTCCGCCCGTGTGGTGCCAGTGCGTGTGAGGTCACGATGTTACATGCAAGTCACGGAGCGCGGAGGGGAGGAGGGAGGGAGGGAGGGAGAGAGCTGACGCAGTTCAGGCTCTCAGCTGTCAGTGACTGACAGCTGCGGCTGCGACCTGCATGTGGCCAGTCAGAGGTTCCGGCAGAGTCGAGCTGGGGCGCCCTGTGCTGTCTTGTGCGCCTGGAGCTCGAGCTCCACCGGAACAACCATCCCTACGCCCCTGCAACTTACACAAGCGAGAATGATTGCAGAGAGTACAACACTAATTGGACACTGTATTCTGTGCTGTGTCCTCTCCTGGGGTGTATGTCGAGTTGGACTCACGTCAGTTTTCATAATGTAAAATAGTTTTGAAAATGCATTCTGTGCATACTCCGATAACAGGCCTATCGCATATGCACTCAAATGTGACACTAAGCGACATATTCAGTTGAGTGGGAAATTTGAAAAACCCCACAGCGCAGGGTTTTTTCAGCAGCAACAGTGTTTTGCTATTCAATCAAAAGAGAAAATGAGACGCAAAATTTTTCTATAAAAATCACCGTTCCTTTTTTCACGCACCACCAAAGCAACTCATATTTTTTCTAAAATCAGTGCTTTTAGGAAAAATCAGCAGAGCACTTGCTCTGGCACCCCTGCGGCAATACCCCTTCCCCAAAGACTAGTTTTAAGCAATTTGAATTTTACAAACAGCTTAATTGATTAGTAATTATTTATTTATTTATTTACAGTTTCTTATATAGCGCAGCAAATTCCGTTGAGCTTTACAATTGGGAATAACAATGATATAACAAAACTGGGTAATAACAAACAGTCATAGAGATAGGAAGGCCCTGCTCGCCAGCTAACAATCTATAGGGAAATAGGCATTGATACACAAGAATAGGTGCTATCTATTGCATTTTTGTCCACCAGATTGCAAAGGTTGTTGGTGGGCTGTATGATATGGTCATACAGCAATGATGAACCTGGGTCGAGAGGAAGGGAAAGTGAAGAATGAGAAGACATGTGAGGATATGTATGCACTGTGCAGAGTGGATGCAATTTGATAGCACGGTTTATGAGAGTTATGTGGGCGGTTCTGGATTTGATACGCTTGCCTGAAGAGGTGAGTTTTCAGGGAACGCTTGAAGGTTTGGAGACTAGAGGAGAGTCTTATTGTGCATGGTAGGGCATTCCACAGAGTGGGTGCAGCCCGATGAAAGTACTGCAATCGTGAGTGGGAGCGAGAAATTAGTGTGGATGACAGACGCAGGTCTTGTGAAGAGCGAAGAGGTCGGGTTGGGAGATATTTTGAGATAAGCGTAGTGATGTACGTTGGTGTAGTTTGGTTAATGGCCTTGTGTGTGAGAAAGTATTTTATATAGAATATGGTATAATATAGATAACCAATGGAGGGACTGACAGAATCATCTTCCAAGTGGTGTCTTCTCCTCCAGTGTTGGGATCTGGACTCCTGCAGCAGTGGTGAGAATAATGTATGTGTGTGAGTGTGTAATGAGCCCTACACACTGGCAGATAACACTGACCGATATGAACGTTCTCGTTCATTAATGAATGAGAACTCATTCATATCGTTCAGTGTGTAGGCACCAACGATGAACGATGCGCGGCCCCGCGCTCATTCATCGTTGGTGCCCCATCATTTATGCATGCAGGCCAATGTGGACAATCTCGTCCATATTAGCATGCACTGCTATGGAGCCGGGTGACGGGGAGAGTGAAGAAACTTCACTCCCCCCTTCACCTTCTCCCCCCGCCGCCGGGTCGCCCGCCGGCCGTAACTGCCCGTCGCGCAGCCCGGCGGCGGGTCGACAAATGTGTAGGGCTCATTAGTGTGCGTAAGTGTGGGTGTGCATGAGTGTGTGTCTGACTCCCGGTATGGGCATAACTAGTGGGTGCACGGGGTGCCATTGTTATTGGGCACAGAGGCTTAGGGGGGCCTGGACCCAGGTTATAAAGTTGAATACCAGTTTCCCAGATTTGTCTTCTAAGCAGTTGGGTCTGATCCAGCCTGAATTCTGTGACATTACATTTTCAGTGAGTGTGTAATGGATGTTATAATGGTAAGGGGGCATTGTAATTTGGCAGAATATAAACTGGAGGCCACTGTAATGTGGCAAAATATGAGCTGGAGGGCACTGTAACATGGCATCATTTGAACTGGAAGGTACTCTAATGTGGCACAGTATGAACAGGGGGCACTGTATTGTGGCATAAAATGAACATGGGACACTGTCAATGAAAACTAGGGAACTACGATGGTTCATAAAATAAACTAGGGCACTACTATAGGACATAATATTAAGAAGAGCTATACTGTGATT
This sequence comes from Pseudophryne corroboree, assembly GCF_028390025.1. Taxonomy (NCBI): domain Eukaryota; kingdom Metazoa; phylum Chordata; class Amphibia; order Anura; family Myobatrachidae; genus Pseudophryne; species Pseudophryne corroboree. Next base: position 319,075,223 of record NC_086446.1, on the reverse strand, counting down.
CAGGAAATGTACTAGGGCACTATTATGGGGCATAACATTAATCATTGCTGCAGAGAGGTGTTTCACAAAAAGCATTGGGACAGGGGTCCCTTCAATATGTTGCTGTGGGGCACACAAAGTTCTAGTTTACACCCCTGACCCCTGGTGTGTGTGTGTGTGTGTGTGTGTGTGTGTGTGTGTGTGTGTGTGTGTGTGTGTGTGTGTGTGTGTGACTTGCCAACCCCCCACAAGTGCACCACATCTCTTCATGGGAGAGAGGGACTGGGGCATGTCCAGCAGCTCCTGGAACTTTAGCCATGCCCCCACATTGACAGAAAATGGGGGCTCATGGGCAGGCCCAGATTGGCCATTATTTCTACAAGGGATGCCTCCCAGTGGGCCAATTGTTGTGCGGGGCCACCTGTCATATGTGGCTCTGCCCCCCACCATTTGTCACCCATGGGTTGACTTCATGGTGCAGTGTGTGCCGTGCCCACTGGCAGATATCGGGGTACAGCGGCCACCCCCTCATCCAGCTGACAGGAGGAGGTCCGCGCGCCAATCCCCATTGACATTATCACCGCAGTCCTCGGAGAGATTGCGCAGTGGACGTGCATCTAGCAGAGAGGTGAGTATGGGTCTACTCTGACCTCTGCCTACACTGCACTCCCGGGCCACCACCAGACTATGATGGTAGCCTCTATGTAGGGAAGGGGAGGAAGTGGCCGGGAGAAATTGTGTCATTGAGCCTGCCCTGATTGATACAGTCAGACAAATATCTGTGTACCATTATCAGGCACTGCAGCATTATTATATATAAGCGGCACTTATACCGTTGTCAAAGTCAGAAAAATATCATGCTACACGTTGCCATATATTCACCTCATGCGCGTGCCTGCTGCACGTGCACATTCTCTCCCGTGCGTGCGGATATACGCAGCCGCGTGATGGCGCCTCGGCCATGCGCTCGAGCGCGTGGCATGTGCATTTACGGTAGAGTTTGTGTGCGTCTAGCGGGCGACTCAATCGTTTAATAATAGAACCAAATAGCATGTTTTATAGATAATGTTCCCCTTAATAATGACTGTAAGTTTGTTTAATGTAAATGGTCGCTGGACAGAGGAATTCCTCTTTGTATGGTACGAAGGGTCAGACAGGGTTTGAACAGCTGTGTCTGGTACCTAACTAAAGAACATTTTAATAGCAACAATCCGGTGTTGGTTAGGTAAAGATTAATCGCTCATGCGTATAGTTATGGCCATTAGTAGATTCTGGACATTTCATATATTTGCGATTCATTACCCATGCGGCGGGAATCTTCAGATTCCCTCCCACTTGAGCAGTTTGATATAGTCACAGCCCACCTGTTCAAACTAACCTATGACCTTTTGTTATGATGCGAGGAGACATTCCTGTGTCCAATGAACAATGAGATTATAGGTCCCTTTGTAGTATACTGTACTCAGTGTATATAAGATCAGCCAGCCTGAGCAGCTCTCTCGCACTCCACAAACGGTTTTCATATTGACTAACTCGGAGCTGGTACCAGGCTGCGCAGCGATCATTCCCAGTGTGTGTAAGTAATTCTCTGCAAACCAACTTATTTTCTGTGTGTATTGGCCATTCTCTTTCTCTCTGTTATAGTATAAGATTGTGACGCTATTGTATATTTTCTGTCTAGATAATCTGTTAGAATTATATGTTAGTCTGTAGTGTATGACTTGTGAACTGTTTACCTTTTTCAATATAACTTAAAAGCTTGTTAGTAAAGGTGTTGGATCCTTAGCACGGTATCGTGTGTTCATTACATTGCAGTGGGTAATAGGAGTGTCTCGATCGCTCAAACAGCTTTAGTGTTAATCAGGTTAAGCAGCGTTATATCGCTACAGTGTTTCAGTACAAAGGTTTACAGTATAAGAGTATCCGTTCTGTGTGTATCATTCAAGGTTTACTGATTGTCATCTTGTAAGCGTCTGCGCCGCTCATGATCTCCTCGTGGTCTCGAGCGTCCGCTACGCTGGTAGCGTAGCATTACGGTAGTCGCTCGCCTATAGCGTGCTCGACACCACGCATTAAGCTGTGAGCGAGCGTGCCGCATGTGCGTCTCGGTCACGGCCGAGCGTGTGCTATGCTAAGTGCGTACCCTTACGGTACCCCATACGCCAATTGCGTACTGTGTCTCTTACCCATTATTGTGAAGGTTATAAGGTAATTAAATCAGCATTATCACCGTGGATATTATTATGTGTATAAGCGGCACTGATACCATGGGCATGTGTATAAGTGGCACTGTTCCCGTGGGCATGTGAATAAGTGGCACTACTACCGCTGGCATTATTATGTGTATAAGAGACACTGCTACCGTTGGCAGTGTGTGTATAAGTGGCACTGATACTGTGGGTATGTGTATAAGCGGCAATGATACCGTGGGCATTATTATGTGTATAAGCGGCACTAATACTGTGGGCATTATTATGTATATAAGTGGCACTGATACCGTGGGCATTATTATGTGTATAAGCTGCACTGCTACCATGGGCATTGTCTATAAGGGGCACTACTATGTAGCAGAGCATGAACACGGGGCAGTACTTTGTGTCATAATGTGAGAAAGGGGCACTACTGGGGGTTAGGGCACAAATTTGTAGTTTACAGGGGTGTGCCCTAATACTTTTGTTTCCCATTCCGCCCCTGCTCACGGGTACGGCATTCTGTGCAAGGCCCATGCCCCCTAGCCATAAGGCCATGCACCCTAATTTCGTGAATTTGCCTTCTCCATGTGTAAGTGTGTAGCACCCCGGTCCGCAGGTGTGTTATAATCTTGAACCGCAGCTGACGATCTTCAGTTATTTTGTCGCTATCAGCACACCGTGACAGAGGCAAGCGTGAAGTTCCCCTTCTTAAGCAGACACAGAATGACCCGTAATTGGTACAACACAATTTTATTGTAACACACTATCAGAAATCACTATGAAAAAGGTGACAGTGACAGAATATGTAACAATTATATTTAGAACTCTTTGTTGAATGCACAACAGGAAACTTGGAAATAAGCTACTCTTGGCTTTATGTAACAAAGTCCCGAGTAGCTAGCAGATTACACTTTGGCCGGTGAGATGCGGAAAAGGTAAAGCAAGCTGGCGTTGTCCTTACTTAACACAGTCTCGTATAACCAGCAAATGACAATGAGGAAGGTGAGATGCGGAAACAGGTAAGCAAGCTGGCGTTGTCTTTATGTAACACAGTCTCGTATAACCAGCAATAACAATTAGGCAGGTGAGATGTGGGAACAGGTAAGCAAGCTGGCATTGTCTTTATGCAACAGCGTTGTATAAGCTTTAACAGACACTGCTGGGCGGAGCTGGCATAAACTGTCAATAATGAGCCAGCCTTTGTAGTGATATCACACACAGATGTATAAATTGCTGGGTGGAGCCTGCATTAAACAGTCAATCATAAACCCCGCCTTTGTAATAATATAGCACACAGTTGTACAAGCTTTAACAGACACTGCTGGGCGGAGCTTGCATAAACAGTCAATAATGAGCCCGCCTTCATAGTAATATAACACAGGTGTATAAGCTTTACAGGCAATGCTGGGCGGAGCTTGCATAAACAGTCACTAATAAACCTAAATCATTAGCACAAGACACACCTCTTTTCAATTAACGAAGCAGCATCAACTGAAGATTGTAACAGAACTGATGTACCATTAAAGACATTACTTTTGAATTAGTACGTTAAAGGTTGAAGGACACAATTCCACTAACAACTCTCTCAACATAACACCACCAGCATAGTCAGCTTACACTGACAGTCACTTACATAACCATTAGCACTGAACAGCTTACATTGGAATCACTTTGTATAACCATCAGCATAAACGGGATACAAATGTATATTTCCCGACCCCTCTTCAATTATAATAAAGCTGAGGGTACCAAAATTAAGGGAAGCCTACCCCCTACTTATATTAACTAAACCTGTGGGACACTGAGATGAGGGGAGCCTACCCCCTAGTAACAGATAAAATGTGGGGGCACAGAGGTGATGAGGGGCATATAACATAAATGAGGGGAGCCTACCCCCTTTTCTATTGTCCCCAATGCAGAGTGCTGGCAGCGGAAGGGCATTAACAGGGGCAGAGTTACGCAGCGGGAGGGCTTTACTGTGTTCTCACCCACTGCTGCGGCGCTTCTGCTACCTTGGACTGCTCCTTGTCTTCGGCACCACCCGGGATGCAGAGCACTGAGCCGGGAAAGCACCCTTGACAGATGCTGGTACAGGGGTCCTCGGCGCAGGTCCTCTGTCCGGGGTCGTCTGACGAGCCACCCGCTCGTCCATCCACAGCGGTCCACGACTTGCCTCTCCGCCTCCACACCAGTCGGACTGCTAGCACTGGTCCTCTTCCTTTCTCACCGGTTTTCCTTCCTCGGGCGGCTCCTCTCAGCATAGTCTCCGGTCCCGTACTGCCTGGCAATAGCGAAGACGGCTCCCTCTCTTCACCGATGTCTGTTGGGGGTCCTCGCAGAGCTGGGATCCTCTCCACACTATGGGCTTCAGACGCACTCCATTCCTCCCGGTCCTCCACTGCGGGCTCCGCTCTCCCTCCGGTAAGCAGTCTTCCTTCCAGTCTCTCCCCAGGGCAGCCTCCTCTTCCCGCACTGTGGGGCTGCTTATATCGATTCCTGTACCTCCGGAACTCCCCTGATCTGGGTCCTAACTGGTTCCCTAGCCTCAGCAACAGACCGCCCCTGGTGCCTTCTGCCCTGCAACCTGGGGGGCCCAATCAGTAGGGGACAATCTTCCCGATCTTGACTGTTGCTGGCAAGAGGGGAAGACCTGACATCAGTGGTACCAATCTCCCTGTCCAGGGCTGACAGGGTCACCTATAGTGCAGCCTATATTGTTCTATGGCCTCAATGGATTTCCCCATATGTAAGGGGACAATTTAAACCCATTAGACCCCTGTATGTAGAAGATCGACAGCAGTATCCCGATGCTCAGGCCCACGACACTTTTTAGGTACGTATGTGATTTGTAAGCATATTCTTTCAAGATTTTTGTTAATCTTTAGTTTGTATTCATACACATGAAGAGTTGTACCGGCTATTGGGCCTAATTCAGACTTGATTGTAGATGTGCGGAAAGAAACACACATCTACGATCAATACAGGTCAAGTCCGCCCCACACGCCGGATCCAGCTCCCCCCCCCACCCCCACAGACATGCTAAAGCATAGCAGCGATACTTTCACGTGTGTCGAGTAGCTCCCTGCCTACACAGCCTAACTGAATTAGCCCCATAATTGTTATTTTATTGAAACCTAATGTTGAATGTGCATAGTATTGAAAACAAATGTTTTAAAACCTCTTATATAATAGTGGGAACTGCCGTAAGTTATTTTCTTCCTGATTTTAAATAAGAGTGATTTTTTGGACATTTTGAGAAAATAAGTCCATTTTTTAATATGGGAAAACAACAACAATCACAGGCCCTCCAACATGACCCGCCCCACTAGGTACAAAATGCTCTGTTTCTGGTCTTCCCTCTTAATTTATGATTTCCATCACCTGTGTTGAACTAGTTAAATGATAAGAAAGCTGTTTCTTCACAGGTGATGGCAATAATAAAGGGAAGTCCAGAAACAGAGCATTTTGTACCTAGTGGGGCGGGTCATGTTGGAGGGTATGCAATCATGAAAATTGCTTTGGGGGAAAGTTGCACTTTAAATGTCACTATGTGAAGCATTTATTCATACAAGTGATCTTAAATTGTTATTGTATACCTTGTTATATCTCTGAGATAAGACAATTTTACAGTCTCTGCTTCTACCACCCGGTTGCTGCCTTAAATGATTTCTCTAAAAGTACCGTGACCCCCCCCCCCCCCCCAAAAAAAAAAAAAAAATCTATTATAATGCATTTTTTTTTTTTAAGTTTGATGAAATATACATATAGATGTCTGCTACTCAATACATTGATGTGATGGTGCAGTTTGTTGATCCATCTTTGTAACTTGGGATGTTGCAAGATTCACAGAAATATGACAATGTTCATTTATACCACTTTTACACTCGCACTCCCGGGTCACTCCCGGGATGCTTCCCGGGATGCGTCCCGGGATGCCTTCCCGGGACTGACCCCTTTCACACTGCACTAAGACCTGGGATCGACCCGGGACAGCCCCATTTACACTGATCCCGGGATATCCCTGCAAATGCACATGTATGTCATTAGAAATGGCCTTTTCTGGCTCACATTGATGAGGTCACACTAGTCAACAAAGGGAGGGGTGGTGCCTGCTCACACCATTGCTGCAGTCATGGCCGACAGAGTACCAGTGTGTATGCCTGAGCTCATGATTCTTTCTGCTTTGCAGATGTTTCATACAGCCACTGACAGCATGATGCAGCTTATCACACTGTGCAGTATACTGCACATATATTTTATGAGGAGGAGGAGGGCGCAATTTATGCTGGATAGGGCTGCTAGTCGCCGCCAATATTTGCGCAGGAGGAGAGCTTTCATATCATCCAGGATGAGTATCATACTGAGCGTGAGTATGGGCCCTAACCGCTCATTTTGGTCCAGAGATCGCCGGCACGGAGAAGCCTTTATGAGGACCGTGGAAGCTTACCAGGATGAGGAGTGGATGGCTAACTTCCGTGTGTCTCGTGCAACCTTTAACTACATCCTGGAATTACTTACCCCAGCACTTGACATGCAGACCACCAGGCTTAGGAGACCCATCGAGGCACGCAGGAGATTAGCTATTGCATTGTGGTGGTATGCTACCCCAGGAGAGTACCGCTCAGTCTCATGCTTGTTCGGTGTTGCAATCTCCACCTGCTGTGTCATAGTCCACCAGGTGACTAAAGCAATTGTATCTACCTTATACAAGCGCTTCATATCTCTACCACAAGGACAGCGCTTACAGGATACCATCATTGGATTTGTGAAGCGAGGCTATCCGCAGTGTGGAGGAGCGATTGATGGGACACACATCCCCATTATTGCCCCACGTGACAACCATGCTGACTATTTTAATAGGAAGGGCTGGCACTCCATCATATTACAGGCTGTTGTGGACCACAAATATTGGTAAGTGTTTATTTTTGGGGTGGTGGGATGAGTTGCATGTGTGAGTTTTACATTCTAATTGTTTTCAATTTTACTGTTCTTTAGTTTCCTAGATGTGTTTATTGGCTGGCCAGGCCGATCTCATGACTCCCGAGTTCTTGCCAATTCTGACCTGTACAACATCGTAGAGGAGAAGCAGGGAGGCTGGCTGTACCCCAAAGAGTGTGCAAAGATTGTGAATGGGGTGGAGATCCCTGTCCACATCATCGGGGATGCTGCATACCCTTTACGCCCCTGGATTATGAAAGGCTACACCCAACAGGTCCAGTTAACCCCAGAGCAACAAACCTATACTCACACCCTGAGTTCAGCAAGGATGGTGGTAGAGAACGCCTTTGGCAGGTTAAAAGGAAGATGGCGTTGTTTGATGAAGCTCAATGATGTGGACCTTATGAATATGCCTAATGTAGTAGCTGCGTGCTGTATACTGCACAACATCTGTGAACTGCAAAATGAGCTATTCCTTCCTGAGTGGACTGTGCAGGACCCTGAGGTTATAAACCCACATGTGGAAGGTGCTTTGTTTGGGACTGCCTCAAACTCCGCTGCAGAACAAATACGCCACACTATTACGTCCAACCTTGCAGCACTGGTACAATAGTGTTTAAGAATCAGCACAACATGTTTGGTGAATGAAAATGTTTTTATTTTGTATTCCACCTTTGATCTTTGGGTTCATTATTTATGTTTTTCCAAAAAAAACACATTGCCAGCAACTGTGTATATATGCATAAACAATGTAGAAAACACTGTAAACATGGTCTACTTTACGCACAAATGGGAATGTTATGCCTAGATTTGCAAACAAGTTTTTATTGGCATAAAAAAAAAAAAACACTGGTAGGTTTGTAGATACAACACCATAAACCACAGTGTCCCTGCAGTATATTATCACTGTGTAAAAAATAAATAAAAAGTGCTTTAATGTAGACACTATACAAAACAGAACATAGAAAAAAATGAAAGAAGGCACAAACAGTTGTGCATAAACAATGACCACACTGTGGTTATTTAACAACAAATAACAACCAAAAAAAGCAATTCACTGTGTTTCACGGCAAATTGCGCAATACAGTAAACTCTGGGCTTGGCGCACTAGATGGGGCAGTATTTGGGGCATAGTATGGACCAGGATTAAATGATGAAAAACCCTGCTCAGGGGGGTATTGTGAGTTGTGGTGTTGGTTTGGTGCTCTTGAGGTATTGGTCATACGCTCATAGAACGCCATGTTCATTTGGTGCAATTCCCTGTGGCGGTCATACTGCTCTCTACTCATGCGTTCCTGCATTGTCATGACTTGGGAAAGGAATGCATCATGCATTTGGCGTTCTGCCTCTAGAAACCTGTCGAGCCTTGCATCCTCCTGTGCGGACATTGTAGCGTCCATCTCTCGGAGTTGGTCGACAAGGACATTTGACATGGCTTTAGCCACTTGCTCCGCTCTGTTCAATTTCTTCCTTCTAGGCGGTACGGTGTAAACTGTGAAGAGAAGAAATACAAAATGAGCGTATATAAAAATAGCAGCGTTAGCAAACATGTGTTTGTGGCATTAATCCACCTATACACTAGCTACTCTGCAACATTGAACTTTTTTTAAAAATGCAAAGCCCCCCTGCGTGGGGGCAGAAAATGCAAAGTGTGCCACCGTGCCAGCAGCGTGTTGAGCGCAGTGATCCTGCAAGGGGCTCATTAGCGCTCGCCACGCTGCCGCCACACTGGCCACTCATACTACGCACATAACCGGATGATTAACAATTGTGGATTTGTGCTATGAGTGTTAATTTCTAAACATGTACTTACTGTTTTTCTGTAAAGTTGGGGTGACGGCACTTTGTACAGTCCCACTGTCACTGGTCGGAGCATCCACGACGTCTTCAATGGTTGCAGTTATGCTGTCGTCGTTTCTGGATGTGTTTATGGACGGCTGGGATGATGTGTCGCTGTCCTCAGGTGTGTCGTCAATTAACAACGGTGATGATGGACAGACGTCACTGCTTGTCTGTGTCTCTTCTGGAGTGCCTTCTATAGCAGTGTACTGTGAACTGGAAGACAGACTCACCGGACTGCATATAGCTGTGTTTCCAAAGATATTGGCGCACATGTCATAGTACTGCCAGTCGATACGGCCAACACCGCTCTTTTTCCTGTTGTTGTCATGCACCTTAAGGAAATGCTTTTTAAGAGTTTTCATTTTGTTTAACACTTGCTGCTGTGTGCGGATGATTCCCCTGGCTTGCAGCATCTTGGAGATGTTTTTATAAATGACTGCATCTTTGACTGTGCCTGTGATCTGCCTCATAATTTCCTCCTCTCCCCTAATGCTCAGCAACTCTCTCACCTCCTGGTCTGTCCAGGTCGCCATGCTGCCTTCCTCACACGCATCAAGGACGCTCCCCAGGGCTCTGAATGATGACATCATCTTTTCTGAGCCCATGAAAGCTCCAATCGGAGGCCTTTTAACAGTCCCGGGTAGTGAATCCCGGGACGGGCCCTTTCACACTACCCAGCTTCCCGGGACGGTCCCGGGTTCAACCCTGCTTTTGACCTGGGATGAAATTCCGGGATGCTCGTCCCGGGAAATTGTCCCTGTACCCATTTACACTGAGAAGAATCCCGGGATGATGCGCGTTCACGTGCAATATCCCGGGATTTTTCTGCGAGTGTAAAAGGGGTATTAGCAACAGTAAGGCAAGACAATATAGTTAGTGATAAGCAGCTCTTTACAATAGTTCAATGTTGATGTAACGTATTAATAAAACACTTGGCTCTACTTATAAATTATGATGTGAATAGCCTTCTGTATATTTCGGGGGGGGGGGGGGGGGCGGGGGGAGGGATGGAAGAAGACTCCTTCACTGCTTTGTGCCATTTGTCTAAGGGTTGACACCAGAGAAAACAGAGTGATCAAGAACAGGAACTGCCAAGTACGGAGGCACCACCAGAGCTCACTATGATGAATATTGGGGGTCATTCCGAGTTGTTCGCTCGCTAGCAGATTTTAGCAGCATTGCACACGCTAGGCCGCCGCCCTCTGGGAGTGTATCTTAGCTTAGCAGAATTGCGAACGAAAGATTGGCAGAATTGCGAATAGAAATTTCTTAGCAGTTTCTGAGTAGCTCGAGACTTACTACTACACTGCGATCAGCTCAGCCAGTTTCATTCCTGGTTTGACGTCACAAACACGCCCTGCGTTCGGCCAGCCGCTTTCCCGTTTCTCCAGACACTCCCGCGTTTTTTCCTGGCACGCCTGCGATTTTACGCACACTCCCAGAAAACGGCCAGTTTCCGCCCAGAAACACCCACATCCTGTCAATCACATTCCGATCACTTCAACGATGAAAAATCTTCGTTCGGACGTGAGTAAATCTACTAAGTTTTGTGTTAAAATACTAACCGCATGCGCACTGCGTACCATGCGCATTTTTGACTTAATCGCTCCGTTGCGAAAATTGGCAACGAGCGAACAACTCGGAATGACCCCCATTGATACATACCAGCAATTCCCACATATGTATAGCTGCATGAAGTTTACTGCTCAGATATAAACTGGATTTTTCACCCGATCACAAACTTGATAGCTCAGTCCCCAGTCTCTATCATGGCTACTGCATGACCACTTGTTTGACTTGGGGACAAGCTGGACCCTATGGGAACCTCCAGTTCTCCAACCCCAGTTCCAACCATCATGGTTACTCTGTTTTCCTCTTGCCAGAGATTAGGGATATAAATGTTATATACTTTTCTCCTCTTTCCTTCTCCTTGGTTTATCGAGCTCTGTTACCTCATTGGGCATGTGCTAGTGACGCGAACATCATCAACACTTTGCCCCTAGTTAAAATAACTAGAGATGTGCACCGGAAATTTTTCAGGTTTTGTGTTTTGGTTTTGGGTTCGGTTCCGTGGCCGTATTTTGGGTTCGAACGCGTTTTGGCAAAACCTCACCGAATTTTTTTTGCCGGATTCGGGTGTGTTTTGGATTCGGGTGTTTTTTTCAAAAAACCCTAAAAAACAGCTTAAATCATAGAATTTGGGGGTCATTTTGATCCCAAAGTATTATTAACCTCAATAACCATAATTTCCACTCATTTTCAGTCTATTCTGAACACCTCACACCTCACAATATTATTTTTAGTCCTAAAATTTGCACCGAGGTCGCTGGATGACTAAGCTCAGCGACCCAAGTGGCCGACACAAACACCTGGCCCATCTAGGAGTGGCACTGCAGTGTCACGCAGGATGGCCCTTCCAAAAAAACACTCCCCAAACAGCACATGACGCAAAGAAGAAAAAAAAGAGGCGCAATGAGGTAGCTGTGTGACTAAGATAAGTGACCCTAGTGGCCGACACAAACACCTGGCCCATCTAGGAGTGGCACTGCAGTGTCACGCAGGATGGCCCTTCCAAAAAATACTCCCCAAACAGCACATGACGCAAAGAAGAAAAAAAAGAGGCGCAATGAGGTAGCTGTGTGACTAAGATAAGCGACCCTAGTGGCCGACACAAACACCGGGCCCATCTAGGAGTGGCACTGCAGTGTCACGCAGGATGGCCCTTCCAAAAAACACTCCCCAAACAGCACATGACGCAAAGAAAAATTAAAGAAAAAAGAGGTGCAAGATGGAATTGTCCTTGGGCCCTCCCAACCACCCTTATGTTGTATAAACAGGACATGCACACTTTAACCAACCCATCATTCAGTGACAGGGTCTGCCACACGATTGTGACTGAAATGACGGGTTGGTTTGGACCCCCACCAAAAAAGAAGCAATTAATCTCTCCTTGCACAAACTGGCTCTACAGAGGCAAGATGTCCACCTCATCATCATCCTCCGATTCATCACCGTGTACATCCCCCTCCTCACAGATTATCAATTCGTCCCCACTGGAATCCACCATCACAGCTCCCTATGTACTTTGTGGAGGCAATTGCTGCTGGTGAATGTCTCCATGGAGGAATTGATTATAATTCATTTTAATGAACATCATCTTCTCCACATTTTCTGGAAGTAACCTCGTACGCCGATTGCTGACAAGGTGAGCGGCGGCACTAAACACACTTGTGGGAGGGCAACTTAGGTAGAATAAAGCCAGTTTGTGCAAGGGCCTCCACATGATGCAAAGAAAAAAAGAGGCGCAATGAGGTAGCTGTGTGAGTAAGCTAAGCGACCCTAGTGGCCGACACAAACACCTGGCCCATCTAGGAGTGGCACTGCAGTGTCAGGCCGGATGGCCCTTCCAAAAAATACTCCCCAAACAGCACATGACGCAAAGAAGAAAAAAAAGAGGCGCAATGAGGTAGCTGTGTGACTAAGATAAGCGACCCTAGTGGCCGACACAAACACCGGGCCCATCTAGGAGTGGCACTGCAGTGTCACGCAGGATGGCCCTTCCAAAAAACACTCCCCAAACAGCACATGACGCAAAGAAAAATTAAAGAAAAAAGAGGTGCAAGATGGAATTGTCCTTGGGCCCTCCCAACCACCCTTATGTTGTATAAACAGGACATGCACACTTTAACCAACCCATCATTTCAGTGACAGGGTCTGCCACACGATTGTGACTGAAATGACGGGTTGGTTTGGACCCCCACCAAAAAAGAAGCAATTAATCTCTCCTTGCACAAACTGGCTCTACAGAGGCAAGATGTCCACCTCATCATCATCCTCCGATTCATCACCGTGTACATCCCCCTCCTCACAGATTATCAATTCGTCCCCACTGGAATCCACCATCACAGCTCCCTGTGTACTTTGTGGAGGCAATTGCTGCTGGTGAATGTCTCCATGGAGGAATTGATTATAATTCATTTTAATGAACATCATCTTCTCCACATTTTCTGGAAGTATCCTCGTACGCCGATTGCTGACAAGGTGAGCGGCGGCACTAAACACACTTGTGGGAGGGCAACTTAGGTAGAATAAAGCCAGTTTGTGCAAGGGCCTCCAAATTGCCTCTTTTTGCCTCTTTTTCCTGCCAGTATACGTACGGACTGTCTGACGTGCCTACTTGGATGCGGTCACTCATATAATCCTCCACCATTCTTTCAATGGTGAGAGAATCATACGCAGTGACAGTAGACGACATGTCCGTAATCGTTAGCAGGTCCTTCAGTCCGGACCAGATGTCAGCATCAGCAGTCGCTCCAGACTGCCCTGCATCACCGCCAGCGGGTGGGCTCGGAATTCTGAGCCTTTTCCTCGCACCCCCAGTTGCGGGAGAATGTGAAGGAGGAGATGTTGACAGGTCGCGTTCCGCTTGACTTGACAATTTTCTCACCAGCAGTTCTTTGAACCCCTGCAGACTTGTGTCTGCCGGAAAGAGAGATACAACGTAGGTTTTAAATCTAGGATCGAGCACGGTGGCCAAAATGTAGTGCTCTGATTTCAACAGATTGACCACCCGTGAATCCTTGTTAAGCGAATTAAGGGCTCCATCCACAAGTCCCACATGCCTAGCGGAATCGCTCAGTGTTAGCTCCTCCTTCAATGTCTCCAGCTTCTTCTGCAAAAGCCTGATGAGGGGAATGACCTGACTCAGGCTGGCAGTGTCTGAACTGACTTCACGTGTGGCAAGTTCAAAAGGTTGCAGAACCTTGCACAACGTTGAAATCATTCTCCACTGTGCTTGAGACAGGTGCATTCCACCTCCTATATCGTGGTCAGTTGTATAGGCTTGAATGGCCTTTTGCTGCTCCTCCAACCTCTGAAGCATATAGAGGGTTGAATTCCACCTCGTTACCACTTCTTGCTTCAGATGATGGCAGGGCAGGTTCAGGCGTTTTTGGTGTTGCTCCAGTCTTCTGTACGTGGTGCCTGTACGCCGAAAGTGTCCCGCAATTCTTCTGGCCACCGACAGCATCTCTTGCATGCCCCTGTCGTTTTTTTAAATAATTCTGCACCACCAAATTCAAGGTATGTGCAAAACATGGGACGTGCTGGAATTTGCCCAGATTTAATGCACACACAATATTGCTGGTGTTGTCCGATGCCACAAATCCACAGGAGAGTCCAATTGGGGTAAGCCATTCTGCGATGATCTTCCTCAGTTGCCGTAAGAGGTTTTCAGCTGTGTGCGTATTCTGGAAAGCGGTGATACAAAGCGTAGCCTGCCTAGGAAAGAGTTGGCGTTTGCGAGATGCTGCTACTGGTGCCGCCGCTGCTGTTCTTGCGGCGGGAGTCAATACATCTACCCAGTGGGCTGTCACAGTCATATAGTCCTGAGTCTGCCCTGCTCCACTTGTCCACATGTCCGTGGTTAAGTGGACATTGGGTACAACTGCATTTTTTAGGACACTGGTGAGTCTTTTTCTGAGGTCTGTGTACATTTTCGGTATCGCCTGCCTAGAGAAATGGAACCTAGATGGTATTTGGTACCGGGGACACAGTACCTCAAACAAGTCTATAGTTGGCTCTGCAGTAATGATGGATACCGGAACCACGTTTCTCACCGCCCAGGATGCCAAGGCCTCAGTTATCCGCTTTGCAGCAGGATGACTGCTGTGATATTTCATCTTCCTCGCAAAGGACTGTTGGACAGTCAATTGCTTGGTGGAAGTAGTAAAAGTGGTCTTACGACTTCCCCTCTGGGATGACCATCGACTCCCAGCAGCAACAACAGCAGCGCCAGCAGCAGTAGGCGTTACACTCAAGGATGCATCGGAGGAATCCCAGGCAGGAGAGGACTCGTCAGAATTGCCAGTGACATGGCCTGCAGGACTATTGGCATTCCTGAGGAAGGAGGAAATTGACACTGAGGGAGTTGGTGGGGTGGTTTGCGTGAGCTTGGTTACAAGAGGAAGGGATTTACTGGTCAGTGGACTGCTTCCGCTGTCGCCCAAAGTTTTTGAACTTGTAACTGACTTATGATGAATGCGCTGCAGGTGACGTATAAGGGAGGATGTTCCGAGGTGGTTAACGTCCTTACCCCTACTTATTACAGCTTGACAAAGGCAACACACGGCTTGACACCTGTTGTCCGCTTTTCTGTTGAAATACTTCCACACCGAAGAGCTGATTTTTTTGGTATTTTCACCAGGCATGTCAATGGCCATATTCCTCCCACGGACAACTGGTGTCTCTCCGGGTGCCTGACTTAAACAAACCACCTCACCATCAAAATCCTCCTTGTCAATTTCCTCCCCAGCGCCAGCAACACCCATATCCTCCTCATCCTGGTGTACTTCAACACTGACATCTTCAATCTGACTATCAGGAACTGGACTGCGGGTGCTCCTTCCAGCACTTGCAGGGGGCGTGCAAATGGTGGAAGGCGCATGCTCTTCACGTCCAGTGTTGGGAAGGTCAGGCATCGCAACCGACACAATTGGACTCTCCTTGTGGATTTGGGATTTCGAAGAACGCACAGTTCTTTGCTGTGCTTTTGCCAGCTTGAGTCTTTTCATTTTTCTAGCGAGAGGCTGAGTGCTTCCATCCTCATGTGAAGCTGAACCACTAGCCATGAACATAGGCCAGGGCCTCAGCCGTTCCTTGCCACTCCGTGTGGTAAATGGCATATTGGCAAGTTTACGCTTCTCCTCCGACGATTTTATTTTAGATTTTTGAGTCCTTTTTTTACTCATATTTTGTGTTTTGGATTTTATATGCTCTGTACTATGACATTGGGCATCGGCCTTGGCAGACGACGTTGATGGAATTTCATCGTCTCGGCCATGACTAGTGGCAGCAGCTTCAGCACGAGGTGGAAGTGGATCTTGATCTTTCCCTATTTTTGGAACCTCAACATTTTTGTTCTCCATATTTTAATAGGCACAACTAAAAGGCACCTTAGGTAAACAATGGAGATGGATGGATACTAGTATACTTATGGATGACGAGTGACTGACGACACAGAGGTAGCTACAGCCGTGGACTACCGTACTGCGTCTGCTAGTATAGAGATGATAATGATATAAAAATATATATATATCACTACTGCAGGTATATATAATATAATGACGGACCTGCTGGACACTGTCAGCAGACTCCTAAACTACTAGTATGAAGAAGATAGAAAAAAAAAACCACCACAGGTAGGTATACAATTATGGACGAGCACTGATGACACAGAGCTAGCTACAGCCGTGGACTACCGTACTGCGTCTGCTAGTATAGAGATGATAATGATATAAAATATATATATATATATCACTACTGCAGGTATATATAATATAATGACGGACCTGCTGGACACTGTCAGCAGACTCCTAAACTACTAGTATGAAGAAGATAGAAAAAAAAACCCAACCACAGGTAGGTATACAATTATGGACGAGCACTGACGACACAGAGGTAGCTACAGCCGTGGACTACCGTACTGCGTATGCTAGTATAGAGATGACAATGATATAAAAAATATATATATATCACTACTGCAGGTATATATAATATAATGACGGACCTGCTGGACACTGTCAGCAGACTCCTAAACTACTAGTATGAAGAAGATAGAAAAAAAAAACCACCACAGGTAGGTATACAATTATGGACGAGCACGGACGACACAGAGGTAGCTACAGCCGTGGACTACCATACTGCGTCTGCTAGTATAGAGATGATAATGATATAAAAAATATATATATATCACTACTGCAGGTATATATAATATAATGACGGACCTGCTGGACACTGTCAGCAGACTCCTAAACTACTAGTATGAAGAAGATAGAAAAAAAAACCCCACCACAGGTAGGTATACAATTATGGACGAGCACTGACGACACAGAGGTAGCTACAGCCGTGGACTACCGTACAGCGTCTGCTAGTATAGAGATGATAATGATATAAAAAATATGTATATATCACTACTGCAGGTATATATAATATAATGACGGACCTGCTGGACACTGTCAGCAGACTCCTAAACTACTAGTATGAAGAAGATAGAAAAAAAAAAAACCACCACAGGTAGGTATACAATTATGGACGAGCACTGACGACACAGAGGTAGCCACAGCCGTGGACTACCGTACTGCGTCTGCTAATATAGAGATGATAAAGATGATAGAGATGAACAAAAAAAACATAACACTACTGCAGGTAAATATTTATATAATATAATGAATGACGGACCTGCTGGACACTGTCAGCAGAATGCGTTTATAGAATAAAAAAATAAAAAAACACCACAGGAGTGTTTAACTTTTTCAGGCAGACATTATACTGGTGGTCACTGGTCAGTCACACTGGCAGCAAAAGTGTGCACTGTACTCCTGCTATAACTGCACCCCAGTCTCCCCCACAATTCAGCTGTGTGAGCAGTGAGCACTCAGCACAGTCAGATATACATAGATGATATTATCATGCAGCACACTGAGGCTGAGCACAGATATGGTATGTGACTGTGTATCGTTTTTTTTCAGGCAGAGAACGGATTATATTAAATAATAAATAAAACTGGTGGTGGTCACTAGTAACTATCAGCAAAACTCTGCACTCTGAGTACTCCTAATGCTCCCCAAAATTACTAAGTTAGTAGTAAATCAACTCAAGTGTCTCTATCTATTCTAACGGAGAGGACGCCAGCCACGTCCTCTCCCTATCAATCTCAATGCACGTGTGAAAATGGCGGCGACGCGCGGCTCCTTATATAGAATCCGAGTCTCGCGATAGATTACGAGCCTCGCGAGAATCCGACAGCGGGATGATGACGTTCGGGCGCGCTCGGGTTAACCGAGCAAGGCGGGAAGATCCGAGTCTGCCTCGGACCCGTGTAAAAAGGCTGAAGTTCGGGGGGGTTCGGATTCCGAGGAACCGAACCCGCTCATCT
This sequence comes from Pseudophryne corroboree, assembly GCF_028390025.1. NCBI lineage: Eukaryota > Metazoa > Chordata > Amphibia > Anura > Myobatrachidae > Pseudophryne > Pseudophryne corroboree. The sequence goes on along the minus strand of NC_086446.1, from coordinate 319,057,337 downwards.
CTAAAAATAACTAGACTACCGCTGTTCTATCATAAATATTGCTTCCACCCCTCCTTTAACATATCTAACATGCTTGTTGGATGTTTCCCATAGAGTAACCCAAAAAGGCTTAACCGTGTAGATGCTTGTGATACTGTACTTCCCAACCTGCAAATATTAAACAGGGTAGGAGTGTATTGCAATCCCTTTTCTCCTGAGCCGCTACCTGATTCACTATATGTGTCAAGGTTCTGTTAAAGCATTCTACAAGCCCTACAGGTTTAGTATGAAGTCTTTCATTCTTAAAGCTGGCACATGTCCTGTATCAATTTAGACATAACAGCTCCACTGATCTGTGAGAATCCCTGTGGGTATTTGCAAGTGGGTAAAAATCAGTAGCAACCCATTAGCTATGGCCATTGAAAGTATGTTCCTTAGAGTCACCACCTTTGGAAACCAGTTGGCATAGCTTACCACTATACTGATGTCCTAGAGTTGGTAAATTTCATACCAGTAGGGATGTTGCCAGCCCAAATCTTGGGTTTTGGGTTCTTGTTTTGGATCTGTATCTCCTTCATGTTTTGGTTCGTGATGTTCGGCTCATCTCTAATTTTTAGTCCTGTGGAACTACTAGATGTTCTATTCTCTTACCATTTTTAACTATAACATAAGCATCAGGGTAGGAAGACTTACAGTAGCTACTCAATTAACTCTAATTACAGCTTTAAACACATTTACTATAATAGCATTGTTAGCTGATCTCTGTGTAATATTTAGAGATGAGCGCCGGAAATTTTTCGGGTTTTGTGTTTTGGTTTTGGGTTCGGTTCCGCGGCCGTGTTTTGGGTTCGACCGCGTTTTGGCAAAACCTCACCGAATTTTTTTTGTCGGATTCGGGTGTGTTTTGGATTCGGGTGTTTTTTTCAAAAAACCCTAAAAAACAGCTTAAATCATAGAATTTGGGGGTAATTTTGATCCCAAAGTATTATTAACCTCAAAAAACATAATTTACACTCATTTTCAGCCTATTCTGAACACATCACACCTCACAATATTATTTTTAGTCCTAAAATTTGCACCGAGGTCGCTGTGTGAGTAAGATAAGCGACCCTAGTGGCCGACACAAACACCGGGCCCATCTAGGAGTGGCACTGCAGTGTCACGCAGGATGGCCCTTCCAAAAAACCCTCCCCAAACAGCACATGACGCAAAGAAAAAAAGAGGCGCAATGAGGTAGCTGACTGTGTGAGTAAGATTAGCGACCCTAGTGGCCGACACAAACACCGGGCACATCTAGGAGTGGCACTGCAGTGTCACGCAGGATGTCCCTTCCAAAAAACCCTCCCCAAACAGCACATGACGCAAAGAAAAAAAGAGGCGCAATGAGGTAGCTGACTGTGTGAGTAAGATTAGCGACCCTAGTGGCCGACACAAACACCGGGCCCATCTAGGAGTGGCACTGCAGTGTCACGCAGGATGTCCCTTCCAAAAAACCCTCCCCAAACAGCACATGACGCAAAGAAAAAAAGAGGCGCAATGAGGTAGCTGACTGTGTGAGTAAGATTAGCGACCCTAGTGGCCGACACAAACACCGGGCCCATCTAGGAGTGGCACTGCAGTGTCACGCAGGATGTCCCTTCCAAAAAACCCTCCCCAATCAGCACATGATGCAAAGAAAAAGAAAAGAAAAAAGAGGTGCAAGATGGAATTATCCTTGGGCCCTCCCACCCACCCTTATGTTGTATAAACAAAACAGGACATGCACACTTTAACCAACCCATCATTTCAGTGACAGGGTCTGCCACACGACTGTGACTGATATGACGGGTTGGTTTGGACCCCCCCCAAAAAAGAAGCAATTAATCTCTCCTTGCACAAACTGGCTCTACAGAGGCAAGATGTCCACCTCATCTTCACCCTCCGATATATCACCGTGTACATCCCCCTCCTCACAGATTATCAATTCGTCCCCACTGGAATCCACCATCTCAGCTCCCTGTGTACTTTGTGGAGGCAATTGCTGCTGGTCAATGTCTCCGCGGAGGAATTGATTATAATTCATTTTAATGAACATCATCTTCTCCACATTTTCTGGATGTAACCTCGTACGCCGATTGCTGACAAGGTGAGCGGCGGCACTAAACACTCTTTCGGAGTACACACTTGTGGGAGGGCAACTTAGGTAGAATAAAGCCAGTTTGTGCAAGGGCCTCCAAATTGCCTCTTTTTCCTGCCAGTATAAGTACGGACTGTGTGACGTGCCTACTTGGATGCGGTCACTCATATAATCCTCCACCATTCTATCAATGTTGAGAGAATCATATGCAGTGACAGTAGACGACATGTCCGTAATCGTTGTCAGGTCCTTCAGTCCGGACCAGATGTCAGCATCAGCAGTCGCTCCAGACTGCCCTGCATCACCGCCAGCGGGTGGGCTCGGAATTCTGAGCCTTTTCCTCGCACCCCCAGTTGCGGGAGAATGTGAAGGAGGAGATGTTGACAGGTCGCGTTCCGCTTGACTTGACAATTTTGTCACCAGCAGGTCTTTCAACCCCAGCAGACCTGTGTCTGCCGGAAAGAGAGATCCAAGGTAGGCTTTAAATCTAGGATCGAGCACGGTGGCCAAAATGTAGTGCTCTGATTTCAACAGATTGACCACCCGTGAATCCTTGTTAAGCGAATTAAGGGCTGCATCCACAAGTCCCACATGCCTAGCGGAATCGCTCCGTGTTAGCTCCTTCTTCAATGCCTCCAGCTTCTTCTGCAAAAGCCTGATGAGGGGAATGACCTGACTCAGGCTGGCAGTGTCTGAACTGACTTCACGTGTGGCAAGTTCAAAGGGCATCAGAACCTTGCACAACGTTGAAATCATTCTCCACTGCACTTGAGACAGGTGCATTCCATCTCCTATATCGTGCTCAATTGTATAGGCTTGAATGGCCTTTTGCTGCTCCTCCAACCTCTGAAGCATATAGAGGGTTGAATTCCACCTCGTTACCACTTCTTGCTTCAGATGATGGCAGGGCAGGTTCAGTAGTTTTTGGTGGTGCTCCAGTCTTCTGTACGTGGTGCCTGTACGCCGAAAGTGTCCCGCAATTTTTCTGGCCACCGACAGCATCTCTTGCACGCCCCTGTCGTTTTTTAAAAAATTCTGCACCACCAAATTCAAGGTATGTGCAAAACATGGGACGTGCTGGAATTTGCCCATATTTAATGCACACACAATATTGCTGGCGTTGTCCGATGCCACAAATCCACAGGAGAGTCCAATTGGGGTAAGCCATTCCGCGATGATCTTCCTCAGTTGCCGTAAGAGGTTTTCAGCTGTGTGCGTATTCTGGAAAGCGGTGATACAAAGCGTAGCCTGCCTAGGAAAGAGTTGGCGTTTGCGAGATGCTGCTACTGGTGCCGCCGCTGCTGTTCTTGCGGCGGGAGTCCATACATCTACCCAGTGGGCTGTCACAGTCATATAGTCCTGACCCTGCCCTGCTCCACTTGTCCACATGTCCGTGGTTAAGTGGACATTGGGTACAACTGCATTTTTTAGGACACTGGTGAGTCTTTTTCTGACGTCCGTGTACATTCTCGGTATCGCCTGCCTAGAGAAGTGGAACCTAGATGGTATTTGGTAACGGGGGCACACTGCCTCAATAAATTGTCTAGTTCCCTGTGAACTAACGGCGGATACCGGACGCACGTCTAACACCAACATAGTTGTCAAGGACTCAGTTATCCGCTTTGCAGTAGGATGACTGCTGTGATATTTCATCTTCCTCGCAAAGGACTGTTGAACAGTCAATTGCTTACTGGAAGTAGTACAAGTGGGCTTACGACTTCCCCTCTGGGATGACCATCGACTCCCAGCGGCAACAACAGCAGCGCCAGCAGCAGTAGGCGTTACACGCAAGGATGCATCGGAGGAATCCCAGGCAGGAAAGGACTCGTCAGACTTGCCAGTGACATGGCCTGCAGGACTATTGGCATTCCTGGGGAAGGAGGAAATTGACACTGAGGGAGTTGGTGGGGTGGTTTGCGTGAGCTTGGTTACAAGAGGAAGGGATTTACTGGTCAGTGGACTGCTTCCGCTGTCACCCAAAGTTTTTGAACTTGTCACTGACTTATTATGAATGCGCTGCAGGTGACGTATAAGGGAGGATGTTCCGAGGTGGTTAACGTCCTTACCCCTACTTATTACAGCTTGACAAAGGGAACACACGGCTTGACACCTGTTGTCCGCATTTCTGGTGAAATACCTCCACACCGAAGAGCTGATTTTTTTGGTATTTTCACCTGGCATGTCAACGGCCATATTCCTCCCACGGACAACAGGTGTCTCCCCGGGTGCCTGACTTAAACAAACCACCTCACCATCAGAATCCTCCTGGTCAATTTCCTCCCCAGCGCCAGCAACACCCATATCCTCCTCATCCTGGTGTACTTCAACACTGACATCTTCAATCTGACTATCAGGAACTGGACTGCGGGTGCTCCTTCCAGCACTTGCAGGGGGCATGCAAATAGTGGAAGGCGCATGCTCTTCACGTCCAGTGTTGGGAAGGTCAGGCATCGCAAACGACACAATTGGACTCTCCTTGTGGATTTGGGATTTCAAAGAACGCACAGTTCTTTGCGGTGCTTTTGCCAGCTTGAGTCTTTTCAGTTTTCTAGCGAGAGGCTGAGTGCTTCCATCCTCATGTGAAGCTGAACCACTAGCCATGAACATAGGCCAGGGCCTCAGCCGTTCCTTGCCACTCCGTGTGGTAAATGGCATATTGGCAAGTTTACGCTTCTCCTCCGACAATTTTATTTTAGGTTTTGGAGTCCTTTTTTTTCTGATATTTGGTGTTTTGGATTTGACATGCTCTGTACTATGACATTGGGCATCGGCCTTGGCAGACGACGTTGCTGGCATTTCATCGTCTCGGCCATGACTAGTGGCAGCAGCTTCAGCACGAGGTGGAAGTGGATCTTGATCTTTCCCTAATTTTGGAACCTCAACTTTTTTGTTCTCCATATTTTATAGGCAGAACTAAAAGGCACCTCAGGTAAACAATGGAGATGGATGGATTGGATACTAGTATACAATTATGGACGGACTGCCACGGTTAGGTGGTATAAAAAAACCACGGTTAGGTGGTATATATTATAATAATAATACAATTATGGATGGACGGACTGCCTGCCGACTGCCGACACAGAGGTAGCCACAGCCGTGAACTACCGCACTGTACACTGGTTGATAAAGAGATAGTAGTATACTCGTAACAACTAGTATGACACTATGACGACGGTATAAAGAATGGAAAAAAAAACACGGTTAGGTGGTATATATTATAATAATAATACAATTATGGATGGACGGACTGCCTGCCGACTGCCGACACAGAGGTAGCCACAGCCGTGAACTACCGCACTGTACACTGGTTGATAAAGAGATAGTAGTATACTCGTAACAACTAGTATGACACTATGACGACGGTATAAAGAATGAAAAAAAAACCACGGTTAGGTGGTATATATTATAATAATAATACAATTATGGATGGACGGACTGCCTGCCGACTGCCGACACAGAGGTAGCCACAGCCGTGAACTACCGCACTGTACACTGGTTGATAAAGAGATAGTAGTATACTCGTAACAATTAGGATGACACTATGACGGTATAAAGAATGAAAAAAAAAACCACGGTTAGGTGGTAGGTATATAATAATAAATAATACAATTCTGGTCGGACGGACTGCCTGCCGTGTGCCGACACAGAGGTAGCCACAGCCGTGAACTACCGCACTGTACACTGGTTGATAAAGAGATAGTAGTATACTCGTAACAATTAGGATGACACTATGACGGTATAAAGAATGAAAAAAAAAACCACGGTTAGGTGGTAGGTATATAATAATAAATAATACAATTCTGGTCGGACGGACTGCCTGCCGTGTGCCGACACAGAGGTAGCCACAGCCGTGAACTACCGCACTGTACACTGGTTGATAAAGAGATAGTAGTATACTCGTAACAATTAGGATGACACTATGACGGTATAAAGAATGAAAAAAAAAACCACGGTTAGGTGGTAGGTATATAATAATAAATAATACAATTCTGGTCGGACGGACTGCCTGCCGTGTGCCGACACAGAGGTAGCCACAGCCGTGAACTACCGCACTGTACACTGGTTGATAAAGAGATAGTAGTATACTCGTAACAATTAGGATGACACTATGACGGTATAAAGAATGAAAAAAAAAACCACGGTTAGGTGGTAGGTATATAATAATAAATAATACAATTCTGGTCGGACGGACTGCCTGCCGTGTGCCGACACAGAGGTAGCCACAGCCGTGAACTACCGCACTGTACACTGGTTGATAAAGAGATAGTAGTATACTCGTAACAATTAGGATGACACTATGACGGTATAAAGAATGAAAAAAAAACCACGGTTAGGTGGTAGGTATATAATAATAAATAATACAATTCTGGTCGGACGGACTGCCTGCCGTGTGCCGACACAGAGGTAGCCACAGCCGTGAACTACCGCACTGTACACTGGTTGATAAAGAGATAGTAGTATACTCGTAACAATTAGGATGACACTATGACGGTATAAAGAATGAAAAAAAAAACCACGGTTAGGTGGTAGGTATATAATAATAAATAATACAATTCTGGTCGGACGGACTGCCTGCCGTGTGCCGACACAGAGGTAGCCACAGCCGTGAACTACCGCACTGTACACTGGTTGATAAAGAGATAGTAGTATACTCGTAACAATTAGGATGACACTATGACGGTATAAAGAATGAAAAAAAAAACCACGGTTAGGTGGTAGGTATATAATAATAAATAATACAATTCTGGTCGGACGGACTGCCTGCCGTGTGCCGACACAGAGGTAGCCACAGCCGTGAACTACCGCACTGTACACTGGTTGATAAAGAGATAGTAGTATACTCGTAACAATTAGGATGACACTATGACGGTATAAAGAATGAAAAAAAAAACCATGGTTAGGTGGTAGGTATATAATAATAAATAATACAATTCTGGTCGGACGGACTGCCTGCCGTGTGCCGACACAGAGGTAGCCACAGCCGTGAACTACCGCACTGTACACTGGTTGATAAAGAGATAGTAGTATACTCGTAACAATTAGGATGACACTATGACGGTATAAAGAATGAAAAAAAAACCACGGTTAGGTGGTAGGTATATAATAATAAATAATACAATTCTGGTCGGACGGACTGCCTGCCGTGTGCCGACACAGAGGTAGCCACAGCCGTGAACTACCGCACTGTACTGTGTCTGCTGCTAATATAGACTGGTTGATATTTAAAGAGATATTAGTAGTATACAACAATACTATACTGGTGGTCAGGCACTGGTCACCACTCCTGCAGCAAAAGTGTGCACTGTTAATTAATATAATTGTACTCCTGGCTCCTGCTAACAACCTGCAGTGCTCCCCAGTCTCCCCCACAATTAATTATAAGCTTTTAATTTATACATTGATGACTGTGCAGCACACTGGGCTGAGCTGAGTGCACACAGACTGAGTCACACTGTGTGACTGACTGTGCTGTGTATCGTTTTTTTTTTCAGGCAGAGAACGGATATAGCAGAGAGAAGTGAATGGATATATTATATTAAATAAAAGTTAACTAGCAACTGCACTGGTCACTGACTGTGGTAAACTAACTCTGTCTGCGACTCTGCACAATCTCTCTCTCTCTATCTAATCTATCTCTATTCTAATGGAGAGGACGCCAGACACGTCCTCTCCCTATCAATCTCAATGCACGAGTGAAAATGGCGGCGACGCGCGGCTCCTTATATAGAATCCGAGTCTCGCGATAGAATCCGAGCCTCGCGAGAATCCGACAGCGTCATGATGACGTTCGGGCGCGCTCGGGTTAACCGAGCAAGGCGGGAAGATCCGAGTCGCTCGGACCCGTGAAAAAAAACATGAAGTTCGGGCGGGTTCGGATTCCGAGGAACCGAACCCGCTCATCTCTAGTAATATTGTGTAGGTTATCCACCCTGGTATCAGATCACAGTAAAGATACACTAGTGGATGGCAGGGTTTCATCCGCAGATTCTCAATACAGCTTTTCTCATTGACACCACTTCGCAAAATGCCTTTTCATGTAGGCTTTTCTTCTGGTTTATTTACAATATTTCCCAGGATAGAAGACTGGCCCCTCACATTCTGACCAGAGATAACTTTTCAGAATTTTCACATTTCCTGTACTGTTGAATAGCGTTAACATTGGGCTAAATATACATAGATTGGTTAATTTGCTTTGTTTTTCAGTTTGCAAAGTGTGAAATTACTGTTAGATAAAAGTAAATTCTTTAATGCTACAGATTTAAAAAAAAAAATATCACTAGTCTGTGATTGTAGGGCTGCAATGGCCATATGTTGTTTGTACTTATTACTGTAGCATCGATGTCTGACACACATTCCCAGCTGTGAATATTAATTATTCTCCACCAGAAAGAAGCAGAAAAACTTAACAATTTACAAATCGTTTATTCTGAAATTAATTTTTATTATTGTAGGAAAGGTCTGTTTTTTAGTTTCACCAAGTATAAAACATCACACATTTGCAGGTAACAACAAGAGGTCACCAGCAATTTGCATGACATAGGGCCTGGGTCAGAAGTGGATGCAGCTACATTCGCAACTGAGTTATTGCACACAGTGGATCTGCAATAACATGGTAATGAGTCATGATGCATCCATAGGGATTTGTACAGAGATGCCCACTGAGGGTTTCTCTGATCTTCTGCTTTCCTACAAAGATGCACAATCAGTCACATCAGACCTCTCAGCAACCCTATAGCATAATCACCGCTTGAGTCACCTTCCCTGTTACCGCCCACAAACGCTTACTGCTTGTATATCAATATGAGAACAAATTGGCATTGTGACCACTGTCGCAAGCTCATCGGGATACAAGCATATTGCAATTCAATCTCACGCTCAGTACAACAATAATCGCCCAACTAAGCACGCATTAGCATTGCACCAACCTCTGAATCAGACCCAAAGAAACATGACAAAAATCTAAAGACTCCAAGGAAACACAGTAGTAGCATATACCACAAAGTAAGTTCTTCAGGAATTGGCTGTAGAGAATACAAGCGGCAAGGCAATAAGGCAAAGGCACATACTGTATATTAGCATGTGGCTAGCCTATGATGAAGAGTCAGCTGACCATCAAACAATATGGAGGAGTATGGCTGTGTGCTTTGACAACATGGACAACCAGGGGCACCAGGAGAACTTTCGAGCTACAGAACTGGAACGGGTCACATACTATTTTGAATACCAGGTCCTTCTTTATATGCTGGGCCCCAGACAGGACTGGGTGTGGGTACTTTGTACTCACAATCCAACCTCTTGAAGCCTGTGGGCCCAGTTCCACATTTCCTGACTATCGCTGACATGGAGGAATAGCAGCTGGCATTTTCACAGGTAAAAAGTGTTTGGGTTAATTTAAATTTAGTTCAGGGGAAATTTGAGGAAAAATTACTTCACAGAAATGGTAGTGGACAAGTGGAATAGCCTCCCATCAGAGGTGTAGGGGCTAAGACAGTAGAGCAATTTAAACATGCATGAGATAGACATAATGATATCCTTACAAAGAAATGAGGATCAAATAAGGTTTGAGATAAAAATATGGTTAGAAAAAAAATGTGCAGACTAGATGGGCCAAGTGTTTCTTATCTGCCGTCAAATTCTAAGTTTGATATAAATGTAGGTGGAGTAAACGTGATGTAAACATACATGCGTGATGTAAACATACATGTAAACATGTTGACTGCCGCATACGTCTAAAGATTATTATTATTATTAATAATAATTCCTACAGTACTTAGCTTTTATAATGAATGTAAATTGTGACTGCAATTTGGGGCGCAATTCCGGCCAACTCTGCATCAGCCCAAATGTGTTTCTATTTATTACAGGTCCCTCATTCATCAGTCCAGTCTTTGTCTCCTGTATTAGTCCCCTGCTTAAACCATACTTGCCTACTTTTGAAAAATAATTTCAGGGAGATTGTGAAAGTAACACCTATCAGCGTGGGTGCGTACTGTTACATCTGAGAGGCGTGTCATAAAAATGACTTACATCCAAATGTAAATGAGCCCCAAAGTTTGTAAGATCTACTTGTTGAAGAAAAGACACTGATATTTTTCAGGAATTGTTTGTGTATTGTGTTTTACAAGAGGTTCCATATACTGTAAGTGGCCAAGAGAAACCTTATTTAAAATGCATGTAGCCATACTGATCAATGTGCCTTATATAACAATGCAGGGAAATGACACTGATGAACTCCTTTGAATGTATGTATTTATTTTTTTACCCCAAGAATGTAAAGTAAAATCAGGGAGATTGCTGGTCTATTCAGGGAGTGAGGGAGATTGCTATTATTTCAGGGAGTCTCCTGCAGAATGAGGGAGGGTAGGCAACTCTGGCTTAAACTCTATAATTGCTTCCTGTCTTTCTCCTCATTTTATATAGCACACACACATTCTGCAGCGCTTTACAGAGAATATTTTGCCATTCACATCAGTCCCTGCCCCAGTGGAGCTTACAGTCTATATTCCCTACCACATGCACACACATTCACGCTAAGGTTAATTTGTTGGGAGCCAATTAACCTACCAGTATATTCTTGGATTGTGGGAGGAAAACGGAGTACCCAGAGGAAACCTACGCAAGCACAGGGAGAATATACAAACTCCACACAGTTAAGGCCATGGTGGGAATTGAACCCATGACTTCAGTGCTGTGAGGCAGTAATGCTAACCATTACACCATCTGTGCTGCCCACTTTTATAGTTTTATGTCTCCTTTTCAGGTATGGCTAGACATGGTGGGGTCGGGGTGGACTTGGAACAGGAATAAACAAATATGAATACTGATCGCTCTCTCAATATTGTTGTGGCAGCATTTAATAACAATGTGAACGTTAAAAAAAACTGAATAAAATAAAAGCGCTTGAAAAGTGTATAAAAGGGTGACAAAATAAGTGTAATGTGTAAAATATGTGCAGATATAAAATGTGCAAGGTGCCAATATGAGCAGTAACAATGTGAGTTTCAGATGTGGTGCAAATAGAATACAGTATTAAAGACACATACAGTAAAAAATATTTACACTCTATTAGGAAAGGTTATTGACCTCCCACCTCACTGCACTAAAACGGATATGAATACATAGGACACTGCCCCAATATTACCTATCGCCAGTTTCTCTCCATCTTCCAGATGCTGCCAAGAATGTGTTAAGCACGCTAGCTTTTTTTGGAGCGGTGCAATCGGGTCTGAACTGAGCATGCGTATGCATCGAAATGCGCAGGCGCGTCAGCCGGCAGCAACGGGGATCGCCGGACAGCGACGGAATCTACAAAGAAAGCGATCGCAAGAAGATTGACAGGAAGAGGCCATTTGTGGGTGTCAACTGACCATTTTAAAGGAGTGTCCGAGCGAACGCAGGCGTGTACAGCCGTTTCAAGGGAGGGTTCTTTACGTCAGCTCCTGTCCGACTCATTGCAGCGGCTGAGTAAGTCCTGAGCTGTGCAGAGACTGCACAAACTTTTGTTTGTGTAGCTCTCTGCACAGGCGATCGCACCCCTGCTCAGCGATTCCCCCCTCCCCCTTGCAGGCGGCAACTACCTAATCGCAGCACTGCAAAAAACCGCCTGCGTGCGATTAGGTCTGAATTACCCCCTAAGGGCCTAATTCAGCATGGATTGTTATTCTGAGAAATTGCAGTTGTTTTCGAGTAGAAAGGCACCACCCCGGCAGGAAGAAAAAACGCCCTGTGCAAGTTTGTGAATACATCGCAGATCGATATTCACTCGCAGATGCAGACACAATTTCCGGCTTCCTGTCAGTCAAACAGCGGCTGCATTGCGATTATGATCTGTATGCATTTTCTGTCACTACTACTCCTTGCGCGTGCACAATGTGAATGCTATGCAATCGTTCGATAATTGCTCGATTTGCAATTTCTCTGAATAGCGATCCATGCTGAATTAGGCCCAAACGTACCAATAACAATAGTAAAGTCTGCTGTCCCCCAAACAGCTAAATGCAGAGAGCAAGCTGTGGGCAGAGCCGAATTAAGGCTATGGGGGGCCCGGGCCATCAAACAGTGTGGCAGGCAGATGAAATATTATATATTTATACACACACATATATATATATATACACACACACACACATACACACACACACTGTATGTATATTAGTGATGAGCGGGTTCGGTTCGTCGGAATCCGAACCCCCCCGAACTTCACCCATTTTACACAATTCCGAGGCAGATTCGAATCTTCCCGCCTTGCTCGGTTAACCCGAGCGCGCCCGAACGTCATCATCCCGCTGTCGGATTCTCACGAGATTCGGATTCCATATAAGGAGCCGCGCGTCGCCGCCATTTTTCACTCGTGCATTGGAAATGATAGTGAGAGGACGTGGCTGGCGTCCTCTCAGTTTTATTCAGGTGGCTGCATATATCTGTGCTCACACTGCTTTATTGTGGGGACTGGGGACCAGCAGTATTATATAGGAGGAGTACAGTGCAGAGTTTTGCTGACCAGTGACCACCAGTATTATACGTTCTCTGCCTGAAAAACGCTCCATATCTGTGCTGCATTGTAGTATATAGTAGGAGTACAGTGCATAATTTTGCTGACTACCAGTATAAAATATGCAGCAGTACGGTACAGAAGGCCACTGCTCTACTTACCTCTGTGTCGTCAAGTATACTATCCATCCATACCTTTGGTGCATTTCAGTTTTGCACAGTTTGCTGACCACCAGTATATAATATATAGCAGTACGGTACAGAAGGCCACTGCTCTATCTACCTCTGTGTCGTCAAGTATACTATCCATCCATATCTGTGGTGCATTTCAGTTTTGCACAGTTTGCTGACCACCAGTATATAATATATAGCAGTACGGTATAGAAGGCCACTGCTCTACCTACCTCTGTGTCATTAAGTATACTATCCATCCATACCTGTGGTGCATTTCAGTTTTGCACAGTTTGCTGACCACCAGTATATAATATATAGCAGTACGGTACAGAAGGCCACTGCTCTATCTACCTCTGTGTCGTCAAGTATACTATCCATCCATATCTGTGGTGCATTTCAGTTTTGCACAGTTTGCTGACCACCAGTATATAATATATAGCAGTACGGTATAGAAGGCCACTGCTCTACCTACCTCTGTGTCATTAAGTATACTATCCATCCATACCTGTGGTGCATTTCAGTTTTGCACAGTTTGCTGACCACCAGTATATAATATATAGCAGTACGGTACAGAAGGCCACTGCTCTACCTACCTCTGTGTCGTGAAGTATACTATCCATCCATACCTGTGGTGCATTTCAGCTGTGTGCAGTATATATAGTAGTAGGCCATTGCTATTGATACTGGCATATAATTCCACACATTAAGAAATGGAGAACAAAAATGTGGAGGGTAAAATAGGGAAAGATCAAGATCCACTTCTACCTCGTGCTGAAGCTGCTGCCACTAGTCATGGCCGATACGATGAAATGCCATCAACGTCGTCTGCCAAGGCCGATGCCCAATGTCATAGTTGAGAGCATGTAAAATCCAAAAAACTAAAGTTCAGTAAAATGACCCAAAAATCAAAATTAAAAGCGTTTGATGAGAAGCGTAAACTTGCCAATATACCATTTACGACACGGAGTGGCAAGGAACGGCTGAGGCCCTGGCCTATGTTCATGGCTAGTGGTTCAGATTCACATGAGGATGGAAGCACTCATCCTCTCGCTAGAAAACTGCAGTGCCACTCCTAGATGGGCCAGGTGTTTGTGTCGGCCACTTGGGTTGCTTAGCTTAGTCATACAGCTACCTCATTGCGCCTCTTTTTTCTTTGCATCATGTGATGTTTGGGGACTATTTTTTTGAAGTGCCATCCTGCCTGACACTGCAGTGCCACTCCTAGATGGGCCAGGTGTTTGTGCCGCCCACTTGGGTCGCTTAGCTTAGTCATCCAGCGTCCTCGGTGCAAATTTTAGGACTAAAAATAATATTGTGAGGTGTGAGGTGTTCAGAATAGACTGGAAAGGAGTGTAAATTATGGCTATTGAGGTTAATAATACTATAGGATCAAAATTACCCCCAAATTCTATGATTTAAGCTGTTTTTGAGGGGTTTTGGGGAAAAAAAACACCCGAATCCAAAACACACCCGAATTCGACAAAATATTTTCAGGGAGGTTTTGCAAAAACGCGTCCGAATCCAAAACACGGCCGCGGAACCGAATCCAAAAACAAAACACAAAACCAGAAAAATTTCCGGTGCACATGTCTAGTCATGGGTTTGATTCCCACCATAGCCCTAACTGTGCGGAGTTTGTATATTCTCCCTGTACTTGCGTGGGTTTCCCCTGGGTTCCTCCGCAATCCAAAAATATACTGGTAGGTTAATTGGCTCCCAACAATATTAACCCTAGGGTGAATGTGTGTGCGTGTACATGTGGTAGGGAATATAGATTGTAAGCTCCACTGGGGCAGGGACTGATGTGAATGGCCAAATATTCTCTGTACAGTGCTACGGAATATGTGTGTGCTATCTAAATAACTGGTAATAATAAACAATAAATGATTAGCCCCCACTCTTACTACCTGATTAAATGAATCCCCCTCTCCTGTATTATACTTAGTCTGCTTCTCCCCCAAACTTATCTTCTTCCATCTGTCACTGTATGTTGCAGACACAACTTCTTCTGAAGGGGCATTTTATGGTCCGGGGCAGCCCTGAAGGGAGCACCCTATTGATCAGCGTATTCATCTATTATCTATTATTTATTTTATCTTATCCTGTGTATTGATTCTCCCCATATCATACAGCCCCCATATTGATGCATCATCATATCAAGCCTTCCTTTTATTGATGGGTCCCCATAACATATCCCCTGTATTCATTATTTGTTACCATTTATTTGAATGTCAGCATATTCTTTGTGTCCACATAGTAATATCCCCTGTGTTCATTGTAATTTATTACCCTCTGTGTGGATTTTGGGATATGGATTATTAGGTCGACGGCCACTAAGTCAACCCTATATGGTCGACATGGAAAGGTCAACATAGTCAAAAGTTCAACTGGGTCATTAGGTGGACAGGTAAAAGGTAGACACTGGAAAAGGTCGACAGGTACAAAAGGTTGACACATGGAAAATGGATTGACACAAAATAGTTTTTTTAGTTATTGTTTATGCCGTCAAAGCACATGGCACCTAAATTAGTGTACCGCTTCACTTGCCATGGTTATTATTCCCTATCATAGTCCACGTGGATGATAAAGTTTGAAAAGTAGAAAAAAAAAAAAGAAAAAAAAACCCTAAAAAGTTGTGTAGATCATTGTCATTTTGATCATTTGAACCTGTCAGTCTTTTTTACCCGTCGACCTAATGCATGTCAATCATATGGGGTCGACCGATTTACTGTCAACCTATCATCCGGACACCGGATTCTGACCAAAACCTAACAGAGTAGATATGTATATTTATTTATTTATTTATTTACAGTTTCTTATATAGCGCAGCAAATTCCGTTGTGCTTTACAATTTATATGTCAATGTTAAAAATTTGTTGGATAAATATATAATATTCATGGAGAATTTCATATTCATTTGTATGTTCTTCTGTTTTGCCACTGGCTATCCTTCCAGTCCCATTTTGTTCTGCCTCACAGATCTCTTCTTATCCCTTCAAAATGGGTTTGTGTTTGCCCTTCTTCATTCCATTGATCTTGGAGGAATCTCTACTAAATAGTGTTCCTTGTAATATTGTTGTTGTTACTCCTGGGATTCTGCTCCCTCCTCTTTTTCTTATTTTCTATGGATACAAACTCTGAAGAGTGTTATGACATGTCTCGTACTCTATTTTTGGTCCCAAACTCTTTAATATTCTATTTGAATACATGTACTAGCTCATAGTCTTTTTATCTACCCTTGTTTATGTTTGATGATCTGATTTTCACATTTGTAGTTCTTTTTTGAGCCTCTCATATTTCCGGAAGAAGTCTACAGTTTTCAAATTCTTAGAGCTTTAAACTTAAGATCTGTATTGGTAAAATGTAATTTCATCCCAAAGGAAAAAGCCAAATGCTACTGTATATTTGGGTCTTTCAGCAGTGGAAAGTGAAAAACCTGTATCACAACAGTAAAGATAAAATACAGATATATTGATTCAACATAGACAAGGGGTGCCAAACCGTGCATTAAATGTCACACAAATAAAAGCTTAAATAAGGATCCATTACACGGGGGAACAAATAAAAAAAAAAATGTACGTGGTGCCTGGAATTTTAGACCTAATTCTGGATATTTGTATGCCGCTGATTCCGAAAATACCTTCCATTTTGTTCAAGGAGCTCTAGTTTTTTAGATATTGCTGACATTACCTATTGTTTTTATGATTACTTTATAAATGGTTGAGTCACATTATTCTGACCACCAGCTGCAGTAGATGCAGTGTCCATCAGTTTCTTCAGAGCCCCATACACAGCAGGGTTCGCTGAACTGTCATTTTAGACACACGTCTGGTAGCCCCCAGGTTAATTTTGATGGTGAACTGCTCCACTGTAGTGTCGGTTGGCCCTCATGTACCTTCATAGCCAAAGTTCACCTCTCACATGAATGGCATGCGGTGCCCTGCTGTTTCCACATCGGTTATTCACAATAGTGCCATTTGTCCTGTCACAATACACCTTCACCCCAGCAGCACGCGAACAGTTCACAAACTGCGCTGTTTCAGAAATACTGCGATCCTAGGCCCGAAAGCCGATAATCATCCCTTTTTGCAGCTCGGATAAATTGACCCTTTTATTCATGACAGCAACAAATGATATGTCTGCAGATGGCCTATCGCGCACCTTGTATACCCACCAAGCCAGCGCACGACACATGACATACTGTTCTTCATGGGCTATGCTCTGCCGACGTCAAATGTAGGACATGGTCATAATAATATGACTCAACCCTGTATGTACTTACGATTTTGCTGATGTTCAGTTGATGTTTGCAAGTGTAATTTACATGTTCAGACTTTTCTTGGGAACTATAAGGCCGCTAACTACCCTGAACTTGGGGAGAATATGCTGACTTCTATATTTACACTTGGTTGTAGCATGAGCATTACCTGCACAGTCATTTGGATTGATTTCCGCATTGGCTTGGTGATGTAAGTGATGAACAGGGTGAGAGATTTCACCAGGAAATAAAGACCATGTAAATACAGTACTGTGGACAATGGGATATGCATATGATAGCGGACTACTGTTGGAGCATCCACCACGAGTGTCCAGGAACATCTTATCGCAGGAAATCACAGAAACGTGGTTTCAGCGACATGTCTCAATGAAGAAACTTTTGTTTTGTAGTTCGTGTGCTAGGCTTCTTGGGATTGGCACCTTCATTTGATTGCCATTCATTACATGTATAATAAAATATGTAGAAATGTAGAAACTTGTACGGATATACGTTATATCTTAGTACACAGACCTGATGGACAAAAACTAATGTAATTTTCAGAATCTACAACCCTAAAAAAACTCAAAAAGCCCTAACATCTCCGTCATCAAAGGTTCTCTTATATATGTGTGTTCCCGGATACCAGCGCAGTCACAGTGGGCTCTGGCATTATACCAGAGTCTACTGCTGTCGGAGAGGAGGGGGCCTGCAACGGAGGCTGCATGAAGGTCCTCTCGTCTCTTAAAATGCTCCTGTGAGTACCAAATAAAGTAAAAAGTAGTGCCTTACAGATATAATGATATTTACACAATCTGTGATTTCATTAACCGAGACACTTAAGGTGTCCCCTATGAATTCAAATGCCCATGATGTGTGGGCATGACCACAGTACCAACACAACAACGTGACCAAGGGCATAACTGAGCAATTATAAAAGCTGAGTCAGATAACAAACAAATTAAAGCAACTTATCTCTGTCACACACCACTTTTTGAGTGACCATGTTGGATACCCTGATGATCTTCTGGTCATTGGTAATAAAAAGTGAAAACTATAATAAGAGATGTCAGTTTTTACAACGGGAAGATAAATGGATACTTCTGTTGAGCTCTATACTACCAGATGGATTTAATTAGAACATCAGTTACATAGTTATGGGATAAAGATAATTTTAGAAAAATATCCAAATGACATCAAACTATTGTAACCCTCTCCAACTATTACTACTTTCCCCTGCAAGATATTGAAATAACAGCTGCTACAGTATATTGTAGCGAGAGCTATATTTGACCATGGCACTTTCCAGGAGGTGGGCATGTGAGATGGTACCTGCTGGCATATTTAATGAAGAGTGCTCACCTAGAACTACAAGTGAGATTTTAAACATTAGAAACATACTTTATCAAAACCATCTGCACTTGTGAGCTACTGTATTCCAAATTTTTATTTTGCAATCAAAACCATGCCTACCATTCACTGCTAGCAACATGAGACATAAAAATACAGCTTGTTTCGCGCTGTGTGTGTGTGTGTGTGTGTGTGTATATATATATATATATATATATATAGTCTCTGGATAATCCGACACTCTCTATAATGGATCAACTGCCTGCATGCCCTTGTCTCATAATACAGACATGGTGGGGTTCAGAACAAAAAGTTCAAAACGGACACGGCACTGCAGGGCTTGTCTTTAACAAATCACTATATATATCTATCTCGTAGTGATGCCCGGCACTCCTGGTCCTTCCTGGATCATTAGCCTGGGTGCCCTCCGTTATGTATTTAGACCATAGCAAGGAAAAACGGCGTCACTCCAGGTCTTGTGCAAAATTCAATGTTTATATCAAAAATCACAGTGTCATGTCCAACGTTTCGGGGCCCGTAGCCCCTTTGTCAAGGAGTGATGAAGTGCAAGTGAACCCGCCTTACCTTATAAAGCATTGGAATACTCACCCGTGAGGAGGAGCATCACCTGCGCCTTCAGCCGCTCCGGGCGCCAGGGGGGTCTGGCGTCTCGTGGGAACTACATCATCTGTGGCGCCTCTCCACTAGGTCTGCGGCTTGGTTGCCATAGCGCCATGAGCCGCTTTCCATAGCGCTTATGCGTCGGGCTCTGCAAAACAAAATGTGAAAGTGTCATCGTGCAGTGCAATCACTTTATAATTGTTACATACTGGGCTATTATAGATATAGAGAAATGTTCACTGTAATTCAGTACATATTGCATCATAATAGAACACATATTTCAAGCCCTCGAAGTTCATCCGTCTGGGGTTAATAGTTATAAACATTTATGTTTGTTTATAGTCCCCCGTGCCACACTTATAACTACACAGGGGTCCCTACCCACTTACTGCAAAGGTTATTAAACAGTGTTACCTATTTTACTCATAGTGATACCCCTTGTCGACCCTAGGGACTAGAACAAGGAAAGAGAAAGCCCATCACCATAGAGATCTAGATTAACTAATGGACATGTAGCATGCAACCCACTGAGAGCTCCAAGTTATTCGCCTCCTATTGTTCAATTCTTGATCAGTGAATTCCACAATATCTGTTCGTCCAGACCATTGGGTTGTATGGTCTCTATTTTAAATATCCACTTCGCTTCCATCTTCAGTAGTCTGCCATTTCTATCTCCACCTCTTGGGCTGCTAGGGACATGGTCTGTGATAATATGTCTTTTATCCACAAAGTGCTGCGCCACTGGTTGATCAGATCTCCCTTGTTTAATCGCTGCTGATATTGCCGACCTGTGTAGTGCCATTCTCTGTCAGCTCTGTCAGCAGAAACTATGGACGCCCCATCCCCTTAACCCTCCGTCTGCTCCCTGGAAATGGAGTGTTGCGCCCCCCCCCCCAGATAGTATTTGACCCATGAGGTCCATTTTTGGCAGGATCTTGCTGTTTTCACCTTCCTTTTGAAAGTTAGAAACATAGGAAGTAGCTGAATTCTGATCAGTTGAATATATGAGACCGGCTTGAAGCCTCGGCAGCCTCTTTTGTGATGCTCTGAAGTTATTCTTTGAAAAATCCTGATTGTCCACTTTGATTACATTTTGATAGATGTTAATACCAAAAGACATACCCCTGATGAAGTCTAGTCACTAGACGAAACGCGTTGGATTGTTATATTTGATGTTATCTCTGAATATCATATGAGGAAGAATAAAGATACTGCACTAAGTTGCCGATATTCCTCTACCAACTTCAGTGATGGAGTACTCGAAGAGAAATTACATCATTTTGTCTGTGTAATATGATGGACATGCTTCTTTGCTTCTGTACATTTTAATACATTTTTATGAAAGAACAGTTCATGTTTATGTTTTAAAAGTAATGATAATTGTGAAACCCACTGGGTTCCCTGTATTTATAGGTTAAAATAACCTTTGGGCGCCAATTTCCTTTTTTCTTTTCATATTTTCTGTATCTAGTCCCTCCTAACAAGGGACTTCGTGAAATAGGCAGCCCCTCCCAAAGAATACTGTATCTTATTGTATCCAATTAGCCTCAGAACAGCGCAGAAGGAGAGTATTTGGTCGATATATATCTATATATATATCTATATATATATCTATATATATATCTCTATCTGGTGTGTCTTGAAAAAGGAGCGGATGCTCCAAAACATGACTTAATAAAATATATCAGTTTTCACTGCATATTCTATGCCCTACGAGTGCTGTTTACATTCCGCTGCTGAACCTGTATATATCACACACACACACACACACACACACACTGTATATACAGATACACACACACACTAGCTGGAGTACCCGGTGTTGCCCGAGATTTAAGAATGACTGTTTCAAAATATAAATGTAAACATTAAACACACAGTATAAATAACATTGTAGTGGCAGAATACCTGTGCTTCACTACGGGATGAGGATGGTAAATTAGAATTATAGTTGTTCGTTAATTTACATTGGTTGGAGATCTAGTATATATTAGAGATGAGCGGGTTCGGTTCCTCGGGATCCGAACCCCCCCGAATTTCACCCATTTTACACGGTTCCGAGGCAGCCTCGGATCTTCCCGCCTTGCTCAGTTAACCCGAGCGCGCCCGAACATCATCATCCTGCTGTCGGATTCTCGCGAGATTCGTATTCTATATAAGGAGCCGCGCGTCGTCGCCATTTTCACTTGTGCATTGGAGATGATAGCGAGAGGACGTGGCTGCGTTCTCTCAGTTTCTGTGTTCAGTGTGCTGCAAATATCTGTGCTCAGTGCGCTGCAAATATCTGTGCTCAGTGTGCTGCAAATATCTACGTTCTCTGCCTGAAAACGCTCCATATCTGTGCTGCATTGTAGGAGGACAGTGCAGAAATTTGCTGACCACCAGTATATATAAAGCAGCACGGTACAGTAGTCCACTGCTCTACCTCTGTGTCGTCAAATATACTATGCATCCATACCTGTGCTGCATTTTAGTTGTGCGCGGTAAATAGTAGGAGGACATTGCAGAATTTTGCTGACCACCAGTATATATATAGCAGTACGGTACAGTAGTCCACTGCACTACCTCTGTGTCGTCAAGTATACTATGCATTCATATCTGTGCTGCATTTCAGTTGTGCGCAGTATATAGTAGAAGGACAGTGCAGAATTTTGCAGACCACCAGTGTATATATATATAGCAGTACGGTACAGTAGTCCACTGCTCTACCTCTGTGTCGTCAAGTATACTATCTATATGTGTGCTGCATGTGCTGTTTGGGGACTATTTTTTAAATCGGCCATCCTGTCTGACACTGCAGTGCCACTCCTAGATGGGCCAGGTGTTTGTGTCGGCCACTTGGGTCACTTAGCTTAGTCATCCAGCGACCTCGGTGCAAATTTTAGGACTAAAAATAATATTGTGAGGTGTTCAGAATAGACTGGAAATGAGTGGAAATTATGGTAATTGAGGTTAATGATACTATGGGATCAAAATGACCCCCAAATTCTATGATTTAAGCTGTTTTTGAGGGGTTTTTGTAAAAAAACACCCCAATCCAAAACACACCCGAATCCTACAAAAAAATTTCAGGGAGGTTTTGCCAAAACGCGTCCGAATCCAAAACACGGCTGCGGAACCGAATCCAAAACCCGAAAAATTTCCGGTGCACATCACTAGTATATATAGGCATATGTTGCTTCCCTGACGCACTTTGTGTAGCGGCCGGACCCCTTTTTGGTCCCCCAAGGGACCCTGCTCTTCCCACTATACAACTCTCAGTCTGTGGCTTCCTGCTTCCTCCATACACCTCCTCACATCATGTCAGTGCCCCTGTGAATTATCGATTTTTTTACAGATTCTTATATAGTGCAGCACATTATGTATCTCTGAATATACTCTGTGCTGCTGGGGGACCATGCTACTTCCACTACATAACTCTCAGTGTGTGGGTTTGTGCTACCTGCATTCCCCTCCTCACATCATGTCACTGGCCCTGTCACATGCATCCCTGTCATCACTGACATATCATGCATGTCGTGATATAGTCTGTGCTGCTGGCCCACCCCTAGGGGTGCTAGTTGTGTGTTACCCCCACAGAGTTTGTTTCCAGAGTGTAAGTCATATGTGTAGCAAGTTTGTTGTAAATTGCTGCAGGCATTTCAGAGTTATGCTGTCTGCTGAAATACTCAGTGCTGCTGCCTCACCCCTAGGGGTGCTACGGGTGTCTTCCCCCCACA
Source organism: Pseudophryne corroboree (assembly GCF_028390025.1). Classification (NCBI taxonomy): domain Eukaryota; kingdom Metazoa; phylum Chordata; class Amphibia; order Anura; family Myobatrachidae; genus Pseudophryne; species Pseudophryne corroboree. The sequence goes on along the minus strand of NC_086446.1, from coordinate 319,034,632 downwards.
GTGCTTGTTGCCAGACTGTATGGCATATGTGTACCAATTTTTGAGTTATGCTGTCTCCTGATATAATCTGTGCAGCTGTCTGCTCCTCTAGGGGTGCTAGGGATTTCAAATTGTATTAGTTGCCTCTGCTGTGTTTTAATACTCTCGTATATGTAAAATTTCACGAATTTCACTTGTAAACTTTGGATTTGTATAGAAAGACAGAAGGACAAATTTTCGCTTTTATATAGTAGAATATAAATATATATATATATATATATATATATATATATATATATTGTGAAAAGAACACTGGAATAGTGTTTGAGGGCAGGTATGTTTGTCCCAGGTTCTTGTCTTACCTGTATTAGAAAAATGAAAACTTCTAGGAAAATGTTTTGTTTTGTCAGAACCTTTTCAGTTTATTGGAAAAGCTGGCTAAGGGCCCTGAAAGATAGATAGGGCAAGTTCCAGACGTTGGGCCCAGTTCGGGTCTTTGGCCTCACAGAGGGCTAATCAGGGTTTCAGCTGTGTAAGTGGGTTATAGGGCTGCTAGCCTGATTAGTGTGTGCAGACTGCCTGGGAAGACTGCAGGATCTCTGTGAGAGAGATACGCTTCCTTATACAAGTGAGCCATACAGTGTTGACTGGAAAACTCTGTGGGTTTTTTTGTTTAGAGACAGGAACGTCTTGTGTTTAGTTAGTGCCGGACAGGCAAGGTATTTTCTTTTGATGTTTGTTTTGTTTTCGGTTTAATAAAACTGGTTGTGGCCAGTTGCACCATAAAAACTGGACTTGTATGACTTCTCAGCTGCTGCCTGCTTCCATCTGCCCCAAGAAACGGGGTCCAGTTCCCCTACAGTGTTAAAACTTGGTGGAGATTGCGAGCATTCCGTTCTGCGCATAAGTGAAAGCAGCAGCTTTATGAGGCCTGCAGAAAACTGTGGTTTATGCAGATACAGCCCAGTGTGAAGTTGCTGAGACTCACCCCTGAGAGTTTGATATATGTCCTGGGTGAAAGCAGCTACAAAGCCGCCTGAAAAATCTGTCGACATGGAGGAACTGCTTAAAGCCCTGCTGCAAGCTACAGCGGCTCAGCAGGAGGCCAACAGACAGCAGCAGGTGGCAATGGAGGAAAATTGGAGACTACAGCGAGAGGCCTTAACAGAAGTGGTGCAGAGCCTTGCAGCCCGGATTGGAGATGTGGCCGTCAGTGCTCCGACCAGCTCTAGTTCTATACCGGCCAGTCACTTCCTGCAGAAAATGACAGAGGCTGATGATGTGGAAGCCTACCTGACCACGTTTGAAAGGACTGCCGAGCGTGAGAACTGGCCAAAAGCACAGTGGGCCAGTCTGCTGGCACCTTTTCTGTCAGGTGAGCCCCAAAAAGCGTACTTTGATTTAAGCCCTGTTGAGGCTCGGGACTATGATAAACTAAAGACAGAGATCCTGACCCACCTGGGAGTCACGCTGTCAGTACGAGCACAACGGGTGCACAGTTGGGTGTACGCCATGGAGAAGCCTCCTCGCTCCCAGATGCATGACCTTATTCAGCTAACAAAAAAATGGTTACAGCCAGAGACATTAACTGGTCCCCAGATGGTTGAAGGAGTCATCATGGACTGCTATTTGAGATCTTTGCCCATTGTTCTGCGCAAGTGGGTGAGCCACGGAAACCCGGATACTGCTGACCAATTAGTGGACATGGTAGAGAGGTATTTGGCAGCCGAGGAACTACTGATGACCACCCAGCAACCCATAGATCCTCAACAATGCCATTCAGTGACAATGACTGTTCCGTGGGAAAACGTTGCTGGGCCGTTAAGAGAACACAAGGCTGGAGAAACTGTAAACACTGGCCCTGGAGACAGGCCAATGGGGCTAGAATGGTCTATGCTGCCCAAACGGGTTGATAATCGTGTGGTTAAATGTTTTAGGTGTGGTATGCCAGGTCATGTTATTGCCAATTGCCCAGTCACGCAAGAACCCATGCAATGTGATGCTGCCTTTGAATGTCGCAGAATGTCTTTCTTTGCTAGGTTAGCCAGTACTGTGGTACCTTCACCTGAGCTGGAAAAACAAGTGTGTGATGTGTTCTTAGAGGGTAACCGGGTAGAGGCCTTGCTAGATTCAGGAAGTTTAGTTACCCTCGTGAAAGCTGGGTTAGTGAACCCATTAAAGGTCCAGCAAATACCTATTGGGGTAACTTGCATACATGGGGATACCCAACATTATGTCACTGCTGAAGTGAATATAGAAACTTGTTGTGGGTCAGCAATGGTTAAAGTAGAACTGGTCCCCACCTTGGTGCATGAGGTCATAATAGGGAGGGATTTTCCTCATTTTTGGAAACTGTGGGAATCACGTTAATCCACAGATGTGAGAAGTAAAGAGCCAGTTGATAATACCGGTGATTTTATGGATGTACGTGTGTCTTCGAAAATTTCTGACCCTTTCCCTTTTGCTAGTTTGGCTGGGAAAGTGACAGATGGGGTGTCCAGTGAGGACCCTCTTGCTGGGAACAGAGACATAGTAGTTAGAACTGAAAGCGTGCCTGACCTGGAGGTAAAGAAGTATCTGTTTGCCTCTGAACAGTTAAAGGATCCTACCATGATAAAGGCTAGAGAGAATGTTAAGATTGTTAATGGGGAACCTGTGGTACCAGGTGACAGAGTTATGTATCCCCACATGGCCATCTGTAATGAGCTCTTGTACCACATTGTCAAAAAGGATGAGGATGTGGTTGAACAGCTGGTAGTTCCCCAGCCTTATCAGAGAACGGTACTAGATTTAGCTCATAGTCACATTACAGCAAGACATTTAGGTGCAGAAAAAACCACTGAGAGTTTTACAAAGGTTCTTTTGGCCAAGGGTTTATAAAGAAGTGTCTGAATATTGTTCTTCCTGTCCTGAATGCCAGTACCATGCCCCTAGACCCCATTTCAGGAGCCCACTAGTTCCCATGCCTATTATAGAGGTCCCGTCTAACAGAATAGCCATGGATCTCGTGGGGCCCTTGTTAAAGTCTGCTTGGGGCCATCAGTATATCCTGGTAATTATGCACTGTGCCACTTGATATCCTGAGGCTGTCCCTTTACGCACTATCACAACCAAGGCGATAGCTAGGGAGCTGGTGCAGGTTTTTAGTAGAGTGGAAATACCAAAAGAAATTTTGACTGACCAAGGTACTCCATTTATGTCAAGGATCATGAAAGAATTGTGCAAATTATTTAAGGTCACTCACCTCAGTACGTCCATCTATCATCCCCAAACTGATGGGTTGGTGGAAAGGTTCAATAAACATAAAAAAGTATGTTAAAAAAGGTTGTTGATAGAGATGGGAAAAACTGGGATTGTTTGTTGCCCTACTTGTTAATGGCCATCAGAGAAGTTCCTCAGTCCTCTACGGGGTTTTCTCCATTTGATTTGTTGTATGGTAGACACCCCAGAGGGCTGTTGGACATTGCCAAAGAGACGTGGGAAGGACAGCCCACTCCTCATAGAAGCGTTATTGAACATGTAACACAAATGCAGGATAGGATTGCAGCCGTGGTACCTATTGTCAGAGAGCACATGGAACAGGCCCAAAGTGCTCAACAGAGGGTATATAACCGGAGTGCCAAGATACGGGAATTTGCTCCCGGAGATAAAGTTCTTGTTTTGGTACCCACTGTGGAAAGCAAGTTCCTAGCTAAATGGCAGGGTCCATTTGAGATTAGGGAAAAAATGAATGAGGTTAATTACAAAGTATACCAGCCGGGAAAGAGAAAACCCGAACAAATCTACCATGTTATCTTAATCAAACCCTGGAAAGATAGGTTGTCTCTGTCAGCGGAGCCTTGCCCTTTGGTGTCTTCACCTCGGTTGCTTCCCGCAGTAAAGGTGTCAGAGACATTATCAGCTGATCAGAACAATCAAGTTAAAGAATTTCTCATCCAAAATAGGGAGATATTTTCAGAGCTGCCTGGCCGAACGACCATAATAAAACATGACATTGTCACAGAACCAGGGGTCAGGGTCCATTTAAAGCCATATAGGATTCCTGAAGCTCAGCGAGAAGCTGTTTCTAAAGAAGTTAAAACCATGTTAGAACTTGGAGTCAAAGGAATCTAATGCTGCATTCAGATCGCAAATGCCGGATCCTACCCGGTAAGAGAAACGTGTACTTACCGGACGGGATCCGGCATTTGCGCTCCATTGCTGGCTTTCCGACCCGGCAATATACCGGGTCGGTTGCCATAGCAGCGGAGGGCGCAGCAGCAGCAGGGGCGGGGGTGGAGGCGGCGCCGGGAGATGAGCTCATCTCCTGCGCCGCCTCTGCCTATCTGTGAATGGGAGCCGTGTCGCATCGGAACGGCTCCTATTCACACTGCGCCTGACCCAGTAATCAACCCGGTAATAACCCTTCTTTTTTACCGGGTTGAATTACCGGGTCAGACAACCCGCTAATTCTGAAAAGGACCTTTCACATCGCACACTGACCCGTTTCGACATGGCAATATGCCGTGTCGATACCGGGTTTTTAGTGCGATGTGAAAGGGGTATAACAGTGAGTGGTCCAGTCCCATAGTTCTCATCCTGAAGCCAGACCCCATAGAAAATTTGCAGCTGCCTATTTGGATGATGTGGTAATTCACAGTACAGACTGGCTGTCCCATTTGGTTAAAGTGCAAGCAGTACTGGACTCAGAGAGGCAGGGTTAACTGCTAACCCAAAGAAGTGCTGCCTCGCAATGGAGGAGGTCAAATACTTGGGCTTCACCATAGGCAGAGGTCTGATTAGGCCCCAATTGAATAAAATTTATGCTATTCAAAACTGGCCTCGTCCAGTTAATAAAAAAACAGGTAAGAGCTTTTTTGGGGATAACTGGGTACTATAGACTGTTTATTCCCAATTTTGCGACCACAGCAGTGCCGTTGTCAGACCTTACCAAAGGGAAGCAGTCAAATATGGTGAAATGGAACCCTGACGCAGAAAAAGCGTTCCAAACATTAAAAGTGGCTTTGTGTTCACAACCGGTATTGATAACACCAGATTTTTCCAAAGAATTTGTTGTACAGACCGATGAATCAGAGGTAGGGATAGGGGCTGTGTTGTCCCAAACCAGAGATGGGGATGAACACCCTATCATTTATTTGAGTAGGAAACTCAATGAGCATGAAAAAAGGTATGCCATTGTGGAAAAGGAGGCTTTGGCCATTAAGTGGGCTCTAGATACCTTGAGATATTACCTCTTGGGTAGACAATTCAGACTAGTGACAGATTATGCCCCTTTAAAATGGATGTATGTAATGTAAATAGAGGTCAGAATGCTTGGGTAACTAGATGGTTTCTAGCATTGCAGGATTTTAAGTTTACTGTTGAACATAGACCGGGTACACAATTGGCCAATGCAGATGCATTGTCCCGCATCTTCTGTTTGGGGGCTACAAGTGTTCCGGCCCCGGTTCCGGCCCCTAGGTCAAAACAGGGGAGGAGGATATGTGACAAGAACACTGGAATAGTGTTTGAGGGCAGGTATGTTTGTCCCAGGTTCTTGTCTTACCTGTATCAGAAAAATGAAAACTTCTAGTAAAATGTTTTGTTTTTGTTTTGTCAGAACCTTTTCAGTTTATTGGAAAAGCTGGCTAAGGGCCCTGAAAGAAAGAAAGATAGGGCAAGTTCCAGACGTTGGGCCCAGTTCGGGTCTTTGGCCTCACAGAGGGCTAATCAGGGTTTCAGCTGTGTAAGTGGGTTATAGTGCTGCTAGCCTGATTAGTGTGTGCAGACTGCCTGGGAAGACTACAGGATCTCTGCGAGAGAGATACGCTTCCTTATACAAGTGAGCCATACAGTGTTGACTGGATAACTCTGTGTGTTTTTTTGTTTAGAGACAGGAACGTCTTGTGTTTAGTTAGTGCCGGACAGGCAAGGTATTTTCTTTTGATGTTTGTTTTGTTTTCTGTTTAATAAAACTGGTTGTGGCCAGTTGCACCATAATAACTGGACTTGTATGACTTCTCAGCTGCTGACATCTACCCCAAGAAACGGGGTCTGGTTCCCCTACAGTGAACATATATATATATATATATATATATATATATATACACACACACACACACACATACGCATTAGCCCCTCACTCACTCATCACTAAGCCCAAGAATTATCGATGCCCAAACGGCCAATCGGATCAAAATTTGGATTGCGCCTCCAGTGTGTAGATTTTAATAAACTACAAAAATGGTCCTGTCACTTTTTACCGTATCTGCTACGGGTGCTCCTCGGGTAACGCCAAGAACCATGGCTTAATATTTACTTACATTAAGACATCTCAAATTTACATCTCTATAGATTTAACAAATTTTTAACACTCATTTATATGTGCAACTGTGAAAATCAGAAACTCCCTTGCGAAGAACAGGTAGAACAGCTAGTTTTTAATTTGGGTGATGCTTAATTTCATATTGCTGCAATTAAGCACCGATAATAATAATTTACCATCAGGTTTTAGTGATGCATTTATAGCACATTTACTATGTGCTTTTCATGCGTAACACTTTATAATTCAACATCTATCTATTGCAAATATGGCATGCTCCATTCTGACATTTTAAATGTCCCATTACAATTTTAGAATGCAGTAGTGGGAACAACAGCTTTGACATAATTTAATTTTTAATGTGTGTTGCATGTGTTTATTATTGTGTGAAAAGGAGAAAATAAATAATAAATAAGATGAGAACGAGCCCTTATGTTCTATATTTCCTTTTCTGACACTTCTGTGTATGAGAAAAACTCTCTGCCAAGCGAGTGTGCCATCTTTCCTGCCCTGCACAATATACTGTTGTATCTCTTACAGTATCTGAAATACGCTTACGCATCCTCAACAGGTGGCAGCATTGCTTTTCATTTCAGGGGTACTTCTGTGCATGTAGGGTGGCATCTGACTCCATGTGTAATGAAAACATAGGAAAGTTTGAAGTGGAAGGACAAGATATTTTGCAGACTAAGTGGTATTTTATTGATTGCCATCTTTATTGTTAAGGGCAAAATGTTTTATGGACCTACAGTATTTATACCAAAAGACACAGCCCATTTGTCATTTTTTGTTGGAAATGCGTTTCTTTCGTAGTCCAATGACAGTGAGCTGATCTCTCTTGTGTCTTTATGCTGTCTTCAAAAATGTGTGCATTTTACATCAAGGCAGCAGGATATTCGGCATAGATGGATGGGTACTCACATTAGTATAACGTACTGTAAGCAAGCTGCTATGGTTGCAGGGTCAGACTGGCCCACAGGGGTACCAGGGGAACCCCCGGTTGGCCCCAATGCCCGAGGGCCCAATCCTTCCTCTAGGGATCAGGTTCCAGACTGTGCACTTGTATTATACATGGTAGATATGTTGCATTACACTGCACAAGCCAATTGTGTATTTCAATCCTCTGTGGAGGCTGGCCACACCGCCGTTGTAGGCTGGCCACACCCCTATGTATGGGCCCCTATAACTGCATTCCCCCGGTGGGCCCTTTATGCCCCAGTCCGACACTGTATGGTTGTATGGAAAACCAGCATCCGACGCATCCAACGCATCCAACTCAGAAGCAGTGCATGTAGTTGTGTGGAAACGTTGTCCCATTACTACATGGGAAACTCATTTAAACATTTCTATCATATGAATTGCCATTTTTACATTTAGTATTATTTGTTTGGCTTTGCCCATTCCCATATATTGGATATGCTTAAATAAAACCATCTTCTTCTACACTTACTTGCATTCGACACCATTAACTTTTTGCATGATGACAGATGGTGTGATAGTCACTGCGGAATTATGATTTCTGCTTCCTTCAGTGATGACAAGTCATCCAGGTATCACTTTAGAGTCAACTGCTGCCAACATGCTTGACAGTTTGTATGATGGTGCGTCGTATGAAGAGGCGTCTTTGTAGGGAGCAGCGGAGCGTATGATGGAGTATAGTGGAGAATTCTGACTGCAGGTGCCTACAGTGTCTAATGCACAGATCATCCTGTATCTTTTTGGCTTGTCTTAACCTTTACCATTCATAAAGTGTGTGATTTATTGGATGTGTTAGCATAGTGATTGATGCTTCTAGCCATCTTATGGACAATAATAATTGTTCTTTAATATTGATAACATAAATATATGACATTACTGCCTGGGAAATCGTTGTTAATCTGTTTCTAAAAGCATGGCTCTGTGTTTCATGTATAATTTATGGCAATGTACTGTAGATTCCTTTGGACAAAGACAATAGAATATTTTGAAGCCATTTAGCTAAATTGGCTATATTTTAATAGTGACATACTGTACAGTAATTTGCTAGGAAAAGTTTTCAGTCTGATTTGACTGCTAATAAACTAGTTAATGTAAGATTGGGTTCACCTGATTATTATAGATTGATAAAGATAGTGAAAAGGATTGTTTCCAAATAGTTATAAATATTAAACATAATTCCAATAATCAATGATTATTGATGTTAAGCAATATTTGTATTATCACAAGTCTGGTTCCCTGAAATAAGACACTAATTTTAAATACAATTCTGAAAAAATCTAATTGCATTATTGTACTCCCTCGACAAGCCACTAACCTGTTTCTTGCTGGGATTGTCGGGGTTTGGAGAACTAGCTATCAAGCTTGAACATCACTAATATCAAATGTGCAGAAAGAAGTTTCTTGTTATACAGGGATTAGATCAATGCTATGAAATCTGAAGACAGATGCTATTTTTTCTCTCTCATCACAGTTACCAAGCTCAGATATTGATTCTTGTGTCATGCAGTGCCATGGACTGTGGTGAGGGTCTTGGTGACATAAGGCTTCTCAAGGGAAACATTGAGTTCTTCCCAAATGATCTCACTTGCAATGTCGCATTGTCAGTGTGAACCAATGGGGCCCATGCTCAGCTGCTCCTGTACATGTACAGTACCCTTACCATCACAAGTTTCCTTACATACCTCTGTGTGGCGCGAGCAAAATTGAAAATGCCCCTTTTAGGAGATCACACATTAACCAATGGGTTATTAGTATATGGAATGCAATGGATTGCATTCCTGCACTGAGATACAAACTGGATTATGGATTGCATTCCTGCGCTGAGATACACACTGGATTACGGATTGCATTCCTGCGCTGAGATACACACAAATCTCTGTATCTCTCCACTGAGAAGTCCTTCAGTTTGGAATCTACTGTACTCTGCTCTGCATTGGACATCCCAGACAAGGTACTGTGGACTACAAGCTATCTTTGGCTCCATCCAGCCCCTCACTTAGACATCATTCACCTCTGTTCACTGATCAACAAATAACTCTGACTTCTTGCATTAATCAACTAATATACAGTATATTCAGGCTCTGAATTGCTGAATGGTCACTGTACATTTCAAATTGCAGGAGCCATTCCCCAGGACATATGTTATCACTACCCCCACAATAAATCTACTTCAAAGGCCTCTCACACTGAGATCTTTCACACCTACACAATAGGAATTGGATTCTAACACTTTTCCACAAACCTGCTTTGTCCTGGAATAATTGACTAAATTAGCAACAGAAAAAGTAAAGTTATCTTATTTATCACTTGTTTCAAATATACCCATTGGATTAAGGAGCAGCAATAGGTTAACACAATAACAATTATAGCAATTACAATCCAAGATGGCACCGCAGATGGCTGACTCGGAGCTATGCAGCTCAGCCAAAATACTTGTTTCCCCTCATTTTCCCCTGCCCTTGTGTACCCCACCGGTAACCAAATACAGCAGGGAAGCACTCCTAAATTGGAGCGAAATGGACTTATGATGCTAAGATGAAGCTCCAGGCCTGCTTTAACTGCATGGAATGGGGGGTCTTCGAAGTCTCGGCAACCGACCTGAATGACCTGACAGACACTGTCACATCCTACATCAGCTACTGTGAGGACATGTGTGTACCTAGCAAGACTTACTACATTTACAACAAGCAGCCATGGTTCAACGTCCAGCTCAGGCAACTTCGTTGGGCAAAGAGGAGGCCTATAGCAGCAGTGACAGAGCACTATACAACAGAACTAGGAACTCTCTGAATAAAGAAATCAGGCTATCAAAAAAGCAGTTCTCTGACAAGCTGACAAACGATCTCTCCACCAATGACCCCCCGTATCTGTATGGAAAGGAATGCAATCCATAAGTAACTACAAGAAAACATCGAAGTCCACCACCATGCACCAAGACCTAGCAGACTAGCAAACCACTTTTAGTGCAGGTTCGCAAAAGAAGTCCCCTGCGACCCAAACAATCACCTATATGATGCCCCGAACACCAACGGCCAACTCCAGGCACTGCAAGTCGCCAAAGAAGAGGTGGAGGCACTGTTCAAAAGGGCCAAACCCAGGTAAGCTCCGGGTACTGATGGAGTGTCACCATCTGCCCTGAGATCATGTACAGGTCAGCTCGCCCCATATTCACCAAGATCTTCAACAAATCACTGGAGGTACAGAAAGTCCATTGCTGCCTCAAAATGTCCACTATTGTCCCGGTTCCCAAGAAACCCTATATCACGAACCTAAACGAGTACAGGCTGATAGCACTGACGTCTGTGGTCAAGAAAACATTTGAGCGTCTGGTTTTGAATCACCTGAAAACTGTGACTGTCCCCCAGCTGGACTACCTACTACCTATAGTGCCTATCGATCGAATTGGTGTGTCGAGGATGCAGTTGACCTGGGCCTACATTACATTCTACAGCACTTAGACATTCCCGGTACCTACACGAGGGTCATGTTTGTCAATTTCAGCTCAGCCATCAATACAATCATCCCCAGCATCCTCCATCCCAATTGCTTCGCTTAGGGGTCCCAGAAGCTACCTGTTCCTGGATAGTAGACTTCCTGACAGATAGGACACAGGTGGTAAAAGTGGGGGAATTCACCTCTCAAGCATGGTCCATTAGTATAGGGGCCCCTCAGGGCTGTGTCCTCTCACCCCTGCCCTTCTCCCTGTACACAAATGAATGCACCTCAGAGGTGCAATCAGTAAAGATCATGAAATTTGCAGACGACACCACCATCATCAGTCTCATCGAGGACAGGGACGAATCAGCCTATAGACGGGAAGTAGACCGGTTGGCCCAGTGGTGCAGCCACAACAACCCCCTCAAAACTGTTGAGACGATAGTGGACTTCGGGAAGAAATCAACTGGTGCACTTTCGCTAACGATTGCTGACAGTGTGGTATCGCTTCTGGACTCCTTCAAGTTCTTCGGGACCACAATCTCCCGGTACCTTAAATGGGGGTCCAACGCTGACGCCACTGTTAGGAAACGCAGCAGAGGTTGTTCTTCCTCAGGCAACTAAGGAAATTCAATATCCCACAGAAGCTCCTGCTCCTCTTCTACTCCGCGACTGTGCTCCTCGATACTAGTATTGTATGGCTCCGCCAGCAAGCGGGACAGATGCAGGCTCCAAGGTGGTCAGAACCGCAGAGAAGATCATCGGGGCCGCCCTTCCCTCAGTCCAGTACCTGTACCTGTCCAAAGCTAAAAAGAGGGCAACAAAGATAGTAAAGGACCAGCTACATCCTGGCCACAGCATGTTTAACTTGCTTTCTTCAGGCAGGCGTTACAGGCCCGTCCCCGCTTGGTCCACCAGATGCCTCAAAAGATTCTTTCCCCAAGCAGTCCGCCTGTGGAACTCCTAAACATTGACTGACTGGACGTACATGTACCTTGTGTCCCTACGGTATACCTGTCTGTATGACTTTACTTGTTCTGGTGAAGACTAAATAGTAAAGTGACAGAGTACAGTACTGTGCATCTGCAAGCATCAGAGAGGGATGCAAAGATCTCTCTCCAGAAGAAACTGTGATGCATCCTCAGTGGCAGAACTTGTGAGTGGTGGGCCAAGGTGCAAAAATATAATCTGGTCCCCCCTCCTCCATCCCAACCTCACAATTTTTCACACAGCAGTGGGTGTCAAGGATATGCAGAGGGTAACAGAGTAATGGGTATATTCAATTTCTGTCAAAACTCCCGTCTTGTCGGAAAGATGGCAGTTTTCAACTTTTTCAGGTCGGAAGGGGTTCAGACCTATTCAATCCCCGGCTTTTTTTCCGACAAGTCGGGGAATTCAACTTGTCGGAAAGCACGTGGATCGGTGGAATAGCTGCCGATCCGCGTGCGTCTGTCGGAAACGGGGCCAAATCCAACAGGTTTTGGCCCCGTTTCCGACCATCTAAATCCGACTTTTATTAAAGTCGGATGGAAATGAGAGTGCTGATAGGAGGAGAGCAGCGGGGAGACAGGGGAGATTAGCGGCTACAGCAGCATAGCCAGAGGATGGGGCACCACCGCCGCTCACGGCAGCTTCCTCCCGGCTCCAGCAAGTGAGGTCCCTCTTGCTGGAGCCGGGTGGACACTGCCGTGAAGACTGGCGGCGGTTCCCCATCCTTCAGCTATGCTGCTGTAGCCGCTGCTCTCCCCCGTCTCCTCCTCTCAGCACCCTCATCTCAATCCAACTCGTTTTTAAAGTCAGATTGAGATGGTCAGGAAAGGCCAAATCCTGTCGAATTTGGCCGTTCATTAAATAGGTTCTGTCGGATCCATTCTGACAAATTCATGTTGGAATGGATTAGACTTTAATTGAAAATACCCCAAAGGCAGGGGGAGGCAGAGGGTGACAACAGAAGGCAATGGGAGGCAAAGGGTGACGGGGAGACAGTGTGTGACATGGAGAGAGAGTGGGTGAAAGGGGTACAAGTACAATGTCCTGTGTGGTGTGGAGAAAAGGGGCATGTACCTTGGTGGGGGTAGGAAAGAGCAGCCTCTGCTCTATCCCTGACAATGGCCCCTGCCTTTTGTGCTTTCCTCAGTTTGGCACCCTGACACTGCCAGTTACATTTGTAGTGAGCTGCCTTTAATTCACAGACACCAGTGAATCCAAACAATGTACAACTGTCTGTTAATGACCATCAAAGCTGATAGGTGGCAGAACTCCACTATCAGTCTGGCACACACAAGGTCAGCCCTACCTCCCTAAGGTAGTGGGGCCCACCTGCTCTCTTCACTGGGTCATTCATCCGACACTGCTCAGAGTGGTCTCCTGAAGGGAGGGGGGTGTTTGATAACTCAATGCTGGTCTGGGCAGCAGTGGGCCCCAGAGTCCTCAGGGGCCCTGGTGCAATGCACCTGCTGCACCAATGGTAGTTCCACCTCTGTGTAACCTCCTCTGTAAGTTACAATGACTAATTCCATCTCAAGATGCATTAGTTATTGGAGGCTGGAGCTCTGAGAAGTTAGCATTCGGATCTTGATAAATTGGGCAAGATTACAGTTTCTATTGAAAAAAATTAGTAACCTGCCTTACCTAACTAAAGCCTGAAATGTTTTTTTGGCCCCTCTATGTGCTATTGGAATGGAGGTGGTAAAGTAAATATCAGCTAGGTCCATCATGCACTCTCATAATATTGTACTTCAACAGTGTACAGTGTCTACCAATGGGACCTTATAGTAGCTTCAGCTGATAAACATTGCCACTGAAGAAATTTCCCATGGTAACCAATCAGTATTGAGGTAACATTTATCATTTGCATACTATAAAATTATACAGAGTAGCTGATTGGTTGCCATGGGCAATTTTTCCACTGTCTCACTTCTCCACACTTTTCACTGCCTCATGAATAGTCCCCAAAGAGGTCAATTTACTGAGCCTTGGAGAGAGATATAGTACCAGACAATCAGCTCCTAACTGCTATGATATAGGCTGGGTTTGAAAACTAACAGTTATGTGGGCCATACATCACAATCATATCGTTCCAACCAGCCAAATAGTTCCAACCAGATCTGGGTGAACACGCCTCAGTAGGAGAAACACGTGTCCCTCTTTTGGGGGTCTAGGACCCTATGCACAGGACCTGACTCCAGGAACATCGGCAACTGGATGAGAATCATACATTTTTTTCTTAAAAATAATAATAATTTTTATTTTTATTTTATTTTAAATGTATGCTGTTCTGTCTTATATGAAGATGATGGCTATATCAGGGTGTGTCTTGGTAACACACTTGTGAGATACCAGAGCTTACTATTTACAAACCCCTATTATTTAAACTGTCTGAATTCTCTGCTACTATGGGTTATCTTTATTGACAGTATATATCCAACTCTCACATTCACCACCTAACTCGGAGGGACTCTCACTGTGTGGTACCCATTTGACTCCTCTGCGCTGGTTACTTACCAACAGGGGTGTCAATGCTGGCCGCCCCACAGCAGTAGATCCTTCCCCTGTTCTATACTCTCTCACCTCTGGCCCATCTTCCCACGCTCTCATCCTCACGTTCACTGTCCTTTAGGACATACGGGAGGACAGTAGAAGTGGGGGTGGTCCATATGAGTCTTTGCCTACTCCATACATTAATATATCTACATTAATCCTAAAACATACCACCAGTGATTATTTCATTTGCCGTATGCTCCACATTTGTACAAATTGTAACACTTAATTAACGGTGTATAGGCAAACACAGATAATATATGTGATACCTGAAGATTGTTTCTTATTTTTGCTTATATGTATTTATATTGATTTACTATTGTCCTAAGTCTATATTTTCGCCTACAATTACTGGCACTACTTTGATGTTATTTTCAAAAATAAAGCCATATGCAATAAGTGATTAACAGGATGAATTTATTCCCCAAAAATTGGAAATCACTATTTTCATTGGCTGACATTGGTATCTATTTTGTCTATGCATCCACATGTGCTACTTACTGTATGTACCTTACTTAACATACTGCAGCACACTTATCTGTACTGCTGTAGGTTCACCAATCTTAGGACCGATTATTATTTCTTAAACACAGCCCTTTGGCTACTTGAAGCGACTGATTGGGATTTAATTTTCTCTGTCTAATTATTGTTAAAAAGTTTATATTGTCTGTGAACTCAAAACAGGACACCTAAATCCCCTTTTTTAATGCATATCAATAAAATTTAGTATTTTTAATAAGTTATAAGTAAAGAGTGCCCCTAAAAAAAAAAAAAGTCTTGTTTTCTGTCCTCTATTACCATTTCTATATTTCTTCACAACCGCACTTATACAAATATTTTTAATGCCACATGTGAGTGCTTGAATTTTTACAGTGATACCAGGTTGGCTCATTATCTATTTACTGTGACCACTGTTATTGTTTCGTCAATAATATTAGCTTCTACGCAGTACATAAAAAATAAATCAGAAATAAAGAAGAAAGTTGAAGGACTTACAGTCCTCATAATCAGAATTATATCTGCATGAAAAGTGCATCCAGAAAGTATTCACAGCGCTTCACTTTTTCCACATTTTGTTATGTTACAACCTTATTCCAAAATGGAATAAATTAAAATTTTCTCTCAAAATTCTACACACAATGGTGGTCATTCCGAGTTGATCGCTCGCTAGCAGTTTTTAGCAGCCGTGCAAACGATATGCCGCCTCCCACTGGGAGTGTATTTTAGCTTAGCAGAAGTGCGAACGAAAGAATTGCAGAGCGGCTACAAAGTTTTTTTGTGCAGTTTTAGAGTAGCTCAAAACCTACTCAGCGCTTGCGATCACTTCAACCTATTCAGTTACTGTTTTGACGTCACAAACACGCCCTGCGTACGGCCAGCCACGCCTCCATTTTTTCTGTCACCCCTGCGTTTTTCCTGGCACGCCTGCGTTTTTTTGAACACTCCCTGAAAACGGTCAGTTGACACCCAGAAACGCCCACTTCATGTCACTCTGCGGCCACCAGTGCGACTGAAATACTTTGCTAGACCCTGTGTGAAACTAAATCATTCGTTGCAATAGTACGACACGCGTGTGCATTGCGCCGCATGCGCAGAAGTGCCGTTTTTGCCTCATCGCTGCACAACGAACGAATGCAGCTAGCGATCAACTCGGAATGACCACCAATACCCTATAATGACAACGTGAAAAAAGTTTTTGACATTTTTGAAAACTTGTTAAAAAACAACAACTAAGAAATCACATGTACTTAAGTATTCACAGCCTTTGTTGATGCACCTTTGGCAGCAATTACAGCCTCAAGTCTTTTTGAATATGATGCCACAAGCTTGGCACACCTATCTTTGGCCAGTTTCGCCGATTCCTCTTTGCAGCACCTCTCAAGCTCCATCAGGTTGGATGGGAAGAGTCAGCGCACAGCCATTTTCAGATCTCTCCAGAGATGTTCAATCGGATTCAAGTCTGGTCTCTGGCTGGGCCACTCAAGGACATTCTCAGAGTTGTCTTGAAGCCACTCCTTTGATTTCTTGCCTGTGTCCTTAGGGTCGTTGTCCTGCTGAAAGATGAACCATCACCCCAGTCTGAGGTCAAGAGTGCTCTGGAGCAGGTTTTCATCCAGGATGTCTCTGTACATTGCTGCATTTATCTTTCCCTCTATCCTGACTAGTCTCCCAGTTCCTGCCACTGAAAAACATCCCCACAGCATGATGCTGCCACCACCATGCTTCACTGTAGGGATGGTATTGGACCGGTGATGAGCAGTACCTAGTTTCCTCCAAACATGACGCCTGGCATTCACACCAAAGAGTTCAATCTTTGTCTCATAAGACCAGAGAATTTTGTTTCTCATGGTCTGAGAGTTCTTCAGGTGGAGATCGGACGCAACCACTATGTGTCCTTTCTATTTAGCTAGCTTAGCCACTGTCTAAATGTTGCTTGTCTAATAATGTTAACCAGTCTCTGTGCTTGAGAATAGGTGCTGCTGCTGCCGCGAGTGTAGCTGCTTGCATACCACACTGGAAACAGCCCTCACAGCACGCCGAGCCATGCGGGTGGCCTCACACAGGAGAGCCGCGGTCAGCGGCTTCCCGCTGATACACGCGGCGGGAGCAAATAGAGAAACATGCCGCAATAGGGCATTGTTCAGTCACTAGCGTGGGGGCCACCTCAAACATCACACACATATATATTTGAAAAGTATGGAAGCGGCATTACTGTGAGGGGATAGAATACGATCTTAGTGCTAGTGAGGATGTGCTAATTGCACTACACATATAGCATTTATACACTGTGCTATTACATATATGGTATAGAACCACACTGATTACAATATTAAAGAGACAAGTGTCTCATTAACAACAGTGAATAAAAGCTGTATGATAAATGTATAAACTTTATAATACACTATACGCATGTGAGTGCAATTAGTGTTGACATATGAATCATAAGCATGGATTATAACCACATAGAATAGAGCATTCTCATTGCAATAATTGAAAGAATTGCCCAAATACCAAAAATTATATGATGAACGTGCTATATAAAATCTCACAACACGATACATGTGTGTGCAATGGGTGTTGATACATGATTCATAAAAGCGGTTTATTGCCATACAGAATAAAGCACTTTTAATATTAACTATATGTATTATATGTGTGTGTGCAATTGGTGTTGACACATGAATTACAAACACGGCTTATTGTCATATAGAATAAAGCACCTTTAATAATAACTATATGTACCATGTGTGTGTGCCAGTGGTGCTGATATATGAATGAAAAACAAGGTTATTGCTATATAGAGCACCTTTAATATCAATTATATGCACACATTGGGGTATATGCAATTGCGGTCGAATTGCCGCAAAAGTCGAAAAACGGGGCTTTTTCGACAAAAAAAAACATGTCGAATTGGATTCGACAATGCAATACAGTACTTTGACAAAAAAATGGAGGTTTCAGATTCGACTTTTTGCAATTCGACATTTTTAAAATTCGACATGTCTGCAGTGGTAAAAATGCGGCTTTTCGACAAAAGTATATTCAATTGAAGAATGTCGATTCGACAACAGTGCTTTTCGACAGTAATTTTGTCAATTTCATTCCACCTCACTTTGCTGGTGGAATCTAATAAAAAAAAATTAAAACATGTTTTTTTTATTGCTAATAGCATATCTATTTATATTAGAAGGGATTATCTACTTGGTTTGTCTATTAGGAGACACAAGTATTATTTATATATTTTTTAAAATATTTTTTCTTTTAACGGACTAATAGAGAGAGCATGGTTTTCAGTGGGAAGGGGTGGGAATGGGTTAAAATCCTGGAAAAAAAATGCGTGGGGTCCCCCCTCCTAAGCATAACCAGCCTTAGGCTATTTGAGCCGGTCCTGGTTGTAAAAATACGTGGATTCTACTTGGAGAAGTGGACAGAGGTCGGCGTGTGAACATAGGTAAGTATGTGTGTGTCGGCATGTACGTAATAAAGTTTTACTTTCACGGTGTGCGTGTCCTGTTTTTATTTGTTTTTTTTTTGCAGAAGAACTACAGGTACCAGCGGGCCCGTTTTACCCCTGCATGCTGGTACTTGTGGTTCTCCAAGTACCAGCTTGCGGGGGAGGCTTGCTGGGACTTGTAGTTCTGTTGCAAAAAAACAATATTCTTTTATTTTACACAAGGCTATCAGCCCCCCATCTGCAGCCCATGGATGGGAGGGGGGGGGGGGGGGGGACAGCCTCGGGCTTCACCCCTGGCCCTTGGGTGGCTGGAGGGGGGGGTGGCCCTTGATTTAAGGGGTCCCCACTCCTCCAGGGGTGGCTAGTTAGGGATTTAATGCCACGGCCGCAGGGACCGGTATAAAAGTGTCCCCCGCCTGTGGCATTATCTCTCCAGCTGGTGGAGCCTGGTGCTGGTGTTAAAAATATGGGGGACCCCTACACTTTTTGTCCCCCGTATTTTTTGCACCAGGACCGGACGCAGAGCCTGGTGCTGGTTCTAAAAATACGGGGGATCCCATTGTCAATTTTCCCCTCGTATTTTTACAACCAGGACCGGATCAAAGAGCCCGAGGCTGGTTATGCTTAGGAGGGGTGACCCCACGCAATTTTTTTAGGGTTTTTTAACCATTTTAGTGCTGTCCGAAAAGTCGAATCCAGGACGCATTTATCCGTCAATTGGTCCGTTTTTCGACAGCGGGACTGTCGAATCCGTTTTTATTTGAATATGTCGATTTCCGGCACCCGCCGGCCGGGATTCGACGGTCGAATTGTGTCGAATTTAATAACGGGCGGAAAAAAAAGACGCAATTCGTCCGGAATTGCATATACCCCATTGTGTGTAGAGAGCAGCAGCACAAGGATACCTATTCTGAAAGCAGTAAATTTATTTACGCATCTGTAATAAACATTAGGAGGCATCTAGATAAATAATATGCTTCACCACCTATGTATTATTAATCAGTGATGCGCACACTAAAAATATGGAGTAAAATGTTAATAGTGGTGGTGGAATGAGATTATATCTAGGAGTATTTTCACTCCCAGATACAAAGGTATCATTATAAGACATTTGACAACTAGCATTGCTACAAATCTTGCAACATTGTTTAAGTCACTGGAGACAGTGAATAAATACATGAGATCATATCTAGGAGTTATTTTGCTCCTAGATACAAAGGTATCATTATAAGACATTTGACAACTAGCATTGCCACACATATTGCAACATTGTTTAAGACACTGGAGACAGTGAATGAATACAACAATCACAGTGGCTAAGCTTTTTAATTCACGTTAGAATTTTTTCACCTTTTTCACAATTTAATTCACATGCACTATATTTCGCTCATGTTTTAAAGATTCAAATAAAAGTTACATTTTAGAATTTGAGGTCATCTATCATGATAGATATTTGACTTTAAGAAAGTATAACAGTCCGAGTGTGCCCACTACAGGGAATCTTTTTTCTTTTGACCCTTTATAGTTCTTCAGGTGGGCAAACTCCAGATGGGCTGCCATGTGCTTTTTACTAAGGAGTGGCATCCGTCTGGCCACTCTACCATACAGGTCTGATTGGTGGATTGCTGCAGAGATGGTTGTCCATCTGGAAGGTTATGTACATGTGATTTCTCATTTCTTTATTTTTAGTAAACTTGCAAAAATCTAAAAAAAAAAACTTTCACGTCATTATGGGGAATTGTGTGTACAATTTTGAGGGAAAAAAATGAATTTATTCCATCTTGGAATAAGGCTGTAATATAACTAAATGTGGAAAAAGTTAAGCGCTGTGAATACTTTAATTTCAATGATATAAACAACGAAGTCACCAAGTTGCAACACTGAGGGTTAGGTTGTTACAAATTATTTGCATTGTACAAGTTGAACAGATACTGTACATGTAACGTTGATGAGATACTGTACACTGGTGTGAGAGGCAGATTATTATCTTACTTTCACTTCTCACTTGCTGTCTAACACATAAACCTGGAATTTGATCACTATTGTTTTTTACCCTGCTTTTATAAAAATAAATAGAAAAACTTACTCAAAACATGCTGAAGTAGACAGGCACTGTCTGGCTACTTCTGTGATATGACAAGTTGGAGAAAAGTTGGCAAGTCTGAAGAAAAAGTTGTCAGGTTGGCTGGTCTGATGAAAAAGTTGGTTGTGTGGGGCAGCTTTGTGGTTTGTCAGAGAAGTTGGACGGTTGGTAAATTGGATGGTTGGTAAGTTGGATGGTTGGAGGAAAGTTGGTCTGAAGTATGGCCAGCTAGGAGCTGATTGGCTGGTACTTTATCTCTATCCAAGGCTTGTAAATAGACCCCTTTGTCTCACTTCTAACGGAATACATATGTATTACCAGCATACGGGATGCCGGCTGTCAGTATACCAACAGCAGCATCCCGTCTGTCAGAATCCCAACAGCGAGTCCTCCCGCAGGCACGCTGCGCTCACCACGCTTTGAGTCCGGTGGCTTGCTTCGCTCACCACAGGTTATAGTCCCACTCGGATGGTTGCGTGGACCCACCACCCAAGTGGTAATACCCGGCGTTGGTCGGGATTCCGGCCATCTGTATTTCACAGGTTGTCGGGATTCTGGCGTCAGTCTCCTGAATGCTGAGATCCCGACAGCCTTGTATTGTAACTGAATCTCCTCCTAACATAAGTAAGTGTAGCCTCCTAGTGGTCAAACAATGCAGACTAGACAAACATACAAAAGAGGGTTACAGCATCAAGGATACTTTGCACTGTATGTGAATAAAGGGTCCGTTACTTATAATCATTATGAAAACTGTAAATAGTAATACTGCCTTTAGTTTCTCGAAAACCATCCACCCAAACACAGGACACCCACTACATATCTGTCTTCCAATATCTTCATGCCTTGTTCATGTTTATAGCACACCTTCTTGGAGGGAGAGGGAGGATAAGTAAGCCAGCATAATACACACATACTACATGTATATATGCTGTTGTAAATATACTGTGTCTCAGTTATAGCAAATACATTATCTGCAACTGTGAACCTATGGAGCAGATATTCACATCAGACACTAGTAATGTGTGCCAGGCGGGTGTTGCGTGTGAATCCTCTATGCGTGTGAGATTTGCATTTGAAACAATGTGACAGCAGTCCCAATCTGTGTCTGGCTCTATGCTGGCTGACAGCGCTGCCCCTCTCCTTCCTCCTCTCCCGCTGTTTGGCTTCTGACATTTTCACATTATAATTACATGCATGTGTCTTAAGGGTCCTCTTACACAAATACACAGAGCAGCTCATAAACACACTGTAAGCAACATAGTGACAAAATGACGTTTACATCAGCATTGGAGGGGTTAATATTACCCATCAACTGTGCCCTTCTTTCCCATGTCATTGAAATCTCCCCTACTAGAGACGACGTATACTGTACAATTGAATAAGATTGTCTGAGTGTTGTCAGCTGTTCCACAGGAGAGAAGAAACAGATGCTGGGGCATCCTTCTGAGTTGGAACAAAAGATAGGGGTCTGCGGCTAAAAATATAACAGACAGACGGGTGAGGGTTCCTGCAGGACTGCTCATTAGGAAGCATTCCATTGCACAGGTAAATGAAGGATTCTAATGCTTTATATATAGAATACTGGTGTGCTTCCTGTAGTATCTGCAGGTGTCCAGTATGATATATGCTTTGTATATTTAGTGCACTGTCCTTATTTATCTGGTGTAATGTAGCAAGGGGTCTGCTACAGAGGCGGACACAATGCTAATGTCTGTTTAGTTGAGTGATTTATTTCTGTACTACACATGAATCACAGTCACAGGGCCCATGTGTGGCATCTGATTAGCAACTGCGGACACAGTGAGAATGTATGTGCAAAGTGAGTGACAGGCAGTGAGCGTTTGTGGGAGGTAATGAGGGGTGGCTACAAAAACGCAGGTATAGCACAACTGTATCAGGGGGATTTTCTAAGCCTGAGATGGTGTGACCGATGGCTTGTCTTTGTACGCAAGTGGCAGATCAGAATCACCTTACTTATCATTCTCTATACAAACCGTGATGCTACGTGACTTTGGCATAAGCATATCTTGCAGATTTACTGTTGCGAATGCAACTTTGTCCACCTCTGAATCAGGCCCAAAGTAATAATACAATGCATATTTTATTCAAATAAATGTTTGTAACATTACACTACACAAACAGTGCCACTGTAATATGGATGTTGCCCCAACTCATACCTCCCAACTGTCCCGATTTTCACGGGACAGTCCCATTTTTTTGCGAGTGTCTCGCTGTCCAACTCGCTGGCAGTAG
The DNA here is from genome assembly GCF_028390025.1 of Pseudophryne corroboree. Classification (NCBI taxonomy): domain Eukaryota; kingdom Metazoa; phylum Chordata; class Amphibia; order Anura; family Myobatrachidae; genus Pseudophryne; species Pseudophryne corroboree. The sequence goes on along the minus strand of NC_086446.1, from coordinate 319,012,108 downwards.
TGTCCTGCAGTGGGGGAGGGGCAGTTGGGAGGCTCCTGTAGTCACTGCTCTGTCTAGCAGAGCAGTGGTGAATAGACGCTGTGCGCATGCGCACAGAGTCTATTCACGGGAGACAGAAGGTCTGGGAGCATGCCAGCAGCTCACAGAGCGCTGGGCATGCCCCCTCACTGATGAAAAATGGGGGCATGGTTTGCGATCGCGTCACTCCCGTGAATCCACGCCTCTTTTGTATAAGCTACATCCCTTTATGGGCGCTGTGCTCCACTGCGCCAAGAAGTCCCGCCTCCTACACTACAAATATTGGGAGGTATGCCACAACTGGCAAAGTACAGCATTTGTCCCGTGCCACTTGGTATAGTACAGCATTTGTCCCGTGCCACTTGGTATAGTACAGCATTTGTCCCGTGCCACTTGGTATAGTACAGCATTTGTCCTGTGCCACTAGGTATAGTATAGCATTTGTCCTGGGCCACTTGGTATAGTATAGCATTTGTCCTGGGCCACTTGGTATAGTACAGCATTTGTCCCGTGCCACTTGGTATAGTACAGCATTTGTCCCGTGCCACTTGGTATAGTACAGCATTTGTCCCGTGCCACTTGGTATAGTACAGCATTTGTCCCGTGCCACTTGGTATAGTACAGCATTTGTCCTGGGCCACTAGGTATAGTATAGCATTTGTTCTGTGTCACTTGGTATAGTACAGCATTTGTCCCGGGCCACTAGGTATAGTATAGCATTTGTTCTGTGTCACTTGGTATAGTACAGCATTTGTCCCGTGCCCAGTAGCGGATCTTGCTACGGGCACACAGGATTTTTGTCTGGGGCGCTGCCTTCCAGAGGCCGCCGCCACCACCGTCCGGAGGGTGCCGCCGTCGTTGCAAGATCTGCTACTGGTGCCCCCTGGTGCTCGGTAGATGCCTGATGCTGTGCGGTGCGCAATGAAGTCATCGCGCACTGTACTGCATTGTTGGAGCGGCACATAGACACTAGGGGTCATAATAAACCTCTAGTGTCTATGAGGTGCTATGGGAGACATGTCATGACGTCTCTCCCATTGATCAGAGGAGTGGCGCTGGCGGCTGGAGACAGAGGGCAGCAGCGGTCGGGAAGCAGGAGCGGGGATCGTATGTATTAATTTTTTTTTAAGCAGCGCAACTAGGGGGCACAACTCTACAGGGGGCACAGTACTGGGGGCACGGCGCAACTATGGGGCACAACTCTACAGAGGGCACAGTACTGGGAGCACGGTGCAACTAGGGGGCACAACTCTACAGGGGGCACAGTATTGGGGGCATGGTGCAACTAGGGGGCATAACTCTACAGTGGGCATAACTGACCACGCCCCCTTCTCCGTGATCATGCCCCCATTTTTTCGCCCGGGGTGTCACAAAGTCTAGATCTGGCCCTGCCCATGCCACTTGGTTTAGTACAGCATTTGTCCCGTGCCACTTGGTATAGCATACCTCCCAACTGTCCTGATTTTTGTGGGATAGTCCCATTTTTTTGGGTGACTGTCCTGCTGTCCCACCCATGGGCCGCAGTGTCCCGCAGTGTGGGAGGGGGCAATTGGGAGGCTCCTGTCACTGTGCTCTGCTGCTGCTCCGCACAGCATCTATTCAGTGGAGGCAGGGGGACTGGGCGCATGCCAGCAGCTCATAGAGCAATGCATGCCCCCTGACTGACAACAATGGGGGCGTGGCTGTCAATCATGGCTCTGTCGTGAAGTCATGCCCAGGCGTCCCTCTCCATACATTTCAAATGTTGGGAGGTATGGTATAGTACTGCATTTGTTCTGTGCCTTTTGGTATAGTACAGTATTTGTCACATTGCATTTGTTATAGTATAGCATTTGTACCGCACCACTTGGTATAGTACAGTGGAATAACAGTTGCACAAACAAAATTCTTAAAACTATGGGTGCAAACACTAGAAGCTTAGGAGACAAAATTCCAGAGCTAATTGCAATACTCACAAGGGATGACCTAGACATTGTGGCTATTACAGAGTCATGTTGCAATGACAATAATGACTGGGACATAGCTATACTAGAATACAATTTATTTAGAAAGGACAGAATGGGAAGAATTGGAGTAGGGGTAGCAATGTATGTTAAAAAAGCATAGATGCTACTTTAATACAGAACACTGAAAAAAAATGGAGACCCTTTGGGTGACCATAGAAACGGGGGGAGAAGCACACTTTTCACAATGGGGTAATCTATAGACCACCAGGCCAGGGGCAGGATTTGGACAGGAACCTATTGCTTTATATCACTAAAATGGCTTTAAAGGGAGAGGTCATAATCATGGGAGACTTTAATCTACCTGATGTAAATTGGGAGGGGTCTTCTTTTGCAAGTTCAACTACAAGTGGCAAATTTCTGAATTCCTTACAGGGAGCATCTCTCAAGAATTGGTGAGGGAGCCCACTCGCAAAGACTCACTATTAGATTTAATACTCACAAATGGTGACAGGATATCAGACATATACAGTATATGGGTGAGAACCTAGGATTCAGTGATCATCAAGCAGTATGGTTTAGTATAAAGGCAGGGTCCAACTCGTGTCACACAAGAACACAGGTGTTGGATTTTAGGAAGGCTGACTTTGCAAAAATGGAGAGATTTTTTAGCGATTCATTGGCGGATTGGAGGAACTTGAAAGGAGTGCAGGAGAGGTGGGAAAAACTAAAAAGTGCAATACAAAAGGCAACAGACCTTTGAATCAAAAGGGTTAAAAAAAAGCACCAGGAAAAGGAAGCAAGTGGGGTTTACAAATAAGGTATAAACTAGTGTGAAAGCAAAAAAGATGGCCTTTAGGAAATACAGTACAAACAGGCTCAGAATAATAACGACACAAAAGGTTTATCTTGCCAGACGGAAGGAGACTAAGAAAGTGATCAGGCGTGCAAAGGCAGAAGCTGAGGAAAAAATGGCTCAGTCAATAGATAAAGGAGGCAAAACTTTTTTTTTTTTTTTTTTAAGTATACCAGTGAAAGGAGAAAATCAATTGGAGGAATAATAAGACTTAGGACAGAGAGTGAGAATTTGGTGGAAGCAGACAAGGCAATAGCGGATCATATAAATAATTATTTTTGCTCGGTATTCACTACAGAAGTAAAGGGAAGTGGCCATAGTTACATTCCAAGGACATTCATAAAAATAAGGTAGATAAAAGTACTTTTACAGAGGCGAAAGTCCTAACAGAACTCTGAAACCTGAAAGTGGATAAATCAATGGGGCCAGATGGGATACGTCCAAGGATACTAAAAGAGCTAAAAGATGCCTAATTTATTTAACCAGTCACTAGACACAGGTGCAGTTCCAGAGGACTGGAAAAGAACAAATGTGGTTCCACTGCACAAAAGTGGAAGCAAGGAAAAAGCAAGTAACTAAAGACCAGTAAGCCCTACATCAGTAGTAGAAAAAGTAATGGGAAAAAAGAAAGAGTAGTGGAATATCTTAAATCAAACAATTTACAGGATCCAAATCAACATAGATTTACTGCAGGGAGATCAAAAAATCTTACTGACTGTTACCAAAATAATAGATCAAGGGGGTGGGGGTGGGGTGGGGGGGCATAGGTGTAGCATATTTAGACTTTAGTAAGGCATTTGACACTGTCCCACATCGCAGACTGTTAAATAAACTAGAGAGTGTGGGATTGGATTATAAAACAGTTGAATGGATAAGAACCTGGTTGCAGGATATGCCTTTTTGCAGATGACACAAAATATATGTAACAGGGTAGACACACCAGGAGGGATAAAACAGGTGATTGATAATCTAGTTAAACTTGAGAAATGGGCAAGAGCGTGGCAACTACAGTTTAATGCTAAAAAATGCTAAATCATGCACTTGGGTCTCAAAAACCCAAAGGCTCTATTTCAAGTGACCTACAGGCAGGAAAGCAACGTAACAAAGCAATAAGGAGGGCAAGTCGGATGCTTGGCTGTATAGGGAGAGGAATCAGTAGAAGAAAAAAAAAAGAAGTAATAATGCCACTATATAGGTCATTGGTACGGCCTCAACTGGAATACTGTGTCCAGTTCTGGAGGCCATATCTTCAGAAGGATATAAATACATTAGAGAGCGTACAAAGAAGGGCAACTAAAATGGTGCATGGCCTACATCATAAAACTTACATGGAAAGACCAAAAGGTTCTTGACATGTATAGTTTGGAGCAGAGGAGGGAACTGGGGGACATGATAGAAACTTTTAAATATTCCAAGGCTTTTAACAAAGTACAGGAGGGAAACATTCCTTAAAGGAAGAAAAGTATTAGAACTCGAGGCTATACACTGAAAATGGAGGGAGGGAGGTTCAGGTCAAATGTAAGAAAAAATTACTTCACAGAAAGGGTAGTGGACAAGTGGAATAGCCTCTCATTAGTGGTGGTAGATGCTAAGACAGTAGAGCAAGTTACACATGCTTGGGATAGGCATATGAATATCCTTACAAAGAACGAAGGTTAAAAAAGGGTTGAAATTGCCTAAAGGATTAAAAAAGGGGCAGACTAGATGGGCCAAGTGGTTCCTATCTGCCGACAAAATCTATGTTTCTACATTATTTGTCCTGCGCCCAGTGGCGTATCTATAATGGGTGCAGTGTGCACGGTGCACACGGACCCCTGGGTCCAGAGGGGGCCCACACCGCACACACAGCACCCATTTCTTCTATATACTTATCTTTCTGGTGTCCGTGCATGGACCCCCTCCACTCCAGTTACCATTGCAGGCAGCCGCAGCAGCGCTTTTAGCGCTCTGTCTGAGCACTAGAGAACTCTGGCACTGTGCCAGAGTCTACAGCACATGCGCAGGTCTCCGGAAAAACGTCCACCTTGCCATTTTTTTGGAGACTTGCGCATGCGCTGTAGACTCTGGCACTGTGCCAGAGTCTCTAGTGCTCAGACAGAGCGCTAACAGCGCTGCTGCCAGCTATGGGATGGGAGATGAGGGGGCCCACATCCGGAGACTGCACACGGGTCCCCTCATCTCTAGATACGCCCCTGCCTGTCACCTGCCTCACCCCACCGCACATCACTATCACTTGGTATAGTACAGTATTTGTCCTGTCCCACTCCTACTGGGAAAGGTAGGTTAATTAATACTTACTAACTGTCAGCAGCTTTTAGCAATGAAGCAGTTGCAGTGATGCTGGGATATTTCTATCCTTGGGGCTGATTCTGAGTCGGACAGATCTCAAATGTACAGATGTAAATGGTGAGTGTTAGATACAGCGCTGGAGCAAGTGCGGATTTACGCATTTTGCCTATGTCTGTCCTATTCTGAGTTGGACATATCTGTTGCAGAGGAGTGCACTCCTACACTGTCTCCTTCTCCTCTCAGAGAAGAGACGTGACCCTGGTGGGATGACATAATTGCGCATGTGCGACCTAGCACTGTCTTGAGTGGCATGGTGCTGCACAGCTGGACAGTACTAAGCTTCTCAGAGGTGAGACCATATACCACTGTTATTAACTGCACTACTGTTAACATAGCCAATGGTGTGTAACTTTATTACCACTCTGTGTGTGTACTGCTGTTACCAATAAACCTGCAAAGCCTGATTAAGATCCCACTGTGTGGACTAATCTCCATTTCAAATTCCGCTGGTACTTATTGTAACCACTCAGGTTCTACACCAATAGGTCATATCAATGGTAACTTGGCTGGATCAGTCTTTCCATGAAATTGGGTGTTTTGGGTGGAAACAGCGCCAATGTGCAAGCAAGGAACTGCCCTCACTTGTGGGAATGTTGTTGACATGTATCTAATGCTCCATGTGATACTGAGTCATGCATACCGGAATGGGAAGCCCGTTTCTGACTGATCTGTTGTTGATAGCATAGGTCTAGTGCAAGTGCCTTCTTAAGGATGACAGGTGTGGCAGTTGGTTTAAAATCAATGAGTAGCACCACTCTATGGGGGTCATTCAGAGTTGATCACAGCTGTGCTAAATTTAGCACAGCTACGATCATGTTCCCAGACATGTGGGAGGATGCCCAGCACAGGGCTAATATGCCCCGCATGTCAGTGCCCCCCCCCCCGCACAAGTACAAAAGCATCGCACAGCGGCGATGCGTTTGTACTTGTTGAGTAACTCCCAGCCAGCGCAGCTCGTGCGGCTGACCGTGAGTTGCTCGGCGCTGCCCCTGGTCGTAGCGGCTGCATGTGACATCATGCAGCCGCTGCGGCCCGCCCCCGCATGGTCCGGCCATGCCTGCGGCAAAATGCCGCCTCCTCTCACCCAGCGACCGCCTCTGCCTGTCAATCAGGCAGAGGCGATCGCTAGGGAACGATGACCTTTGGCCATCCGGAATGCGCCAGTGCCCTGTGGCGCTGGCGCATGCACTGTTCCGACCTGGTCGCTGCGCTGCAAGCAACTGCAGCGAGCGATCGGGTCGGAATGACCCCCTTAGGCCCAAATGTATTAAGCCTTAACACAACATAAAGTGGAGATGGAAAAAAAGTGATACATGACCAGCCAATCAGCTCCTAACTGTAATTTTTCAAACACATCATGTGACATGGCAGTTAGGAAGCTGATGTAAACATGCAAGTCATGTTTATGACGTGCCTCTCAGATGTAGCCGTGCACGTCCGCGCGGATAGGTTTTACTTTCACAATCTCCCTGAAATGCCTTTTCAAAAGTAGGCGAGTATGATGTGCTGGATGTGGGAGAAACACTGGGGGACTGCTGACAGACATATAAGGCAGTGGCGTGCGGTGAGGTCTCTGGCTGGTGAGGCACTGCAGTCATAATGTTTACTGAGTCCCACTGATGACCCATACCACAACTGTGGTTGTAGACATGTCCCCTCACAGAGAGCCTTTCTCACACTGACGGCCAGGAGAGGTTTGCAGTTGCTGTGATCCCTCCCTGCGAGGGAGCCCTCTCACCCCCTTGGGCTCCCAGTGCCTGTAGTGATCCCCACTACCAGAGAATCCTCTCATGGATCCATTATCCTCCCCTCCATGGCACTCCCTGCTCACCTGGGAACCCGACCAGCGCTCACTTGGACACCCGCTGGTAATGCAGTGTACAGGGAGGATCCAGGTAGGGTGCAGGGACACAGGGGACTCATAGACAAGTAGCAAACAACTCTCTAACCCACTACTGACAGTGTCGGCGGACACCATGTGACCTGACCCAGCCGGCTGCAGGGACAGCGGGAGACACACAGGGAAAGTTGTACGGGGGAACACATGGGTCTGAGTCTGTCGGAGACCATTTCTGAGGCAGGTGGGGAGCAGAATGACTTACTGCCATAGGCGTTCGCAGCACATTTTATTAGGTGGTGCACCGTCGTATAGGCGCGGCTAGTACCGCCTACTGGGCATGTCTAGCACCGCCTATTGGCATTCTTTTCTATTCAATATGCACCTTACCTATTTGGTGGTTTCTCATAACAGGGAACCTCTGAAGAATTGTATCCTTCCTGGGCAGACAGTGTCTTCAGTCGGTAATCACTATTCATGTAGGAGATCATATGATCCAGAAGATGCCTGTGTAGGATATAACCAATGTGATCATCATCATACAACAGAGGTTCACCTCCTACCTCTTGCGTCTCTCAGCCACACCATCACCCCTTCTCTGCCTCTCTCAGCCACAACATCATCTCCGCCCTGCATCGTCTCTCAGCCACATCATCATCTCCTCCCTGCGTTGTCTCTCAACCACGCCATCATATCCCATCTGAACCTCTCGCAATACCCCTCACTTTGTCTCTCATCCTTCCCCCTTCACTCTGTGCCTCTGAGTCTCCCACCCTTCTGTCTGTGCCTCTCAGTCGCCCACCCTTCACTGTCTCTCAGCCTGCCCCACCCCATTCACTCTGTGTCTTTCAGCCTCCACCTCCCTTTATTCTCCACTCCCTTCACTGAATTATTAATAATTTATTACTAGTTATATTATATCCCCCCTGGCACTCACTCCCCCCCCCCCCCCCATTCCCTGCAGGCTGCAGTAGTTTATGGCTCACTCCCACTGACAGGAACCTCTTCCTCATCAGTGGAGTTTGTGGGCACAGGAGAAGAACACGGGCAGGTGGGCGGCCATTCATGTGGTGTGACGTCATTGGGTCACATCGCACAGTACATTGAGGTGGAGTAGTAGTGTGGATCAGGGGGCAGGATGGGAGGAGTAGTGCGGAGCACGAGGGCAGGATAGGAGGAGTAGTGCAGAGCAGGGGGCAGGATAGGAGGAGGAGGAGTAATGCAGAGCAGGGGGGTAGGATAGGAGGAACATTAGTGTGGGGCAAAGGGGCAGTTTAGGAGGAGGAGGAATACTGCTGAGTAGGAGGAGTAGTGTGGAGCAATGGGGCAGGATAGGAGGAGTAGTGCAGGGAAGGGGGCAGGATAGGAGGAATAGTAATGTGGCTCAGGGGGGTAAGATAGGAGGAGGAGGAGTAGTGTGGGGCAAGGGGCAGGATAGGAGGAGTAGTGGTGCGGGGCACAATAGGAGTAGTAGTGGTGCAGGGAACGATAGGAGGAATAGTGGTTCAGAGCATGGTAGGAGGAGGAGTGGTGCAGGGCACAATAGCAGGAGTAGTGGTACAGGGCACGATAGGAGGAGTAGTGAGGCGGGGAATGATAGGAGGACTAGTGGTGGGGAGCACGATAGGAGGAGTAGTGGTGCGGGGAATGATAGGAGGAGTAGTGGTGCGGGGAATGATAGGAGGAGTAGTGGTGCAGGGAATGATAGGAGGAGTAGTGGTGCGGGGAATGATAAGAGGAGTAGTGGTACGGGGAATGATTGGAGGAGTAGTGGTGCAAGGCACAATAGCAGGAGTAGTGGTACGGTGCACGATAGGAGGAGTAGTGAGGCGGGGAATGATAGGAGGACTAGTGGTGCGGAGCACGATAGGAGGAGTAGTGTTACGGGGAATGATAGGAGGAGTAGTGGTGCGGGGAATGATAGGAGGAGTAGTGGTGCAGGGAATGATAGGAGGAGTAGTGGTGCGGGGAATGATAAGAGGAGTAGTGGTACGGGGAATGATTAGAGGAGTAGTGGTGCAGGGAATGATAGGAGGAGTAGTGGTGCGGGGAATGATAGGAGGAGTAGTGGTACAGGGAATGATAGGAGGAGTAGTGGTGCGGGGAATGATAGGAGGAGTAGTGGTGCATGGAATGATAGGAGGAGTAGTGGTGCGGGGAATGATAAGAGGAGTAGTGGTACGGGGAATGATTGGAGGAGTAGTGGTGCGGGGAATGATAGGAGGAGTAGTGGTGTGGGGAATGATAGGAGGAGTAGTGGTGCGGGGAATGATAGGAGGAGTAGTGGTGCGGGGCACGATAGGAGGAGTGGTGCGGGACACGATAGGAGGAGTAGTGGTGCGGGGAACGATAAGAGGAGTAGTGGTGCGGGGCACGATAGGAAGAGTAGTGGTGCACGGCAGGGCGACAGAATGGGAGCAGTGGAGTGGGACAGAGAGGGTAGGATGGGAGAGTAGTGGCGTGGAGCAGGGGGTGCAGGATGGTAGTAGTGGTGAGAAGCTGGGGGGGCAGGATGGAAGCATTGGTGTAGGGCAGGGGGGCGGCAGGATTGAAGCATTGGTGCAGAGCCTGGGGGCAGCATGGGAGCATTGGTGCAAAGTTAGGGGGCAGGATGGAAGCAGTGGTGCTGAGGGGGGGCAGGATGGCAGCAGTGGTGCTGAGTGGGGGGGGGCAGGATGGGGGCAGTGGTGCTGAGCGGGAGGGGGGTCAGGATGGAAGCAGAGGTGCTGAGGGGCGGGGCAGGATGGCAGCAGTGGTGCTGTGTGGGGGGGCAGGATGGGGCAGTGGTGCTGAGCGGGAGGGGGGTCAGGATGGAAGCAGTGGTGCTGAGGGGCGGGGCAGGATGGCAGCAGTGGTGCTGAGTGGGGGGTGCAGGATGGGGGCAGTGGTGCTGAGCGGGGGGGGCAGGATGGGGGCAGTGGTGCTGAGCGGGAGGGGGGGCAGGATGGAAGCAGTGGTGCTGAGTAGGGGGTGCAGGATGGGGGCAGTGGTGCTGAGCGGGGGGGGGGGCAGGATGGGGGCAGTGGTGCTGAGCGGGAGGGGGGGCAGGATGGAAGCAGTGGTGCTGAGGGGGGGGGGGCAGGATGGCAGCAGTGGTGCTGAGTGGGGGGGGGGGCAGTGGTGCTGAGCGGGAGGGGGGGGGGGCAGGATGGGAGCAGTGCTAGGAAGAAGCCGACAGTTAAACTGTAATGTCACCTGCTTCCTGCAGCTCCCAAGCCCTGGCCACCATTGCACCCTCCCTGGACTGGCAGCGGCCATACACAGGAGCCACATACACAGGAGCCGCCAAGACTGGTAAGCGGATTCAGTATGCCAAGCAGAGCTCTCGCGTGTGTCCCGCTCCGCCGGCTCATGACGATCACAAGCAGCTCTCCTCTGTTCTAGCTGCCTCAGACCAGCGGGTCGCAGGGGGGGAGCATGGAGGCTGAGGAAGGACTCGAGGAGTCCGTGCACCGTGCGGGGGGGACGACACACACACACACACACATTAATTATTTGCAGCACCGTAGCAGGCGTGTGAGAGGGGGATGCCTGTGCGCACCAGGGCACCCACGTGCGCACGCCTATACTTACTTGCAGGGCAGGGTCGGCAGCGCTGTCCTCCTGAATGTTGTGCCAGCGCTGTACGCAGCGGCAGCCTGGATCAGATCCTGGAGTAATGATCGGATTGGCCCTGCCTGCAGTGCCCACTGCCCAATAACATCTTCCCCAGTGACAGGGGAAGGACTGAGAGCACGCCCCCTGTCAAAGCGGCACCTCTGTTAGGTGCCGCTTCTGCTGCTTTTGTTAACGGGCTATCACTGTCAAGTGCTTGGCCCCGCCCCCCGCTTCCGGCCCTTTCATACAGACTGCGGGAGGCACCAGGAACGGTGCCTCTAAAACTAATTTAAAGCAGTTTTTCATAGGGCAAAATCTATTAAAATAATACACAGCCTGAAGCAGATACTTATGACACAGAATATGTGTCATAAGTATCTACTTTGTATTATTTTATTCATTAATGACAGGGGAGGCACTGCCTCCCCTGCCTCCCCTGACTGCACGTCCCTGATATAGGGGTATATTTTCTAAAGTGTAAGAGTGGGGGGAATTCAAATGTTTGAAAAGTCGGTTGGGTGTCTGTTTTTTCCTGTCTATTAGATAGGGAAAAACAGATACCCAACTGATTTTTTAAACAATTGAATCTCCCTCTTTGATTTTATAAGTGGAGATGTTGCCCATAGCAACCAATCAGATTCCACTTAAAATGTATCAAACCTTCTGGAGAGAAAAAAAATGGAGAAGTTACCCATTGCAACCAGTCACCTTCTGTCATTATATAGACCAGTGGTTCTCAAACTTTGAATCACGGCACCCTAGAGCATCACTCATTTTTTCACGGCACCCCTAGGCCAAAAGTTTCTTATTGAGAAATGTAGAAAAAAATATAAAATTAAGTTAATTATGTTTATATGTCATCCTTAGGTCAGTTATGTGGTGAGGGACAGGATTTGCTTCTGTTTGCCTACATATTTTATGACTGACAGCCACAAGCACTATTTTTGCCTATTACATTAACCATAAATAAAAATTTGAAGTGGCCCTGTACCACCAACTCAGGGCACCCCTGTAAGAGCCTTGCGGCACCCCAGGGTGCCACGGCACACAGTTTGAGAACCACTGATATAGACTGTGTTAGATAGGTTATAGCTAGATTCTGATTTTGCTATGGGCAACTTCGCCACCATTTCTCATGAAGGTTTGATACCTCTCCACTTGGGAATCTGCTCTGATTTTAAAATATGACCAATGATAAATGCACTTAATGCAGTCATACAGTATATGTAGGAAAGATGACAACATATTGTTTAACCCATAGAACAGTCATTACTTATACTGGAAAATGTTATCCCTAGCACAGCTTGGTCATTCCTTGTGAATATTATAAACTGATTAAATACAAAGACTTGAAGAACTCTGATCAGACTGGAATTATTCAAATTAAACACAACTGCTTTTATTAAGTGTAATTGCTCATCTGCCTCTAGAATCAAAATTGCCTTATTTATAGAGACAGCTGCATACATTAACTTAGAGCTTATTTCTGAAGCCTGCAGATATTATCCACTTGGTGGGATTTAACAGCTCCCACCGTAACACAGGCTGAAGGACTGAGCTGTGTGCAACACCTTTCTGTTATTCATTTTATATTGTATAATATATCAAATGCGTGGAACGGATGAATTAAAATGAAGCAGTGTGTCTAGGGGCCATTTTATTGCAAAATATGGCAATAAAAACAGTACACTTAGGGACAAATTTACTCATAGGTGCCGACATCTTGGCTGCTGTCTATGGGAGAGAGCAGCCAAGTCGGCTCAACAGCGGGGCAGAGTTATGACGCATCGAGGGGCCAGGGTGGAGGCAATATGGGAGCGTGGTTACTGTAATCGCATCATTGCAGCCATGCCCCCCACTCTGCAATGTTGAGATTACTGGCGTTATTGTGTCATCGACTACCCGGATCACCCACTTAACTCACTAAGTGGGCGGCCTGGCAGGGAGTAACCTACACAATCAGAAAACTTGCCTGTTCTTCCAGAGGGACCAGGAGGGCCATCTGATTTTCTGAAGCTTTCCAGCCATTCCAGGAGTGTAGGCAAGTATGAATTTACTAAAGCTTCTAGCAACCAATCAGATGCTATCATTTTCTAAAAGGCAATAGAGAAATTATAGACAGCATTTAATTGGTTGCTATGGGCAACATCGCCAATTCTCTGTTTTAGAAACTTTAGTAAATTTACCCCTTACTGTATCAGGACCTAGATGTGGTGCATAATAAATATGTCCCCTAATAAGAATAAAAAGTGGACCTGTTACAGGTTATTGGTTCCCTTTGTAGTAACATCTTCAAATACAATAGTATAAAGCTACCAGTGTACTCTGTAAGCTACTTGCCCAGTGTCTACAATACATGCTACACCCAAGGATGTCATATGCAAATGTTAGGTCAGTTTAAAATAGAGTAGAAATTCCAGACATTTAAAAAGAAAGATGGTCGCTGTGTGTTTGTGCAAAGAATGAAATCTCAGTCAATTCTGTATTATGGGGGTCATTCCGAGTTGATCGCTTGTTAGCAGTTTCTAGCAGCCATGCAAACGCTATGCCGCCGCACGCTGGGGAGTGTATTTTATCTTATCAGAAGTGCGAATGCATGTGCAGCCCAGAGCCGGATTAAGAGGGGGGTCCCGGGGATAAGTACCCCAGGCCCCCTTTTTTCAAAGGGCCCCCGCCGCCACTGCAGATCGGAACAGAGATCCGATCTGCGGTATTGCGCTGCACTCACGGGAGCCGGCCCCACACACAGCGCCAGGGCAGCTCAGCGATTGCTGTCCCTGGCGGCTCTGGCTCCCGGCTCCACTGACTGTCTGCACCGGAGGCTGGTGCCGCGCAGCCGTGGACGCACGCAGTTTACTCACGGAAGGGACTAGTTCCCCTTCCGTAGATGTAATCCGGTGACGTCACAGGCCATGTGAGCAGACCATGTGACCAGGCCATGTGACTCTCACACTGCAGCGTTTCTTGGCGCGCACTTCAAAATGAGTTATCTGTTATGACAGGTAACATTCTCTTCTATAGAGCTGTGGAGCAGAGCAAATTAGGCACATGGAGGGAGCAGGCTGCAGGGGGTGGACGACGAGGAGCCATTGGAGAGCAGGCAAAGGGATCTAGTCTCTACCGTTTACTCACTGCCTGTGACGGAACTTAGGACAGCTGAGCGACGGCTCAGCTGTCCAATAATGTGAGGAGCAGCAGCCTGCGGCTCAGTCATTGGCTGGGCGCGCAGGCTGCACTGAAGGAGGAGGACAGCGCGTTGGAGGCAGCACCCAGCACCCATTCTCGGCCAGCACATAAAAACGTAAGGCTGCATTACAGTATGCACTGGGTTTGAAAATATATACATACATATATATATATATATATATGTAAAAATATATAGATATATATGTGTGTGTGTATAAAATATATATATATATATATATATATATATATGTATAGACATATTTATCATAGGCGTGCGCACGGGGGGGGGGTGCCTGGTGCACACAGGCACCCCCTAATGTCCAGCACCCCCCCTCACACACGCCTTTAGCTGACTCATTGGCGAGCGTGCATTTTTATTCCTGACTGTGACTACACTGTATGCCCACACATGCTCTACGCCTGCCAGCACTGACAGCCCGCTCTTTACGGCCATCAATCCGCACAGACTTCCTGCACGCAAAGACATCCCGCTATCTACGTCCGCTCGCTACGCCCGCTCTCTACACCCGCGCCCGTCATCCACCCGACCCTTCCCTCTCTACACTTGCCCTCTATGCCCGGTCAGCAGGCCCGGCGACAGACATGCCTCTGCAGGGGCAGTAGAGGGTACATTTGTCAGCAGCACCTGCTGCCGGAACACACATGTGAACAGGACTGCACCCACAAGTAATGTATAATGTGTGTTATATAATGTATTTGGAGGGGCACCATGTGTCACATAATGTGTTTGGGGGCACTGTGTATTATATAATGTGTTTGGGCGGTACTATGGGGTCTATTCAGGCCAGGCCACAGCCGCTCATTCGCACGTGGCGTAATGTGAATTTTGCCTCATACCGTGTGGCGTAATGTGAATTGCGGCTCATGCAGTGTGGTGTAATGTGAATTGCGGCTCATACAGTGTGGCGTAATGTGAATTGCGGCTCATACAGTGTGGCGTAATGTGAATTGCGGCTCATACAGTGTGGCGTAATGTGAATTGCGGCTCATACAGTGTGGCGTAATGTGAATTTTATCTTTTGGTGTGTGGCGTAATGTAAATTTTGGCTCATACCGCGTGGCGTAATGTAAATTTCGGATCATACCGTGTGACGTAATGTGAATATTGGGGGTAATTCCAAGTTGATCGCAGCAGGAAATTTTTTAGCAGTTGGGCAAAACCATGTGCACTGCAGGGGGGGGGGGCAGATATAACATGTGCAGAGAGAGTTAGATTTGGGTGGGTTATTTTGTTTCTGTGCAGGGTAAATACTGGCTGCTTTATTTTTACACTGCAATTTAGATTGCAGATTGAACTCACCACACCCAAATCTATCTCTCTCTGCACATGTTATATCTGCCTCCCCTGCACTGCATATGGTTTTGCCCAACTGCTAAAAAATTTCCTGCTGCGATCAACTTGGAATTACCCCCATTATCTCTTGCTGTGTGGCAGAATGTCAATTTTGGCTCATACAGTGTGCCATAATGTGAATTTTATCTCATACTGTCTGGCGTAATGTAAATTTTGGCTCATACCATGTGACGTAATGTAACCTAATTGTAATTTTCTTTGTAGTGATTGAAGATGCTCTGATTTTAATTTTAAATCTTAGGGCCCCCCTATCTTAAGTACTCCAGGCCCCCCGAAGCCTTAATCCAGCTCTGGTGCAGCCGAGCTCTGCAAAAACAGTTTGTGCAGTTTCTGAGTAGCTTTGAACCTATTCAGCGCTTGCGATCACTTCAGCCTATTCGTGTCCGGATTTGACATCATACACCCACTGAACGCCCAGCCACGCCTGCGTTTTTTTAGACACGCCTGCGTTTTTGCAAACACTCCCTGAAAACGTTCAGTTGATACCCAGAAACGCCCCCTTCCTGTCAATCTTCTTGCGGCCGTCAGTGCGACTGAAAATGCGTGTGCGCATTGCAAAGCATATGCATGCGCAGAAATGCAGATTTTTAGCCTGATCGCTGCGCTGTGAACAGCAGCAGCGAGCGATCAACTCGGAATGACCCCCTATGTGTGGTTCCCCATTAAAGTGCACATTCATCTGAAACCATAAACTCTCCACAGCAGATAGCACCATACATCATTCATACCCTCTTAATACTAAAATAACGACACAGACAACTGAAAATGCGATGAAAAGGGTCTGCTTTGATTTTGTGAGGATGTTCTATTTGAAACTAAAAGAAAAAATTCCTCCTCTAAGTATGGTGGCGGGAGAAGAATGGTTGCATAAAACATAGAAAAATATAGAGCAGAATATGTAAAAAATTTAAAAAATTCAAATTAAGAATTTCTTCAGGGCCTCCTGCTCTTAAGCACCGGGATGGATCTACTGCCTCCATCCCCCCTACTCCATCTACAACTCGTAAGTGCCGAGCAATTCTCCCTGCACTTACAGTGATCACTAAACAAAAACTTGGACCAACTGTCCTACTTATTCAACTTAAGGGACAGCTCAACTAAAGTGTACCTAGGAACCCACTTGGTCCGATGATGTCCCTAGAGGTAAACTAAAAACTAACACAGACTCTAACCACTTTCTTAAAAGGAGCTGTCCCTCTGAGAAAAATTCACTAAACCAACCAGATATTAACAGAACGTTCTGAACCTGGCCACCTCAAAGCCGACACTAAATAGGACTACAACCAATAAACCATCTAAGGGAGGGAGGGAGGGCAAAAGCTTCTTGGCAAAGAGGCTGAAGTTAATACAACACCCCCTAACATGTTTCCTATGGCTCCTCCTACCCTAAATCCACCAATAGACAACCATCTGCTAACATGATGCAATTCCTCCCAAACTAAAAAGTAGAGATGTGCACTTGAAATTTTTCGGGTTTTGTGTTTTGGTTTTGTGTTCGGTTCCGCGGCCGTGTTTTGGGTTCGACCGCGTTTTGGCAAAACCTCACCGAATTTTTTTTGTCGGATTCGGGTGTGTTTTGGATTCGGGTGTTTTTTTCAAAAAACACTAAAAAACAGCTTAAATCATAGAATTTGGGGGTCATTTTGATCCCAAAGTATTATTAACCTCAAAAACCATAATTTCCACTCATTTTCAGTCTATTCTGAACACCTCACACCTCACAATATTATTTTTAGTCCTAAAATTTGCACCAAGGTCGCTGGATGACTAAGCTAAGCGACCCTAGTGGCCGACACAAACACCTGGCCCATCTAGGAGTGGCACTGCAGTGTCACGCAGGATGGCCCTTCCAAAAAACACTCCCCAAACAGCACATGACGCAAAGAAAAAAAGAGGCGCAATGAGGTAGCTGTGTGAGTAAGCTAAGCGACCCTAGTGGCCGACACAAACACCTGGCCCATCTAGGAGTGGCACTGCAGTGTCACGCAGGATGGCCCTTCCAAAAAACACTCCCCAAACAGCACATGACGCAAAGAAAAAAAGAGGCGCAATGAGGTAGCTGTGTGAGTAAGCTAAGCGACCCTAGTGGCTGACACAAACACCTGGCCCATCTAGGAGTGGCACTGCAGTGTCACGCAGGATGGCCCTTCCAAAAAACACTCCCCAAACAGCACATGACGCAAAGAAAAAAAGAGGCGCAATGAGGTAGCTGTGTGAGTAAGCTAAGCGACCCTAGTGGCCGACACAAACACCTGGCCCATCTAGGAGTGGCACTGCAGTGTCACGCAGGATGGCCCTTCCAAAAAACACTCCCCAAACAGCACATGACGCAAAGAAAAAAAGAGGCGCAATGAGGTAGCTGTGTGAGTAAGCTAAGCGACTCTAGTGGCCGACACAAACACCTGGCCCATCTAGGAGTGGCACTGCAGTGTCACGCAGGATGGCCCTTCCAAAAAACACTCCCCAAACAGCACATGACGCAAAGAAAAAAAGAGGCGCAATGAGGTAGCTGTGTGAGTAAGATAAGCGACCCTAGTGGCCGACACAAACACCTGGCCCATCTAGGAGTGGCACTGCAGTTTTCTAGCGAGAGGATGAGTGCTTCCATCCTCATGTGAATCTGAACCACTAGCCATGAACATAGGCCAGGGCCTCAGCCTTTCCTTGCCACTCCGTGTGGTAAATGGCATATTGGCAAGTTTACGCTTCTCCTCCGACAATTTTATTTTAGATTTTTGAGTCCTTTTTTTACTGATATTTGGTGTTTTGGATTTTACATGCTCTGTACTATGACATTGGGCATCGGCCTTGGCAGACGACGTTGCTGGCATTTCATCGTCTCGGCCATGACTAGTGGCAGCAGCTTCAGCACGAGGTGGAAGTCGATCTTGATCTTTCCCTATTTTTGGAACCTCAACATTTTTGTTCTCCATATTTTAATAGGCACAACTAAAAGGCACCTCAGGTAAACAATGGAGATGGATGGATACTAGTATACTTATGGATGATGAGCGACTGCCGACACAGAGGTAGCTACAGCCGTGGACTACCGTACTGTGTCTGCTGCTAATATAGACTGGATGATAATGAGATAAAATTAAAATATATATATATATATATATATCACACTAGTACTGCAGCCGGACAGGTATATATTATGTAATGACGGACCTGCTGGACACTGTCTGTCAGCACTGAAGACTCCTAAAGTAAGCTACTAGTATCAAGAAGATAGAAAAAAAAAACACGGGTAGGTGGTATACAATTATGGATGGACGAGCGACTGCCGACACAGAGGTAGCTACAGCCGTGGACTACCGTACTGTTTCTGCTGCTAATATAGACTGGATGATAATGAGATAAAATTAAAATATATATATATATCACACTAGTACTGCAGCCGGACAGGTATATATTATGTAATGACGGACCGGCTGGACACTGTCTGTCAGCACTGCAGACTCCTAAAGTAAGCTACTAGTATCAAGAAGATAGAAAAAAAAAAAAAACACGGGTAGGTGGTATACAATTATGGATGGACAAGCGACTGCCGACACAGAGGTAGCTACAGCCGTGGACTACCGTACTGTGTCTGCTGCTAATATAGACTGGATGATAATGAGATAAAATTAAAATATATATATATATATATATATATATCACACTAATACTGCAGCCGGACAGGTATATATTATGTAATGACGGACCTGCTGGACACTGTCTGCAGAATGCGTTTATAAAAACACCACACGACGAGTGTTTAACTTTTTCAGGCAGACAATCACAATTATACTGGTGGTCAGCAGACAATCACAATACTGGTGGTCAGTGGTCACTGGTCAGTCACACTGGCAGTGGCACTCTGGCAGCAAAAGTGTGCACTGTACTTAAAATATGTACTCCTGCTATAACTGCTCCCCAGTCTCCCCCACAATTAAGCTGTGTGAGCAGTGAGCACTCAGCACAGTCAGATAATGATATACAGTATTACATATGATGCAGCACACTGGGCTAAGCACAGATATGGTATGTGACTGTGTCACACTGTGTATCGTTTTTTATCAGGCAGAGAACGGATTAATTAAACTGGTGGTCACTGGTCACACTATCAGCAGCAAGTAGTACTCCTCCTAATAATATGCTCCCCAAAATTTGTGTCTCTCTCTAGTACTCTAGTCTAAACGGAGAGGACGCCAGCCACGTCCTCTCCCTATCAATCTCAATGCACGTGTGAAAATGGCGGCGACGCGCGGCTCCTTATATAGAATCCGAGTCTCGCGATAGTATCCGAGCCTCGCGAGAATCCGACAGCGGGATGATGACGTTCGGGCGCGCTCGGGTTAACCGAGCAAGGCGGGAAGATCCGAGACGCTCGGCCCCGTGTAAAAAAAACCTGAAGTTCGGGCGGGTTCGGATTCCGAGGAACCGAACCCGCTCATCTCTACTAAAAAGTTAACCCTTCAGTTGCCAGGCTATTAAAATGCTGTATTTCAGCCACAGCCAGGAGGTTTATGTCACTTTGGTGACATGTAAGTGCCCTCAGCATTCTTTCTATCTATCCACTAAGAATCAGATATATCAGCGAGGCACACTGAGGAAGCCATTTTGTAAGCTGAATAAATAATCTTCTGAATGGACCATACTATTTCATTAAGAAATATCACTGATTACACAAGTTGATAAGGTGACAAAATGGCTTCCTCATTTGTGAACCTGAAGGCAGTTATATGCTTGCCTGAAGTTGAGGACAATATTTATAATAGGCATAAAGATCTTGCCTATGTATCAGAGGCCCCCTCCAGGTGAATATTATTGTTGGATACCACAAGAGATAATCTTCTCCAGAGGCATTCTAAAATGTTTGCCAATGTGTAGCAGGATGGGATTAGTCAGGATTGCCCAGAACAAAAAAAAAATGCTTTACTATTAAAATAGGAATTTTTTCCAGTTATTTTTCATAATTTTTTTTTAGTCTATGTTTTACTTTTAGAAAACAAAACATTGTTTATTTTTTTATTTTTTTAATGTATCTGGAACTGGAAGCCCAAGTCCGGCTTCCATTCTCCGTGTGGGCACACTGGGCAGTTGCCCTGGGCTCCACACTACTAAAGGATTGGCGAATTCACCACCTATCAACGTGTTTTGTCGAATTTGCGGGTGTTTGACAGTTTTTTTGTCCGTTTTCGCTGATGCTGATTCGGCAACAAAAAAAAAAATACAAAAAAAAAAAATCGAAAAGGCATGGAGAAAACGGAGCAAAAAGTTTTCGAAAACGCCCACTATTGAATACCAAACAGTTGAATTAGTGCCGGTTTTCCAACTGTTGGAAAACTGAGCACTAATTGAATATCCCCCTAAGTAGTAAATAAGGCTTCTGCAGTTGCCTGCAAATACAGCCACTTTGCTTGTGTCTCAGAACCAAGGGGGTCATTCCGAGTTGTTCGCTCGCTAGCAGATTTTAGCAGCATTGCACACGCTAGGCCGTCGCCCTCTGGGAGTGTATCTTAGCTTAGCAGAATTGTGAACGAAAGATTAGCAGAATTGCGAATCGAAAATTCTTAGCAGTTTCTGAGTAGCTCGAGACTTACTCCTACACTGCGATCAGTTCAGGCTGTTTCGTTCCTGGATTGACGTCACAAACATGCCCTGTGTTCGGCCAGCCACTTCCCCGTTTCTCCAGACACTCCCGCATTTTATCCTGGCACGCCTGCGTTTTTTCGCACACTCCCAGAAAACGGCCAGTTTCGGCCCAGAAACACCCACTTCCTGTCAATCACACTCGGATCACTTCAACGAGGAAAATTCTTAGTTCAGACGTGAGTAAATCTACTAAGTTTTGTGCTAAAATACTTAGCGCATGTGCACTGCGTACCATGCCCATTCGCATTTTTGCCTTAATCGCTCCGTTGCGAAAATCGGCAACGAGCGATCAACTCGGAATGACCCCCCAAGCCCAGTATGTTTGGGAGCACACATAATAACACAAAAGATGTGCGATCCCACAAAAATGATTCAGTCTCACTCTCTACGCACTTGATATAAAAAGTCTAATTTGCAAATAAGGCCAATGGTCAAGTGGTGAATTGCTCTTGAAACTTCTGGTAGGAAATGAATCCACCCGTTACTTTGATAAAAGAGTAGTAAATAGGTGTAATGGCCTTCAAACAGAAGTGGCAGAAGCTAATACTTTGGCAAAATTTACAAATGCTTTGGATAGGCAAGACTTAAGTCTGGCAAAAAAAAAAAATCTGTGAAGATGATAAGACTACCAGGGATTTTTTTTTCTTCTGCCATTAAATTCTATGTTTCAACTTTCAAATAAATGTATATTCTATAGTGGTCTATTGTCCACTGTTTTATCCTAAGGGCACTGTGCTATATTTTTTATCTTTACATTTTTTAATTCCTTCTGAGGATTGCAGTATATATGACAGACAATAGCTTTGCCCTCCCACTGAGTTTCATTCATCTTCTACTTAGCGCATATAACACTTCAGTAAAAAAAATAAAAAAATTCTGTCGTGTTTTAAGTAACTACAGAAATATTGTGTCAAGTGTCAGATCATTTCAGATACATTAAGAGCTGAATGAAAAGTCTGCAGGCACAAAAGGGCTGCAAAAAGCCAGACAGGACAAAGAAGGCACATGCAACCAAACATAATGGGTAAGAGGTAAAAAGACATGAGTATATTTTTCTATTTTAACCCTACTTGCAGGTCCCTTTGTTATACAAGAGTTAAACTCCCTCCTATGCACAGAGAAACATATTGCAGAGCCACCCGGGTTCTGTGCTTGGAGCACTGCGTAGGCAGACAAGGTGTAACGACACTGGGAGGGCTGAGAGAAGAGTGACTGCAGGAAAACCATCCTGAAGATTCCGGGAGGAGAGATATCAAAGGCTTTCATTACAGAACGCTACAGTTGCTGGAAGAAATCAGCATTAATCAGGCCCCCAGAACACTGATAGACCGTCTACAGGGCAGTTGTTTAATGACTAACAGGATTCTTCAAAGCAGACTGCTTCAAGACAACAACACAACCTCACAGCTCTGTAATATGTAAATCCACTCTTTCAGGGAGGATTGTGTTCACATATGTAGGGTGAAAAAATAAATACAGATTGGGGAAAAGAGTGTAAGCAATGTACAGTATGTGATATATGTAATTGCAATCCACCTGCCCTGGGCAAATTGTTCCTCTAAAGCTTAACCTGTGTGTTTTTCATGTTGCATTGTTCCTTAATACCTTCTAACATTCTATTGTGTTCTGTAATATATTGCTCTGTGATACTTTCTGGCCTTTTTATCAAATTAAGAAAAGCCCTCTCCAGAGTATACTGGTGTCTAGAAAGTATTTCCGATCACTACTCAGTGGTTGTAGTACCCACTGGTGAAGGAATTTTCCAAGTTTCTCTAGCAAAAGCTTTCTCATACAAAACAGGTACCACTGCAATCCTATCAGCATCTGAAAATGGTGATAGACTATATCCAATGATAAAATGCCTAACAATAATAATATTTTTTTTTGTGATTTAATGTAATTTTTAATTTTCTATCAGGTACAACTGAAACCCATTTCTGGGTTTCCAGTTCTGTTAGCCGACTAGCAAGGTCATGCTCCGTATATCATATATCTTTGGACAGTGGCATTGCCAGAACTTTGTGTTCCCATAGCAACATTTTGAAGGGGCCCCTGTCCTAATGCTTCTAGATAGACACCTCTCTGCAGCAGTTGTTTATTTTATGCACCATAGTAGTGCCCTAGTACACTGTTACATCACCCCCAATTATGATATACAATGTAACCAGCTCATATTATGTAACATTACAGTGCCCCCAGTTCATATTATGCCACATAACAGTGCCCCAGTTCATATTATGCAACATTATAATGCTCTCCAGTTCACTTTATATAAAATTACAGGTCATGGGGTGTATCTAGATATATTGTAGGCCCCAAGGAAAATTACTGACACATCAGTGCAGACGGTCCGCCTGCAACCTGCTCTGTCACCAGTGAATGTAGTTAGTGGTGTTTGATAATTTTTTATACTGTACATTTGTTATAAGAAAAGTTATATTATAGATAACAAAATCAGCCCCACCGAAAACTCTTCTTTTTCTCTTAGTTCTGCTACTTGTAAATTCTACATGACTCTGGGAGCACCAGCAACCCCAATGGGATGACTGGTTTCTCTCTATATGCATATAAATACCTCAAATCTTGTGCAGAATTACCCCAACTTCTTGTTTTATAATAGAGAATGGGTCACAGAAATCAGAAGCATATTGATCAAATACCACTTCCAAAACTCCACCGCAGCCTGGCCCTCATTCCGGAATGACGTCAGTCAGAGTGTGCTGTGGTAGTACACTGTGTAGCATTGTTGAGCTCTGATTGGACGAGCTCATCACATGTAAAATCAATATTTTCGAAGAGGTGAAACAGCAGCTCTATGTATAGTGGTCGTTCTCCTTCCTGCAGTGCCCAGTAAAGGTGCTGGTGCTCATTGCTAGAGGTGGCACATGCAATAAAAAATTATTATGTTTTAATAAACGACTTGGCTGCACAGGCAGTGCATGCATGTGACTTGAACATGTCCAATAAATACATGCCCACTTGATATTATCATCCCACAACATTCAAAATGGGTATGGGCCAAGAGGAACCTGCCACCCTGGTGCCCATCCCACTCCTGAATGTCGGTCATGATGACGTGATTCAGTGTGGTGTCATCACTCTCGTCATTCTGGGAGGAGAGATGAAGACGCCCTGGCCTCCAGGATAGAAAGTGCTGGTAGCTGGATTGATGCTGTGGCTGTGTCACTGGCCCCAGGCTATCACATCACTGGTGGGGTGACAGCAGCTTTGCCACCCAGGTCACAGCTCTCTGGGCGAGTGCCCTGTCAGCCCACCCCATGAGCTGCCCTTAAAGAGCTATCATGTTTATTAGCGCTGTCTGAGTATTTTGCAGAGTTACTGTACTGTAAATATGTTTGTTAACCTGTGTGTTACAAGTGGTGAAAGCTAGGCCTGTTAGCGGATACAGTTTATCATGACTGACATAGGTACAGTATGCGTAAGGTCTTTCTTTGTATTACAAAGGACGAGAAATACAGCATATATTTGCGGTTGTCCATGGCATTACAATAAATCAAAAGTACAATAGATGTTTCGGGTCTGCCCAGTGACGCCACTAAATGAGGGTGGGGGTCGCTTGCGGGTGCCACCAAAATGTCTGTTCTTCAGTGAAAGGAGTCTGGTGCTGCACTGTAACATTACGTGCAACCCTCGGCTCCTGCCACAGTGTAGGTGCCGGCACGGGTGCTCTTCAGTATGCCGTCGGCCGGGATCCCGGCGACCAGCATACGGGTACCTGGATCCCTCTTGGGGGTCCATGACTCCTCTGGAGGGAGAATAAATAGCATGACCATTCCAGCAGCTCACCCAGCTGTCGGTATGCCAGCGGTTGGGATCCCGGCGCCGGTATGCTGGCCCCCGGGATCCCGGCCGCCGGCCACTTCTACTACACCCACCAACACTGCAGACATGACAGTTTCCGGGGCCAGTCCAGCATCTTCAGGACCCCCGGAGTGACAATAAAGGGGGTTGGGCCACAAAGTCATGCCCCCTTTTAAGCGGCGCAAGTATGTATTTTACAAACCAAGGTAAGTGACACCCCTGGGTCTGCCTATGTTTTATGAGTGTGCCAGGCCTAACTACTGTATGTGTTACATGCCGTATTGGGCAGTATGGATGGCATAATGGTTAGCAGCATTACTGCCTTACAGCACTGAGTGCATGGGTTCAATTCCCATTATGGACCCTAACTGTGTGGAGTTTGTATGTTCTCCCTGTACTTGCATGGGTTTCCTCCCGCAATCCAAAAATATAATTGGCTCCCGACAAAAAATAACCTTAGTGTACAAGTGTTCAGGTACACATGTTTATGGCAGACCAGATGGGGCTAAGTGGTTCTTATCTGCTGTCAAATTCCATGTTTCTATGTAAGGATTGCGAGGAAGTCGGTTACATATTGTATGTCAGTATTTGTATTATATAGTATGACAATCCTACGTCACACCTGTGGTGGTTGGGGCAAGTATTATGTGCTCTGGGTGGTAGTGAGTTCATTAAAAGGCAGATGAGGCTTAATTTCAGATAAGCCTTTTATCCTCATTGTCTTCTTATAAAAGATGGCCTTGATGGCACAAGCATCCGTGTAAATTAACATCCAGCACTTGTCACTTCTAATTCCTTTTCATTTGCTTGCAAATAAAACCTTGTTTGCTGGTCTCCTCTTGTAAATTACATTGGGGTAATTATGTTATTCTCAACATGTATTATTCTAATGAAACTTGTAATCTTACCTTTTGGACAGATTGTCCTGACCTTAATACATTGACGAACTACTGAGCGAATATATCAGTGTGTTTCTAGTTAAAGGTTTTGTTTGTCTGAGGGACTAAAAGAAATGGATAATAATTGATAATGTGGCAAAATAGGCAGTGTGCTACAAAAGAGCCTGAGGTGTTTAGCTAGTAAGCCCTTATATAGTCATGTACAGTATTTGAAGTTTTAAATGTCAGTTTTATCTGCTTGTTGTTTTCACTGTGCCTCTCCCTGCAGTTTGGAAGCCTGACTGGCCAAATCCGAACACCTGTGAGGGACTCCCTTTTAAAGACAAGGAGGGAGTGTGGTTTGCCTGGGAAGGAGAGGAGGAATCTAAAGGGCCATATTTACGGCTCGATTTGGGGAGAGATGTGTGCCGCTCATTTCACCCAACGGGTGTGCTTCCAATACACAGCTTCTTTATCACAGTAGACATTTATATTTCTTGATGGACAGATCCAGTTGTGATTGAAATTAATTGTATAGCTTTGTTAATGAAGGGAAGATGTATCAAACCTTCTAAAGTGGAGCACTGGACCAGTGGAGAAGTTGCTCATACTGTAGCATACTTGCCTACCTGACCCTCTCCATGAGGGAGAAAATGCTCTGTTCCTGGACTTTCCTGGCATAGGTGTGCGCAGGGGGGGGTGCCTGGTGCGCACAGGCACCCCCTAATATCTGGCACCCTGATCTCACATGCCTGATGCAGCGATCGCCGAGCAGGCTGATTACTGTCCCCTCTGCGCTGCACCCTGTCATGACTGCATTACTGACCGGACGCCTGGGTTAATCAAAGGTGCCACTGCCACCAACTTTCAAACTCCCGGTTCCACCTCCATGTACAAAAACAGCATGATGTGATGTGATTACGTCATACTGCTCGCACGCCCACCCGCCACACCCGCCACATGCCCACCTCTCTCCTTCAATGCTATGCCAACGCCAGCCAATGGTGAGGATCAGCATGCAGCCAGCATTCCTCTTAGTAAGACAAATGCAATACTGGCAGGCGGCCGGCAGCAGCATTGACACGTCACTCATTTTTCCAGCAGCGGCAGTACTAGTCTGCGACTGTCAGTGTCAGTGAGTGAATGACTTGTAAGTAAGCTGCTGCAGCTTGCAGGGGAAAGAGAGGGGGAGCCAGACCAGGCTGAGGAGGAGCAGTGTAATTGCAGTGAGTGCCATCAGGGGTGTTTGTTTAGTTCACATCTGACAATGTATCTGCTTTATTAGGATTGGTACAAGGGTGGATATTTTATATTGCGTTGACCGTCAATAGATGGTGCTAGACATGCCCAAAAGGCGGTGCTAGACACACCCCTCCGACGGTGTCACCCCCTAATAAAATGTGCTGCGCACGCCAATGTTTCCTGGTAATGTATGATTGCCATCACCTGTGGTGAAACACCTTTCTTATTAATTAACTAGCTCACCACAGGTGATGGCAATCATACATTACCAGGAAAGTCCAGGAACAGAGCATTTTCTCCCTCATGGAGAGGGTCAGGTAGACAAGTACTGTAGCAACTAACCACCTTACAGAGCCACTTGACTCTTACCTGTTCCAGGCAGCCCCATCTCCTTGGCATGACTTATAATGTCACATGTTCCGGTAGTGGAGCCAGCACAGGGTGATTAGAGCCCTTCTTCAGCCTTGTGTATAAACATGCCCTTACTGCACTCACATTAGATAAGCACAAGGCCCCTGTCCCTCATAGCATGTGTCAGAGTCTGCATGGTGCATACACTCACTGTTTAGAACATTGGCAGAGCAATTTCACACAAGATACTCTAGGCTTACTGGCATGGTACTCCCTTGTCTTCAGACCCTATGAATGCACAAGGACATTTCCAGTCCATACATAAACTGTATTGTCATGAATATGGGTACAACCCATAAAACAACTGCCTTCACTTGTGTAAACAATACGTGCAACTGCTGCATAGAGCAGTAACAAGAATGACCAGCTATAATAATGGCTGCTTAATAGCTCTGCAGAGATTGCCCTTTAATATTGGAGATTTGGATGTGAGCCCGGCATAAGCTGACAGAGGCTGGAACATCTCCACCTCTGATATACATCACACATAAATGGGATGTGTGTGCGCAGCACTGATTTACTGTACAGATTCTAGCACACACACAGATGAACTATTGCTCTCTGAAAGACAAGGTGTTAAATGCGTTCGTTATACCTGGCTGGTAGACAGAAAAACAGTGTAACTAATCCTGGAAATATGAAATATTTAAATTAAATATATGGTGATTAAAGATTCCCTGTGAACCAAAAAAACACTTTGTACCTTACAGAATCTATACTTGTGTAAGTCTGATCCAGCAGCTCTACTGTATTTCACTAATGATCCAATATCAGCACTTACAGCAAACGGCTCTGACTCCAGTTTTGCCTCTTAGAGAATGTTACAGTTACAGATACAGTTACTGCAGCAATCATTGGCAGTGGGGAGGGTGATCTATTATGGACATTTATAATGCTAGCACAGCGTTTCACTGCTATGGCTCGCTCTGATTTTGTTTTCTGGGCTCACCCGTGTCTTGAAATATTGTTTAACATGATGGTGAACTTTCTGAACTTGGTCTCCTGTATGTTTAAGTGCTGTTGGCTCTTACTTATTTATATATATCCATCCACTGACTGCTGGCACTCAAAAAATCAAAACAATTGCTCCGCTGCCCTGACCAGTAATCCATACATATCCAAGAAATGACTGGCACTCAGGAGACTAGTAAATAGTCACAAACTTGTATTATCCATGGTCAACGTTTCGGGGGTATTAGCCCCGTCGTCAGGACAAAATGACACAACACATACGTATGTGTTGTGTCATTTTGTCCTGACGACAGGGCTAATACCCCCAAAATGTTGACCATGGATAATACAAGCTTGCGACTATTTACTAGTCTCCTGAGTGCCAGTCATTTCTTGGATAGGTATATATATATATATATATATATATATAGAGAGAGAGAGAGAGAGAGAGAGAGAGAGAGAAAATGTATTACATAGATATGTGCGTGTGTATATATGCATGTATAGTAGAGATGAGAGGGTTCTGTTCCCTGAGAACCGAACTCCCACCGAACTTCACTACCCAAGCCCGGATCCGAGTCAGGCTCGGGTTTTCCCGCCTGATTCGCAAACCAGAACGTGGCAAAACGTCATCGTCTTGCTGTTGGATTCTCGCAGGGTTTGGATTCCATATAGGGAGTAGCACGTCGCCGCCATTTTTACTCTGGCATTGGAGAGTGTAGCGAGAGGACGTGTCTCCGTCCTCAGTGTCCTTCAGTGTCCTGCATCAGTACAGTGGTAGTGTCTTGTGCTGCATCAGTCCAGTCACAGTGGTGGTGTCCTCTGCTGCCATATGTCCAGTGCTGCCGTATAAGTCCAGTCCATTACATTGCTGCTGTGTTGTCCTGCATCAGTACAGTGGTGGAGTCCCTGTGCTACTGTATATGTCCAGTGGTACTGCAGTATATGTCCAGTGATACTGCCGTATATGTCCAGTGATACTGTCGTATATGTCCAGCGGTACTCCCATATAAATCCAGTGATACTGCCGTATATGTCAGTGGTACTGCCATATAATTCCAGTGATACTGCCGTATAAATCCAGTGGTACTGGTGTATAAATCCAGTCCAGTGATACTGCCATATATGTCCAGTGGTACTGCCATATAATTCCAGTGATACTGCCGTATATGTCCAGTGGTACTGCCGTATAAATCCAGTCAAGTGATACTGCCGTATATGTCCAGTGGTACTGCCAAATAATTCCAGTGATACTGCCGTATATGTCCAGTGGTACTGCCAAATAATTCCAGTGATACTGCCGTATATGTCCAGTGGTACTGGTGTATAAATCCAGTGGTACTGGTGTATAAATCTAGTCCACTGATACTGCCTTATATGTCCAGTGATACTGCCGTATATGTCCAGTGGTACTGCCGTATAAGTCCAGTGGTACTGCTGTATAATTCCAGTGATACTGCCGTATACGTCCAGTGATACTGCCGTATAAATCCAGTGATACTGCCGTATATGTTCAGTGGTACTGCCGTATTAATCCAGTGATACTACCGTATATGTCCAGTGGTTCTGCCGTATAAATCCAGTGGTACTGGCGTATAAATCCAGTCTAGTGATACTGCCGTATATGTCCAGTGGTACTGCCATATAATTCCAGTGATACTGCCGTATATGTCCAGTGGTACTGCCGTATAAATCCAGTTATACTGCCATATATGTCATGTGGTACTGCCGTATAAATCCAGTCCAATGATACTGCCGCATATGTCCAGTGATACTGCCGTGTATTTCCAGTGGTACTGCCATATAAAGCCAGTGGTACTGTCGTATAAATCCAGTCCAGTGATACTGCCGTATATGTCCAGTGATACTGCCGTATATGTCCAGTGGTACTGCCGTATAAATCCAGTGATACTGCCATATATGTCCAGTGGTACTGCCATATAATGCTAGTGATACTGCCGTATATGTCCAGTGGTACTGCCATTTAAGTCCAGTGATACTGCCGTATATGTCAGTGGTACTGCCATATAATTCCAGTGATACTGCCGTATAAATCCAGTGGTACTGGTGTATAAATCCAGTCCAGTGATACTGCCATATATGTCCAGTGGTACTGCCATATAATTCCAGTGATACTGCCGTATATGTCCAGTGGTACTGCCGTATAAATCCAGTCAAGTGATACTGCCGTATATGTCCAGTGGTACTGCCAAATAATTCCAGTGATACTGCCGTATATGTCCAGTGGTACTGCCAAATAATTCCAGTGATACTGCCGTATATGTCCAGTGGTACTGGTGTATAAATCCAGTGGTACTGGTGTATAAATCTAGTCCACTGATACTGCCTTATATGTCCAGTGATACTGCCGTATATGTCCAGTGGTACTGCCGTATAAGTCCAGTGGTACTGCTGTATAATTCCAGTGATACTGCCGTATACGTCCAGTGATACTGCCGTATAAATCCAGTGATACTGCCGTATATGTTCAGTGGTACTGCCGTATTAATCCAGTGATACTACCGTATATGTCCAGTGGTTCTGCCGTATAAATCCAGTGGTACTGGCGTATAAATCCAGTCTAGTGATACTGCCGTATATGTCCAGTGGTACTGCCATATAATTCCAGTGATACTGCCGTATATGTCCAGTGGTACTGCCGTATAAATCCAGTTATACTGCCATATATGTCATGTGGTACTGCCGTATAAATCCAGTCCAATGATACTGCCGCATATGTCCAGTGATACTGCCGTGTATTTCCAGTGGTACTGCCATATAAAGCCAGTGGTACTGTCGTATAAATCCAGTCCAGTGATACTGCCGTATATGTCCAGTGATACTGCCGTATATGTCCAGTGGTACTGCCGTATAAATCCAGTGATACTGCCATATATGTCCAGTGGTACTGCCATATAATGCTAGTGATACTGCCATATATGTCCAGTGGTACTGCCATTTAAGTCCAGTGATACTGCAGTATATGTCCAGTGGAACTGCTGTATAAATCCAGTGGTACTGGCGTATAAATCTAGTCCAGTGGTACTGCCGTATAAGTCCAGTGATACTGCCGTATATGTCCAGTGGTACTGCCATATAAGTCCAGTCCAGTGGTGCTGCCATATAAGTTCAGTGGTGCTGTCCTGTGCTGTATATTATTTACTCCAAATAAAGAGGTTATTAATATTCAATCCAAATAAGTTTTACAGGGTTTACCATGTGTGGTGTAGAGGTATACTGTCCTTTGTTGCATTTTGTTATATAACTCCAGAAAAATAATGGAGAACCAAAATTTGGAGGATAAAATAGGGAAAGATCAAGAACTACTTCCTCCTACTGCTACTGCTGCCACTGCTGTTGTTGCTGCTAGGAGTCGATCGTCATCCCAGAGGGGAAGTCGGAAGACCACTTGTACTACTTCAACTAAGCAAATTACTATCCAACAATTCTTTGCGAGGAAGATGAAATATGACAGCAGTCATGTTGCAAAGCGAATAACTGAGGCCTTGACAGCTATGTTGGTGTTAGACGTGCGTCCAGTATCTGCCATTAGTACAATGGGACTGCAGTGCCAACCCTAGATGGGCCAGGTGTTTGTGCCGCACACTTGTGTCGCTTAACTTAGTCATACAGCTACCTCATTGCACCTCTTTTACTTGTTTGCATGATGTAGTGTTTAGGGCCTATTTTTTTTTTTAAGTGCCATCCTGTCTGCCACTGCAGTGCCACTACTAGATGGGCCAGGTGTTTGTGCCGCACACTTGTGTCACTTAGCTTAGTCATACAGCTACCTCATTGCACCTCTTTTACTTCTTTGCATGATGTGCTGTTTGGGGCCTATTTTTAATTAAGTGCCATCCTGTCTAAAACTGCAGTGCCACTCCTAGATGGGCCAGGTGTTTGTGCCGCTTAGCTTAGTCATACAGCCACCTTGGTGCAACCTTTTGGCCGAAAAACAATATTGTGAGGTGTGAGGTGTTCAGAATAGACGGGAAATAAGTGGAAATGAATGTTATTGAGGTTAATAATACAGTAGGATCAAAATTACCCCCAAATTCTGTGATTTTAGCTGTTTTTATGTTTTTTTCAAAGATCATCCAGATCCAAAACAAAACACGAAAGGGTGGTTTTGGCAAAACCAGTCCAAATCCAAAACACGAGCATGGAACCAGAACCAAAACCAAAACCTAAACACAAAACACGAAAAGTGTCCACCGCACATCTCTATAGATAGATAGAAAGTGGTGGATTGGTCCACCGGGAGACCGGGAAAGTCCCTCTTGGCTGGTCTCACGCTCCCCTCTGCCGGGCTGGCTGACACTGACTGCTGGCACGGGACGATTTATATGTCTGCTGCTAGTACCACCTGCCACACTTCTGGAACCTATAATCTGCTCCAGCGCGTTTGTGCAGAGGCATGGCTTGGAGTGTGGATGGATTTTTCATTTAATTGTAGCCGAGGAGGATTGGAGGCAGGGTGATGTTTGCCTAATTGGGTGGCCTGGCGACAATGATTACACTGTGACTGTACTATGTTCCAATTCACAGTGCTCTTAGCTAGAGATGTGCACCGGAAATTTTTCGGGTTTTGTGTTTTGTTTTTGATTCGGTTCCGCGGCCGTGTTTTGGATTCGGACGCGTTTTGGCAAAACCTCCCTGAAAATTTTTTGTCGGATTCGGGTGTGTTTTGGATTCGGCTGTTTTTTTTACAAAAAACCCTCAAAATCATCTTAAATCATAGAATTTGGGGGTAATTTTGATCCCATAGTATTATTAACCTCAATAACCAAAATTTCCACTAATTTCCAGTCTATTCTGAACACCTCACACCTCACAATATTATTTTTAGTCCTACAATTTGCACCAAGGTCGCTGGATGACTAAGCTAAGCGACAAACAAACACCTGGCCCATCTAGGAGTGGCACTGCAGTGTCAGACAGGATGGCACTTAAAAACATTAGCCCCAAACATCACATGATGCAAAGATAAAAAAAGAGGTGTAAGATGGAATTGTCCTTGGGCCCTCCCACCCACCCTTATGTTCTATAAACAGGACATGTACACTTTAACAAACCCATCATTTCAGCGACAGGGTCTGCCACACGACTGTGGCTGAAATGACTAGTTGGTTTGGGCCCCCACCAAAAAAGAAGCAATCAATCTCTCCTTGCACAAACTGGCTCTACAGAGGCAAGATGTCCACCTCCTCCTCATCCTCCGATTCATCACCCTTTTCACTGTGTACATCCCCCTCCTCACAGAGTATTAATGCGTCCCCACTGGAATCCACCATCTCAGGTCCCTGTGTACTTTCTAGAGGCAATTGCTGGTGAATGTCTCCACGGAGGAATTGATTATAATTCATTTTGATGAACATCATCTTCTCCACATTTTGTGGAAGTAACCTCATACGCCGATCGCTGACAAGGTTACCGGCTGCACTAAACACTCTTTCGGAGTACACACTGGAGGGAGGGCAACTTAGGTAAAATAAAGCCAGTTTGTGCAAGGGCCTCCAAATTGCCTCATTTTCCTGCCAGTATACGTACGGACTGTGCCTACTTGGATTCTGTCACTCATATAATCCTCCACCATTCTTTCAATGGTGACAGAATCATATGCAGTGACAGTAGACGACATGTCAGTAATCGTTGTCAGGTCCTTCAGTCCGGACCAGATGTCAGCACTTGCTCCTGACTGCCCTGCATCACCGCCAGCGGGTGGTTTTGGAAATCTGATCCTTTTCCTGGCAGCTCCAGTGCCGGGAGAAAATGAAGGAGGAGCTGTTGGCGGGTCACTTTCCGCTTGACTTGACAAGTGTCTCACCAGCAGGTCTTTGAACATGTGCAGACTTGTGTCTGCCGGAAAGAGAGATACAAGGTAGGCTTTAAACCTAGGATCGAGCACAGTGGCAAAAAATGTAGTGCTCTGATTTCAACAGATTGACCACCCGTGAATCCTGGTTAAGCGAATGAAGGGCTCCATCCACAAGTCCCACATGCCTAGCGGAATCGCTCCATTTTAGCTCCTCCTTCAATCTCTCTAGCTGCTTCTGCAAAAGCCTGATGAGGGGAATGACCTGACTCAGGCTGGCAGTGTCTGAACTGACTTCACGTGTGGCAAGTTCAAAGGGTTGCAGTACCTTGCACAACGTTGAAATCATTCTCCACTGCGCTTGAGTCAGGTGCATTCCCCCTCCTTTGCCGATAACGTAGGCAGATGTATAGGCTTGAATGGCCTTTTGCTGCTCCTCCAGCCTCTGAAGCATATAGAGGGTTGAATTCCACCTTGTTACCACCTCTTGCTTCAGCTGATGGCGGGGCAGGTTCAGGAGTGTTTGCTACTGCTCCAGTCTTCGGCACGCTGTGGCTGAATGCCGAAAGTGGCCCGCAATTCTTCTGGCCACCAATAGCATCTCTTGCACACCCCTGTCGTTTTTTAAATAATTCTGCACCACCAAATTCAATGTATGTGCAAAACATGGGACGTGCTGGAATTTGCCCAATTGTAATGCACGCACAATATTAGTGGCGTTGTCCGATGTCACAAATCCCCAGGAGAGTCCAATTGGGGTAAGCCAATCTGCGATGATGTTCCTCAGTTTCCGTAAGAGATTGTTAGCTGTGTGCCTCTTTTGGAAAGCGGTGATACAAAGCGTAGCCTGCCTAGGAACGAGTTGGCGTTTGCGAGATGCTGCTACTGGTGCCGCCGCTGCTGTTCTTGCTGCGGGAGGCAATACATCTACCCAGTGGGTTGTCACAATCATATAGTCCAGAGTCTGCCCTGCTCCACTTGTCCACATGTCCATGGTTAAGTGGACATTGGGTACAACTGCATTTTTTAGGACACTGGTGAGTCTTTTTCTGACGTCTGTGTACATTCTCGGTATCGCCTGCCTAGAGAAGTGGAACCTAGATGGTATTTGGTACCGGGGACACACTACCTCAAGAAATTCTCTAATTGCCTGTGAACTAACGGCGGATACCGGACGCACGTCTAACACCAACACAGCTGCCAAGGCCTGAGTTATCCGCTTTGCAACAGGATGACTGCTGTGATATTTCATCTTCCTGGCAAAGGACTGTTGGACAGTCAATTGCTTACTGGAAGTAGTACAAGTGGTCTTCCGACTTCCCCTCTGGGATGACGATCGACTCCCAGCAGCAACAACAGCAGCGCCAGCAGTAACAACAGCAGCAGTAGGCGTTCCACTCAAGGATCCATCAGAGGAATCCCAGTCAGGAGAGGACTCATCAGACTTGCCAGTGACATGGCCTGCAGGACTATTGGCTTTCCTGTGTAAGGTGGAAATTGACACTGAGGGAGTTGGTGGTGTGGTTTGCCGGAGCTTGGGTACAAGAGGCAGAAGGGATTTAGTTGTTAGTGGACTGCTTCTGCTGTCACCAAAAGTTTTTGAACCTGTCAATGACTTCTGATGAATGCGCTCCAGGTGACGTTTAAGGGAGGATGTTCCTAGGTGGTAATGTCCTTACCCCTACTTATTACAGCGTGACAAAGGCAACACACGGCTTGACACCTGTTGTCCGCATTTCTGTTAAAATAATTCCACACCGAAGAGGTGATTTTTTGGGTAATTTGACCAGGCATGTCAATGGCCATAATCATCCCATGGACAACAGGTGTCTCCCCGGGTGCCTAACTTAAACAAACCACCTCACCATCAGATTCCTCCTTGTCAATTTCCTCCTCAGCGCCAGCAACACCCATATCCCCATCCTGATGTACTTCAACAGTGACATCTTCAATTTAAATATCAGGAACTGGACTGTGGGTGCTCCTTCCAGCACTTGCAGGGGGCGTGCAAATGGTGGAAGGCGCCACCTCTCCCCGTCCAGCGTTGGGAAGGTCAGGCATCGCAACCGACACAATTGGACTCTCCTTGGGGATTTGTGATTTAGAAGAACGCACAGTTCTTTGCTGTGCTTTTGCCAGCTTAAGTCTTTTCATTTTTCTGGCGGGAGGATGAGTGCTTCCATCCTCATGTGAAGCTGAACCCCTAGCCATGAACATAGGCCAGGGCCTCAGCCGTTCCTTGCCACTCCGTGTTGTAAATAGCATATTGGCAAGTTTACGCTTCTCCTCAGACGCTTTTAATTTTGATTTTTGGGTCATTTTACTGAACTTTTGTTTTTTGGATTTTACATGCTCTCTACTATGACATTGGGCATCGGCCTTGGCAGACGACGTTGATGGCATTTCATCATCTCGGCCATGACTAGTGGCAGCACCTTCAGCACGAGGTGGAAGTGGATCTTGATCTTTCCCTATTTTACCCT
This sequence comes from Pseudophryne corroboree, assembly GCF_028390025.1. NCBI lineage: Eukaryota > Metazoa > Chordata > Amphibia > Anura > Myobatrachidae > Pseudophryne > Pseudophryne corroboree. The sequence goes on along the minus strand of NC_086446.1, from coordinate 318,975,705 downwards.
CCACATTTTTGTACAGATATGGATAGTATACTTGATGACACAGAGGTAAAGCAATGGACTACTGTACTGTACTGCTATATATATATATATATATATATACTGGTGGTCAGCAAAATTCTGCACTGTCCTCCTACTATATACTGCGCACAACTACAATGCAGCACAGATATGGATAGTATACTTGACGACACAGTGGTAGAGCAATGGACTACTCTACCGTACTGAGATATATATAAATATATATATATATACTGGTGGTCAGCAAAATTCTGCACTGTCCTACTATATACTGCGCACAACTACAATGCAGCACAGATATGGATAGTATACTTGGCGACACAGAGGTAGAGCAATGGACTACTGTACCGTACTGCTATATATATATATATATATATATATATATATATATACAATGTCTTGTCGGCGGCACTCCGGTAAACAAACCAGTACAAACACAGGTACGTGGAAACAACGTTTCGAAGTTTTATTTACTTCGTCCTCAGGTTATAACAATATCACAAAGCACATAGGAAAAAGATACAGCAGCGCCTGGGATCAACAGAGCATACAATATAGCACAATTAGTCAATTAATTACACATGCAAATATAAGTCACCGAGTGTCAAATCAATCCAACCCAATCAATAATGCACATAAAATGTTTTAATATAACACAATAGAATTGTATTTAAAATATACTGTGCACAGTATTAAATTGGAAAGATGCTTTGAAAAAGCCAAAAGAGAGAACATATAAAACATAAACATAAAAATGTGTCCACTATTGAACACAGTAGTATAGCATGTATAATATCACAGACCTGTCTCAGTTAGAAAATGTGATCATTAAGAAACACTGTTGCGCAATTTAACTTGAAACAATGACTATGAGAACAGTGTATAGTCCTCAACAATGTATAGTAATAAGTAAGTTCGGACAGATATCTCAGTTCATCAAGTCCATATATATAAATAATAATAATGAGTAATGTTCTTGTTAAATGATGTTCATGCAGAGGAAAAATAAATATGAATACTTGTTCTCTGAAACATATACGTGTGGCGTCCCACCGTATTGTTACCTGGTGAGTAATAAAAATGGAACCGATGGTCAGATTAACCACACCTCGTGTGGCTGCTGAATAGATAGAAAATATCGAGACCGCTGATCCCTGGTTAATTAACAAAGGGAAAGGTGCGAATACTGAACGCCAGACTGCGCTGGCCTGAGAGATCACCTTATGACGTTCTCACCGGAGATTCCGTCCCATAGATAGTGCTGATGATGGCCGCCAGACCGCGCTGGCCCGAAGGATCGCCTCACACCGCTCTCACCGGCGGACCCGTCCTGAGGCGAGGAGGAGTCAAGCTGGAATTAGACACCTCACGTCGACCCACCGGGTCAGATGGAAACGATGAGGCCGATGTGCTGCAGCGGAGATCGGCTTGCTGTGTCTCATAAGCACCGATCTGAGCTTACGTATCGGTTCAGACCTCTGGATGTCAGACAAGAGGTTTTGCATGTATCAGGTGTCCCAGGTGGGAACAATGAGGAGGAGTCCTAACGCGTTTCGTCACGCCCACGTGACTTTCTCAAAGGTATGACTCCTATGGCCGGGTTCTGATTTATATACCCCTTCCATACAGCACCTGTGTAGTATTTTTAATCACAGTGCAAAGCTGTTCTCAACCTTAGATCTAATTGCGCACAATTGTTATTCGTGCTTTAGCAGATAACCACAGTAATATATGAAAAACAGAACAAATTAGTGATAGTTAAAAACTTGCATTATACTATACATTGTTTTCCAATCTATATCCTAGAATAATGACACTCGGTGGCCTGACCCGATAAAAGTAATAAGAATTTGAAGTAATATAACACTCATAAAAATACATAAAAATATATAGCAATTATAAACACAGAGAGAAAGAGGTAACAAAAATACGAGATAAATAATATAATATACATATATTCTATATGCATTTGAACAGAGATAATTAGATCAAAAGCATTAAAATAAGATCCTGAGTAGTAATATACATTCCTGTACCTAGACAAAAACATTATGTTGTATATAAATATGTATAAATAATGTTATATTCCTACATATGAATCGGACATAACTATACTATTATAAATTAAATTTATACATAAAAATTTGGAGAAAAATTATATTAAAATATAAAATATATATAAATGTATAATTGAATAAAAATTGATATAAAATATCCATATATAGTGTGTTGTAAGCAAAAGAGAAAGGAAAAGGAAAAGGAAAAAAAGCAAACAAAAACGGAGTTTATGGAGACACTAAACAAAATGAAAGGAAGAATGGAGGATGAGGATTATTAACTATATGCTGTGAGTGATAGAAATATTGATAGATCAAAGATCTATATCAATATGTTCATTAAGTCCCTCTGGAACGAGGGTCCCTAACCTGTGTATCCAATAATTTTCTCTCACGCAAAGCTTTCTAAATCTATCCCCACCCCTCAATGTTGGGCTAATAATTTCAATACCCAGCAATTTCAAATCCCGTAGGTTCCTGCAGTGAAATTCCGAGAAATGTTTGGATAATCCATGTGTAAGAATACCCTTCAGAATGTTGCGTCTATGCTCGAGAAAACGTACCTTAAGTGGTCTTGTAGTTCTACCTACATATTTCTTGTTACAATTGCACATTAGCACATATATAACATATGTGCTATTGCAATTGATAAAGGACTGTATTTCAAAGGTTTCACCCTCTACATTATTAGTGGCCTCAAACTGTCGTGTCTTATTTAAGATGAAAGAACAAGTTATACAGAAATTATGACCACATTTAAAGCACCCTTTAGGTTTCTCTGGAAGCCACTGTAAGGAACCTTTGTTTGAATGTTCCGTTTGTCTTTTATCGACAAAAAAACTAGGAGCTAAGTTCTGCTGCAAACTGGAAGATTTCTTAAACACAACGGAAGGAATGTCATTAATACACTTCTTTAGGAGAGGATCAGCATGAAGAATGGAGAAATTGTTGGTTAATATCCTTTTAATCTTAGTGGACGCAGTATTGTATTTAGTGATAAATTGTGGATTAGTAGGATCAAAAGAAGACTTTTTTCCCCTATATTGCAAGAGGTCATCCCTATTTATGCCGTTTGCGCCGAAATTGTAGTGATATGGCCACTTATGAGAAACAAGCTAAGGAATTGACCACTGCTTTACACCAGAGGGGTTATCCAGTTAGTTTGACAGATGCAGCCTATAAAGAAATTTCACAAATAAATAGGGATGACCTCTTGCAATATAGGGGAAAAAAGTCTTCTTTTGATCCTACTAATCCACATTTTATCACTAAATACAATACTGCGTCCACTAAGATTAAAAGGATATTAACCAACAATTTCTCCATTCTTCATGCTGATCCTCTCCTAAAGAAGTGTATTAATGACATTCCTTCCGTTGTGTTTAAGAAATCTTCCAGTTTGCAGCAGAACTTAGCTCCTAGTTTTTTTGTCGATTAAAGACAAACGGAACATTCAAACAAAGGTTCCTTACAGTGGCTTCCAGAGAAACCTAAAGGGTGCTTTAAATGTGGTCATAATTTCTGTATAACTTGTTCTTTCATCTTAAATAAGACACGACAGTTTGAGGCCACTAATAATGTAGAGGGTGAAACCTTTGAAATACAGTCCTTTATCAATTGCAATAGCACATATGTTATATATGTGCTAATGTGCAATTGTAACAAGAAATATGTAGGTAGAACTACAAGACCACTTAAGGTACGTTTTCTCGAGCATAGACGCAACATTCTGAAGGGTATTCTTACACATGGATTATCCAAACATTTCTCGGAATTTCACTGCAGGAACCTACGGGATTTGAAATTGCTGGGTATTGAAATTATTAGCCCAACATTGAGGGGTGGGGATAGATTTAGAAAGCTTTGCGTGAGAGAAAATTATTGGATACACAGGTTAGGGACCCTCGTTCCAGAGGGACTTAATGAACATATTGATATAGATCTTTGATCTATCAATATTTCTATCACTCACAGCATATAGTTAATAATCCTCATCCTCCATTCTTCCTTTCATTTTGTTTAGTGTCTCCATAAACTCCGTTTTTGTTTGCTTTTTTTCCTTTTCCTTTTCCTTTCTCTTTTGCTTACAACACACTATATATGGATATTTTATATCAATTTTTATTCAATTATACATTTATATATATTTTATATTTTAATATAATTTTTCTCCAAATTTTTATGTATAAATTTAATTTATAATAGTATAGTTATGTCCGATTCATATGTAGGAATATAACATTATTTATACATATTTATATACAACATAATGTTTTTGTCTAGGTACAGGAATGTATATTACTACTCAGGATCTTATTTTAATGCTTTTGATCTAATTATCTCTGTTCAAATGCATATAGAATATATGTATATTATATTATTTATCTCGTATTTTTGTTACCTCTTTCTCTCTGTGTTTATAATTGCTATATATTTTTATGTATTTTTATGAGTGTTATATTACTTCAAATTCTTATTACTTTTATCGGGTCAGGCCACCGAGTGTCATTATTCTAGGATATAGATTGGAAAACAATGTATAGTATAATGCAAGTTTTTAACTATCACTAATTTGTTCTGTTTTTCATATATTACTGTGGTTATCTGCTAAAGCACGAATAACAATTGTGCGCAATTAGATCTAAGGTTGAGAACAGCTTTGCACTGTGATTAAAAATACTACACAGGTGCTGTATGGAAGGGGTATATAAATCAGAACCCGGCCATAGGAGTCATACCTTTGAGAAAGTCACGTGGGCGTGACGAAACGCGTTAGGACTCCTCCTCATTGTTCCCACCTGGGACACCTGATACATGCAAAACCTCTTGTCTGACATCCAGAGGTCTGAACCGATACGTAAGCTCAGATCGGTGCTTATGAGACACAGCAAGCCGATCTCCGCTGCAGCACATCGGCCTCATCGTTTCCATCTGACCCGGTGGGTCGACGTGAGGTGTCTAATTCCAGCTTGACTCCTCCTCGCCTCAGGACGGGTCCGCCGGTGAGAGCGGTGTGAGGCGATCCTTCGGGCCAGCGCGGTCTGGCGGCCATCATCAGCACTATCTATGGGACGGAATCTCCGGTGAGAACGTCATAAGGTGATCTCTCAGGCCAGCGCAGTCTGGCGTTCAGTATTCGCACCTTTCCCTTTGTTAATTAACCAGGGATCAGCGGTCTCGATATTTTCTATCTATTCAGCAGCCACACGAGGTGTGGTTAATCTGACCATCGGTTCCATTTTTATTACTCACCAGGTAACAATACGGTGGGACGCCACACGTATATGTTTCAGAGAACAAGTATTCATATTTATTTTTCCTCTGCATGAACATCATTTAACAAGAACATTACTCATTATTATTATTTATATATATGGACTTGATGAACTGAGATATCTGTCCGAACTTACTTATTACTATACATTGTTGAGGACTATACACTGTTCTCATAGTCATTGTTTCAAGTTAAATTGCGCAACAGTGTTTCTTAATGATCACATTTTCTAACTGAGACAGGTCTGTGATATTATACATGCTATACTACTGTGTTCAATAGTGGACACATTTTTATGTTTATGTTTTATATGTTCTCTCTTTTGGCTTTTTCAAAGCATCTTTCCAATTTAATACTGTGCACAGTATATTTTAAATACAATTCTATTGTGTTATATTAAAACATTTTATGTGCATTATTGATTGGGTTGGATTGATTTGACACTCGGTGACTTATATTTGCATGTGTAATTAATTGACTAATTGTGCTATATTGTATGCTCTGTTGATCCCAGGCGCTGCTGTATCTTTTTCCTATTTCTTATATACAATTACAAACATACAGAAGTTTGTTTGCAGCAGCGAACGGGAACTAAAGAGATACGATTAAACTGGATATACATGTGCATATTTGCATGTGTATATATTTATATATATATATATAAATATATTTAATTTTCCCGTAAAAATTAGCGCCTAGGTTTTTTGTTTTTTTTTATCACAAAGCACATACCTTATATCCCTTCCCCATGTGCGGTGAGCTCCGGCGTGGACCCGGCGTTCAGACGCCCACAAATGACGTCATCCTGCCGTCCCACCTGCCAGAAGAATCACCTGAAGTTAATACCAATTAAAACAGCACAAAACCAGCACCATTACATAAAAAAGAAACACAACATTAAAAACAAAAGTTGCAGCGACACTGATACAGTCATATAATGCATGAACTACAATAGACATGTCACAATGAGAGAATAACATATCCTACCACAGGTATAATTGTACAATACAACATCCTGGCACAGACACCACACAAACTGAGCTATAAAAAACAATGTAGCCCCAATGTTTCATTGAGACCCCTTGGTGCCATAGTTTGAAGTTCATGAATCCATTTGGACTCCTTTTGTAATAACAGCTGAGACCTATTGCCACCTCTCACATTTGCCGGTACATGATCAATAATCATGTATTTTAAACATGCTATACTGTGTCGTGCCAAGGCAAAATGCCTTGCCACAGGTTGATCACTAGTACCGTTTACAATGGCCTTTCTAATTGCCAATTTATGGTTGGCCATGCGTTCCCTCAATGTACAGTCGGTTTTGCCGACATAATGTAGGCCACACGGACAACTAATTAGGTAAATAATAAACTTCGTTGTGCACGTCAGTCTGAATCTGATAGTGTATTTCCTCCCACTAAAGGGATGATTAAATGTATTCCCCGTTAACAGGGATCTGCACGTAGTGCAATTAAGACACCTAAAGCAGCCCTTCCGTAAAGACAAAAAAGAATTCTGTTCACTTTGTATAGATGATAAACCAGTGACATCAGTTCTAACTACCCAATCACGGATATTTCTACCCCTGGTGTAGGTGGGCATGATCGAGGTCTCCGACAAATTCAAATCACTATCTGTCTGAATCATGGGCCATAAAGATTTGGTCGCTTTGGAAATTACAGCACTCCTAGTGTTAAAGTGATTGACCCAAGGTAAACGAGCGTTACTGGGTTTTTTCTCATTTTGTGATAACAATAATTGCCGATTAGTACTAAGGGCTTTCTCTTTAGCCTCCAACAGTTTATCAAGCGGGTATCCCCTCTGTCTAAACTTAATGATCATGCCATCAATCTGAGCAATCGCCTTCTCTTTCTCACTGCAAATCCTCACAGCTCGTAAAAACTGTGAGAATGGTAACCCCAATTTAGATGGAAGAGGATGAAAGCTTGAAAAATGCAGTAAGGTGTTACGATCTGTACTCTTTTGATATAAATCGGTAGATATCATACCATTAGTACAATGTACTAATACGTCCAAAAAATTCACACTGTCCCTGCTCATAACACAAGTAAACTTGATAGGATGTCTGGACCGATTATGTGTGGTAATAAAATTGCTAAGTTCCTCCTCAGATTGTGACCAGATGATAAACACATCATCTATGTACCGTAAGTACAAGATGATGGCTCCAGCAACAAAACTATTATCAAAAAAGATTTCTTGCTCAGCTGCAAACATATATGAATTCGCATACGACGGGGCCACAGGGGACCCCATCGCACACCCAGACGTCTGAAGGTAAAACTTGCCGTCAAAAATGAAATAATTATGAGTCAATGTCATTTCCAATAAATCAACCACAAAATTCACATCTGGCCCCACATACAGGGGATTACCCTCAATGATTTGCCGCACTGCCAGTAACCCTGCTTCATTGGGAATTACTGTATAGAGACTAGAAATGTCTATACTACACAATACACTATTGCAGGGAATTTTCCCTAACTTTTGCAAATGATTGATAAAAGAAGTAGTATCCAACAAATATCTACTTCTGTTAACAATACATGGTTGCAACAGAGTATCAAGATAAGTGGCTACGTTCTGAAATAGTCCCTTACGGGCAGCAATAATGGGGCGCCCAGGCGGATTTTCAAGACTTTTATGTATCTTAGGCAATGAATATAAGACAGGGACCACAGGATGTTCAACAATCAGTGCTTTCATTAAACTGCTTGAAATGATCCCTGCATCAACTGCCCCCTGTAATTTCTCATACAGAATTTGAGCAAAAGACCCAGTAGGGTCACCCTTCAAAACCTTATAGACAGTAGAGTCACTTAATTGACGATATAATTCATCTTTATAGGTGTTCAAATCCTGTATCACAATACCACCACCTTTATCGGCGGGACGTATTGTGATATCAGAATAAGAAGCCAAATCTCTCAATGCTTGATATTCAGTTTTACTCAAGTTATTATAACTCTTAGAATGCATATTAGAAACATTTTCAACAGACACATTATGATTTAATAAACGACCAAAGGTCTTAATTGTCGCATTGTTAGAAACAGGGTCAAACTTACTACGGGTTTGTAATTTAGATAACTTAGGAGGTAATCTATCCGCCTCATTTACAGGTGTGGTACTCTTTGCACCCCTAAAGTGTTCATGTAATTTTAATTGACGGTTGAGTTTATACCTCTCCACTTCCCACTGGAAAGGACTAAATCTCACAGTGGGTACAAAGGACAGACCCTTTCGCAACACCTGCAGTTCTGTTGGAGTAAAACTGTGAGAAGATAAATTGAACACTATTTCTTCCGATACAGTGGAGGACGTCCCACTCTGCCACGTCCCTGACCTTTTCCATTGGCCGCCTCGGCGCGTCCACCGCCTCTGTCGGTGCCTGTATCCCGGGTGCGTGCCCCTATAGGGGACCTGGTAGTAGAAGTTGTAGCATCTGAGGGAATGTCCGAATCACTATTGGTGTTCTTGTCTGCCGACGAATCTGATTGCCAGAGTTGTTTGTAATTGCGTTGTCGTACAAACCGTTGTCGGTCATAACGTGACCCGCATGCCCACAGATATACATGGTTTTGTTCATAGTCAGCATTGACTTTAGCCAATTTGTTTCTTTTAAATTGGATTAACTCTTTGCGATATGAAGATATTTGCTTGTCAAGTTTTTCTAACCAGTTGCATCGTGTATCACTGATGATAGCCTCCTTGTGTTTTAGTTCAAAGGCAGCAATTTTTCTCTTGAGATCGACAGTTCCCGTGTCGATTCCTCAATAACTAATAAAAGGAGATCGAAGCTGCACTTATTCAGGATGGCAATCCAGCGTTTGCAAAATGTAGTATTATAGCGCCCAATGGTCGGGGCATTGCGGATTCTAAACCCGCGTGGTATACGTTTTTCCTTGTAATAATCGCTCAGAGTAATTCCGTGATAGAGATAATCAATCTCTTTCTGTTTTAATTTCAGCCAGTCTCTACATAACATATCAGCAGACTGTACATCAGAATCATCTTTGAGTCCTCTATCACGTAAGATAGCTTCAGCCTCAGCCTCAGAAAAAGTTAATGTAGTCCCTTGTGTCAGTAATGCCAAATTTACATGCTCAACCGTATCAGTGCCTGCCGGTAATTTCAATTCAGCCATAGCAGGCTGACAAATGGAGAGGCACAGTGGAAGAAAGGATGAAAATAACGTGTGGGTGCTTAAGCCATGGACCCTCTGCTACCTGTCAGCAAGCTTGTCCACATATGTAGAAAGTGTTCGGCAGCACTCCCAGTCTCAAGACACAGAGGTAGAGCAATGGACTACTGTACCGTACTGCTATATATATATATATATATATATATATATATATATATATACTGGTGGTCAGCAAAATTCTGCACTGTCCTCCTACTATATACTGCGCACAACTACAATGCAGCACAGATATGGATAGTATACTTGACGACACAGAGGTAGAGCAATGGACTACTGTACCGTACTGCTATATATATATATATATACTGGTGGTCAGCAAAATTCTGCACTGTCCTCCTACTATATACTGCGCACAACTACAATGCAGCACAGATATGGATAGTATACTTGACGACACAGAGGTAGAGCAATGGACTACTCTACTGTACTGAGATATATATATATATATATATATATACTGGTGGTCAGCAAAATTCTGCACTGTCCTACTATATACTGCGCACAACTACAATGCAGCACAGATATGGATAGTATACTTGGCGACACAGAGGTAAAGCAATGGACTACTGTACCGTACTGCTATATATATATATATATATATATATATATATATATACTGGTGGTCAGCAAAATTCTGCACTGACCTCCTACTATATACTGCGCACAACTACAATGCAGCACAGATATGGATAGTATACTTGATGACACAGAGGTAAAGCAATGGACTACTGTACTGTACTGCTATATATATATACTGGTGGTCAGCAAAATTCTGCACTGTCCTCCTACTATATACTGCGCACAACTACAATGCAGCACAGATATGGAGCGTTTTCAGACAGAGAACGTAGATATTTGCAGCACACTGAGCACAGATATTTGCAGCACACTGAACACAGAAACTGAGAGAACGAAGCCACGTCCTCTCGCTATCATCTCCAATGCACGAGTGAAAATGGCGGCGACGTGCGGCTCTTTATATGAAATACGAATCTCGCGAGAATACGACAGCGGGATGGTGACGTTCGGGCGCGTTCATGTTAACCGAGCAAGGCAGGAAGATCCGAGGCTGGCTCGGACCCGTGTAAACCACGTGAAGTTCGGGGGGGTTCGGATCTCGAGGAACCGAACCCGCTCATCTCTACTCTTAGCACAATACTATGGTTCATATAATTGTATATGGTGGGCGGCTGACCTGACAGACCCCTGACTTCAGTTGGACTTTGGAATATCAGACCTGGCTCTCCCCCTGTGCATGGAGCTGGTACAGTCAGTAAGGGCGGGGGCATGTCTACATGTGTTGGGAACGGGCAGGCTCTCCGTGGGTGCTGAATTGAAAGATTTCCATGATCCAGACCAAGCTAAGTAACGTAAAACTGTTATCTTATATGTTGCTTGAATCGATGCACATTTACATATACAGATCTACTACTCCAGACTGGAGACGGTCACTGCCTGGTGTGGTGGTGTGTGGGAGATGGTCACCACTACCATTAGTTTGGAGTATGCAGAAGATGGGCACTGCCAGCTGTGTGTGTATGCAGAAGATTTGCACTGCCAGCTGTGTGTGTATGCAGAAGTGCCTGCTTGACAAAGGGGGGAAATGCTCCCTGAAATGCGTTGAAGCCACTTTTCTGACTGACCTATAGGGAGGACAGCACAGGAGACCAAGTAACACAGGGCGCTGTATTGTATTCCATCTAGCCGATGTCTGCAGCACGGGATGGCAGAAGCTCCTTTCCAGGACTCTGGTATCCATCCTTTATGGCTAGTGCCAGTGTGTTTGTGTTTTATTTGAACTGCTGTGGAATAAATTGTATGGTTTTTAAATATACCCACTGTTTGAAGATTTCCATTTATGTGTGGACCCTGTGTTGGTATCAGCAATTAAAGAAACCGAGATAGGAACGTGTGAATAAACCGTGATGTAAGTGCTTTTCCATTAGATTCATTCATGTCTGATACAGTTTGCATTTGGGATAAGGACATAAAGAAACTGCTATGTGAATGCGAGACAGAATTCTAATGTGAGTGTCATTTCATTTATTGAGAAACAGCAGACACCTTGGGATAAAAGAAAAAGAAAAAGCTACACAGATTTGTGATTTTATGTCACTTCACTGAGACTGATTTTGGTTTTATTTAAGCATTGGTTAATTCTTCTTACATATTTGTTTGCTATCTGTTACCATTTATGGTCAGATATACCTTATAGAAGTTTGACCAGCAGCTGTAATTAATCAGAGGCAGCGCAAAGTCAATACCATTTCTTTAATTTATCCTGGTGCATGTTTCAGTTAACTGTTTTTAGCCAAAACAGTGAATGGCTTGTGCAAGTTTCAATGGTGCGACCCATAATGGGCTCTGAAGACATACAAATGGGTCAATTCAATTGAATCCAATTCACTCGCGCCTGCAACATCTTCGCGGCAGTGGCCGTACTTTATGGAGACCAGAATTCACATACAAAAACTCGCCACCTCACACATGTCCGAACAATTTTGTGCGAAGGGTGCGAGATCCGGTACCATTGCCGTCATTAAATTGACGTAGCAACGGCATATCACACCCTTTGCGGCTAATTGGAGTTACCTCAAAGCATGATTGCAGCATCTGTAGACATTGAAAGTGGGCGACTCAGTCCTTGCACATTTGGACACACGATTGTACTCCAGGGAAGGGCACTGTAGCGTCGATAGCATGATGTCGTCTATGCAACTACAGCAAAAGACGCAAAGAGGTCTATGCTGCCTTTGCCTCAGAATCAGTCCCTCTGAGGAAAGAGTATCGCACCCCCTACCCCTCAAAAATCCCGACCCCCTCAACAGACCCCACATCCATTAGGGCTGCTTCCAGAAATTTCCCGGGCTGGTTTTCCATCCCAAACGACCTCTGTAGATAGATGTGTGTGCACATACCCACTTACCTGCGGACCACCCACGGGACACTGTGGTCAGGTAGGTATGTGTTTTAGGCATGCTGTAAATGTGTCCTGGGTCGGATGAACCTGCTAACCCGGTTACATTGGACTCTTACCTGGGTCAAAACCGACCCAACCCCGATAGCTATCTGGGTAGGATTCCCGGGTCGCGATGCAAGCCCCCCTGCAAAAACCAAGGTTTTTTAAGATAGTGGAAAAGGGATATAAGAAACAATAATAAAATCTACAAGAAATTGTGAGCGCAGGCGCTCGTCGCACACCAAGACACTTCACAAAAAGTGCGATTAATACACATAGTTAATAGGTAAGTCCCACTCTTTAGGTAAAAACAAATAAGAATATACAGTAACTAACTTGCCAATAAAACATATATTTATTTAACCCTTATAACAAACAATCTGACACATATACACCAACAATTTCAGAAAAATTGTGCCCACTTTACAATGTTAAAGGAAATGAAAAAAAATATTCCCATTGTTTTTTATTTTACATTAGCAAGCAGTGCCGTAACTAGACATTTTGGTATCCTGTGTCAAAAAGAGAATTGCTGTCCCTCCATATTGAAAACAGGGACAGTGGGCACCAAAAATATAGAGTAAAGGAGTGTAGCCACACAATAGTGCCAAATTCACATTACACTGCACAGTAGTGTCCCTTACATTACACCGTACAGTATTGTCCCTTATTCACATTACACTGCGCAAAAGTGTTCCTCACTCACATTACACAACACAGTAGTGTCCCTTACTCACATTACACAACACAGTAGTGTCCCTTACTCACATTACACCACACAGTAGTGTCTCTTACTCACATTACACCACACAGTAGTGTCTGCTATTCACATTACACTGCACAGTAGTGACCCTTACTCACATTACACTGCACAGTAGTGTCCCTTACTCACATTACACTGCAAAGTAGTGTCCCTTATACACATTACACTGCACAGTAATGTATTTTACTCACATTACACTGCAGAGTAGTGTCTCTTACTCACATTACACTGCACTGTGGTGTCCCTTACTCACATTACACTGCACTTTGGTGTCCCTTACTCACATTACACTGCACAGAAGTGTCCCTAACTCTCATTACATTGCTCAGTAGTGTCCCTTACTCACATTACACTGCACAGTAGAGTTCCTTACTCAAATTACACCACACAGTAGTGTCCCTTACTCACATTACACCACACAGTAGTTTCTCTTACTCACATTACACTGCACAGTAGTGTTCCTTATTCACATTACACTGCACAGTAGTGTCTTTTACTCACATTACATTGCACATTAGTGTCTCTTACTCACAATACACTGCACTGTGGTGTCCCTTACTCACATTACACTGCACTGTGGTGTCCCCTACTCACATAACACTGCACAGAAGTATCCCTTACTCTCATTACATTGCACAGTAGTGTTCCTTACTCACATTACACCACACAGTAGTGTCCACTATTCTTATTACACTACATAGTAGTGTCCCTTACTCACATAACAGCACACAGTACTGTCCCTTTCTCACATTACACCACACTGTAGTGTCCTTTACTCACATTATACCACACAGTAGTGTCCGCTATTCCCATTACACCACACAGCAGTGTCCTCTGTTCACATTACACTGCACAGTAGTGTCCCTTACTCACATTACATCGCACAGTAGTGTCCCTTACTCACATTACACTGCATAGTAATGTCTGTTACTCACATTACACTGCACAGTAGTGTCCCTTACTCACATTACACTGCACAGTAGTGTCTGTTACTCACATTACACTGCACAGTAGTGTCCTTTACTCATATTACACTGCACAGTAGTGTCCCTTACTCACATTACACTGCACAGTAGTGTCCCTTACTCACATTACACTTCATAGTAGTGTCTGTTACGCACATTACACTGCACAGTGGTGTCCTTTACTCATATTACACTGCACAGTAGTGTCCCTTACTGACATTACACTGCCCAGTAGTGTCCCTTACTCACATTACACTGCACAGTAGTGTCCCTTTCTCACATTACACCACACTGTAGTGTCCATTATTAACATAGTTGGAGTTATTTAGCTTCAGTCGCAAAAATTGCAAACTCGCAAAATGGACGCTTATCGGCAGCCTGCACTTGTGCAACGACTACATTGCACATGCACAGACTTTCCAAATCTGACAGCCGACGGGCGTTCGGGAGGTGAGTGTTACGGTGTTGGTGAGAAGTGGTGCGGGAAAGTCATTCGTTACATGCCCGTTTACAGGACGGTCAGGTGATGTCTCCTGCAATCCCTATGAAGGAAAACATGGTGCCTGGCGTGCTTGCATACGCAGCCTGGCCAGTCTGAGTAAGCTTCGGCTGCAGCACTTGGATCGCAGATGCATGCTATAGGCATCCTACAGACAGTTCTTGCTGCATCTGCATTTTAGTTGTATAGAATTTCACATCTGCTTCTCTGCAGTGTACAATACAATTCGACTTTATTCAGGCCCTTAGTTCATACACTAATATATATGGAAATGTGTTGGGATTAATATGAATTTTAAGATGCACAAGCTTTTAGTGAATCCTGTATTTTGTTTAGATTGTTATACTGTTCTATTAACTATGGACCCTATTCAGCTTCAACTGCAGTTTTGCTATTGCATGCTGGGGCCCCATGTGCAGGGCTAGGCCGCCCAGCATGTTAATGGCGCCAGCAAAGTGATCACAATTAAGTTGCGATCGTATTGCTGTCCCCGCAAAATAAGGGATGCCCCCCAGCTTGTAAATGCAGCCGCAGACCAGCCATTTTTCCCATCACAGCGGCCGCATGTGACAGCATGCGGCCACCCCAAAATAGGACTGGACCCGTCTGCATTCCTGACGCAACCCCTCACAGAGCAGCCCCCAACCACCCTGCGAACACCTCTGGCTGCCATTCAGGCAGAGACATTCGCATTAATGCAATGTGAATGCATTGCCTGGCCCGCCCATGCGCAAATCAAGCATTGTGTGTGCGCACTCGTAGAAAAATTGCCAGTATGCAATTGCAACTCAGATGCGATCCATACTGAATGAGGCCCTATATACTAAATGGCAGTGTGTCCCAAATGACCTCTGTAGATAGATGTGTGTGCACATACCCACTTACCTGCGGACCACCCACGGGACACTGTGGTCAGGTAGGTATGGGTTTTAGGCATTTATGTGGTGGTCTGCATTTATGTGGTGGTGTGCATTTATGTGGTGGTGTGCATTTATGTGGTGGTCTGCATTTATGTGGTGGTGTACATTTATGTGGTGGTGTGCATTTATGTGGTGGTGTACATTTATGTGGTGGTGTACATTTATGTGGTGGTGTACATTTATGTGGTGGTGTGCATTTATGTGGTGGTCTGCATTTATGTGGTGGTGTACATTTATGTGGTGGTGTGCATTTATGTGGTGGTCTGCATTTATGTGGTGGTGTACATTTATGTAGTGGTGTACATTTATGTGGTGGTCTGCATTTATGTGGTGGTGTACATTTATGTGGTGGTGTGCATTTATGTGGTGGTCTGCATTTATGTCGTGGTGTACATTTATGTAGTGGTGTACATTTATGTGGTGGTCTGCATTTATGTGGTGGTGTACATTTATGTGGTGGTCTGCATTTATGTGGTGGTGTACATTTATGTGGTGGTCTGCATTTATGTGGTGGTGGTGGTGGTGTGCTTCTGATTGTCTGCATGTTTTATGATTGCCAGTCACTAGCAGTGGTTATGCCTATCACTTTAACCATAAATAAATTGATTGGGTCCTGAGACCACAAATTGACAGAAAACTCTTGACAACTGTAGCTGCAGTATTGCTAATATTACATAACGTCTGGAAATGTTGATTTAAGGTTCTATTAAAAATGTAGATTATTTTATAAAAGCTAATTATCAACACTTTTTCTGTTCATGACAAATCAGACTGTGTGTTAAACATAACTGTTTGCAGGCCATTTATGTCTGTAGACTACATTCTATCAAAACTTGCAACTCATTCCTAATATGAATTACTAATGTATAGCTCACCTTCAGATGGAGACATAACAACGCCCAAGTCTTGAGAAGCTGCTGGAGTTATGTACAGTATTAACATCTTCAACTGTCCAATTATTCCAACTTGAGCGCACCATACTGAGAGAATTCCAATCCCATCTGGGTGCCCCCACAATAAGTGAATTCCTCCAACACTACTTCTATCTCAGTGTACTTGATGAGAAGCTTTCACATTAGAACAAAACCATTGCACTAGCCAGATATAGGGGCAGATGTATTAACCTGGAGAAGGCATAAGGAAGTGATAAACCAGTGATACATGCAAGGTGATAAACGCACAAGCCAATCAGCTCCAATATGTAAATTGACAGATAGGAGTTGATTGGCTGGTGCGTTTATCACCTTGCCCTTATCACTGCTTTATCACTTCCTTATGCCTTCTCCAGGTTAATACATCTGCCCCATAGTGCTGTACTGACTGAATGCTGATAGCAGTGATTTTCCAAAAACACTCCTTAGGATTTTTTCAGTGAGGCCATGTGGACTAATAGTATTCAGCTCATAAATCCAGCGAGCTTCCTTCAGCAGCAATTTCCCTACTCTATCTCCCCCACGCAAGCTCTTGGGGACATGGTCAACACAGGTTATTCCAATGACTTGCCCAGGTTGGCGGACTTGATAGCAGTTCTAATCAAGGCCATCCTTTCTATCATAGACATAGATCTTTCCTACACAGTAAAGCCCACATGGGCATTAAATCAAATATACTGTACTATAAATGTACTGTAGATAGATGTACTTATGGGTCTAAATGTGTTTGATCCAGTATATACTGTATGATCCAGACGAGGGATCTGAAATAATGTTTCTTTAACATGTTAGAACAAGTCATGCAATTAAGACACTTGTAGCACTTGTCAACAAAGGGGGAAAAAATCAATGTTGTAGAGGTGCTGGAGGAGAAGCCCGTAATGTCCATATGGATCACCATGTCTTTAATGCTCTTCCCTCTGGTGTAACAAGTCATCAGTCATTTATTCATAAATAGGAGAGATACTTGTCTGTGGCAACTATCAGCTAAAGAACTCTATCTAGATGCTCACGGTGATACAGGTCTTGAGGTGTTATATTTGCTGTTCCATGGGATAACTTGATTGTAATTCCTCCTTTTAAGTGATATAAGGAGTGTCTCTAGGGATGGACAACACCTCTGTCGATTTAGGAGTTTGAAGTCATATCCCCTATGGAGGTACCTGCTGATAATTTTATCCAGTTCTCCAATAAGTTTAGTACGGTCACTCGTAATCCTTGCTGTTCTAGTCATCTGGGACTTGGGTAATCCATTTTTCAGTGTCTTAGGTTGATAGCTGTTTGCATTTAGGGCATTATTCAGGGTTGTTAGCAGACCAAAAAAGCACACTAATGGGCAAAACCATGCTCATTGCAGGTGGGGTAGATGTAGCATGTGTACAGAGAGTGAGATTTGGGTGGAGTGTGTTCAAACTGAAATCTAAATTGCAGTGTAAAAATAAAGCAGCCATTATTTAACCTGCACAGAAACAATATAACCCACCCAAATTTCAATCTCTCTGCACATGTTACATCTGCCCCACCTGCAGTGCAACATGGTTTTGCCCATTAGTGTGCTTTTTGGTTTGCTAACAACTGTGAATAACCCCCATAATAAGGTGTTTTTGTCTGAAAGTGCAAAGTTAGAGAAACAAGAAAAACATGAACACTACAATGTAGAATACTAAGTGCACATACACACTGTTATGAAAAGAGAATGGCTGGTGGCCTGGGGGCCTCCTATACCCCAATAGCTTTAGAGGTTTTGATAAGGTTGAAATTAATATATGTTCGGCCGGTCGAACTTGGCCGTTTTTTTTAAAAACAGCAATCATTTACAAGGCAAAACCATGCCTTGCAATTGATTGCCGCTTTTAAAAAAAAAAAAGTCTGAGTTCGCCCAGCAACCCACACCCCTGGTCAACTCGGACAGTATTACATCTGGCCCAAGATGTTTTGTTTTAACACTCCTGCCAGCTCTGGGTCAAAACATAGGCCTTTAAAAAGAAAAGTACCTGCCTGCTTTTATTATTCAGCAGCCCTCTTCAAAGTACAAGATGTGCTGATCTTACCCTAGTTAGCCATTTTCTAACCCCAGTACCAATGTATGACCGTAGTGCAATCTTTTTAAATTCAACTGTGAGGGGGATTCTGCCTTTATGTGTCCAGCAAGGCAGGACAAGTAATTCTCCCGCCTGAAAAGCATATGAATTGAAAACTAGTGATGAGCGGATTCTGTTTTACTCGGTTCTCAAAACCGAATCTTATTGGCTATCCAAAACACGTGACATCAGTGAGCCAATAAGATTCGGTTTTGAGAACCGAGTAAAACCGAGTAAAACCGAATCCGCTCATCACGAAAACCTGACCAAACACACAGGGGATATAAAGGGCACACATTGTACTTAATGCTGCATTTCAATAACATAACATAACACAACACATATGACTCGTCTTTAAGAGCAGAAAGCTATACCCTTTGCATTGTAGTAGCTTATGAAATAAAGAATATACAGTAACTCTTGTAATGTACACACATAATTGTAGCATACTTACCTACTCTCCCGGAAGCTGCGGGAGGCTCCCGATTTTTGGGGTAGCCCCCCGCACCCCCGGAAGAGTGGGCAGGTCTCCCGCATCCTGCTCGCACCCTAGTGATGCGAGCAGGATGGAGAGATAACCTCCCGCATTCGCTGGTCCATCGGGCGGAGAAGGGGTTAAAATGACGCAAATCGCGGGGCTTAGTGATGTCATAGTCAGGCCCCGCCCCCCGAAGACACTGCAGCGTCTCCTCTCCGGGCTTCTCCCGGAGAGGAGAAATAAAATGTAGGTAAGTATGAATTGTAGCTTATACATTGCAAGCAACCACAAAATATACAATAATGGTGGTCATTCCGAGTTGTTCGTTCTGTAATTTTCTTCGCATTGCAGCGACTTTCCGCTTATTGCGCATGCGCAATGTTCGCACTGCGACTGCGCCAAGTAAATTTGCTATGAAGTTTGGTATTTTACTCACGGCATTACGAGGTCTTTTCTTCGTTCTGGTGATCGTAATGTGATTGACAGGAAGTGGGTGTTTCTGGGCGGAAACTGGCCGTTTTATGGGAGTGTTTGAAAAAACGCTACCGTTTCTGGGAAAAACGCGGGAGTGGCTGGAGAAACGTAGGAGTGTCTGGGCGAACGCTGGGTGTGTTTGTGACGTCAAACCAGGAACGACAAGCACTGAACTGATCGCACTGGCAGAGTAAGTCCCAAGCTACTCAGAAACTGCAAAGAAATTTCTATTCGCAATTTTGAGAATCTTTCGTTCGCAATTTTGCTAAACTAAGATTCACTCCCAGTAGGCGGCGGCTTAGCGTGTGCAATGCTGCTAAAAGCAGCTTGCGAGCGAACAACTCGGAATGAGGGCCCATGTCGGCAAAACATTTGCTTAGTTATTTTACACAAAAGTTAGGTATTTTACTCATGGCATAACGAAGCTTTTTCATCGCTGTGCTGATCGTAGTGTGTGATTGACAGGAAGTGGGTGTTTCTGGGCGGAAACTGGACGTTTTATGGGAGTGTGCGGAAAAACGCAGGCGTTCGAGTTGCAAAACGCAGGAGTGGCTGGAGAAACGGGGGAGTGGTTGGGCAAACGCTGGGTGTGTTTGTGACATCAAACCAGGAACGAAAAGGACTGAGCTGGTCGCAATGGCTGAGTAAGTCTGGAGCTACTCAGAAACTGCTAAGAAATTTCTATTCGCAATTCTGCTAATATTTCGTTCGCACTTCTGCTAAGCTAAGATACACTCCCAGAGGGCGGCGGCTTAGCGTGTGCAATGCTGCTAAAAGCAGCTAGCGAGCGAACAGCTCGGAATCACCCCCTGAATCCTAATTAATGTGTGTGTGTCTATATATATATATATATATATATATATATATATATATATATAGATATATATATATATAGAGAGAGAGAGAGAGAGAGAGAGAGAGAGAGAGAGAGAGAGAGACACAGAGATACAGAGAGAGGTAGAGAGAAAGAACTGCTGTTGGTGCAGCATTTGCACTGCACTGTACTGCAGTACAAAGGGAGGCGTGCTTCTGGCATCTGTGCTATGCAACTGGTGGGAGGAGGCTGCGAGACCCTGGGAGAGATGCGGGCAGCACTTGGTGGCTACATGAGTGGCAGGGCTACCTTAGTGGGCACAAGGGACATATGCATTATCACCATGATAAGTTACGGGCTGTGCACTTCTCCCTCTGTCAGCCTCTGCCTCCTCCTGTCACCTACTGCATCCCTCTGTCACTCTCTGCCTCCCCTGTCAACCTCTGCCTCTCTGTTTTGTCGTATGACTCTCCCTGTTTCCCTCTGAATTCTCTTTTGGCTTCTGCTTCTCCCTTTCACTCTCTACCTCCACTGTTACCCACTACCTCTTCCTGTCACCCTCTGCCTCCCCCTGTCATTCACTGCCTTCCCCTGTCACCCTCTCCCTTGGCAATCCCTTGTTGTAATGTGCAGCACTACTGGCATATTATGAACTCTGGGTGAGGCGGAGTATAGGGCCCTCTATCACTTTTTCAAACTTACTGTGCCCTCTGTCTCCACATAAGCAGTCTTCTATGTATCCAAAGGTGCGGCATGTCTGGCTTCAAACACACACACATATATATTCAGCATAAAGGTCAGGCACCTACATGCTGAGTATCTGATGTGTTTTTTTTGAGGGCACCAGGAAAAGCTGCTATACCTTTACTTCTTGATGGAGCTATGGATCCTCTGTGTTTATAGATATATGTAGATGATTAGTAACAAACCAAACATACGGATAGGGGACGGGCGCACTACAAGATATTTACAACTCTGCATACAGTATGGGCAAATATACCGTACAGTTTTTTTTTCGTACATATTCCCAATTCTAACTATCATTGTGCCCATAGGGTGGAACTCACCCTCTTATAAGCAAAACTATCAAAAATCAACATACACATTTGTATGTAATAAAATAAATACTTAACCCCTCCGATGATCAGGGACGGCTCCAGGCCTACTAGCGCCCTGAGCAAGAAAATTTCAAAGCGCCCCCTCCCATACTCGCGCGCTCCTGGAAAAGTGGGCGGGCCTCCTGGAAAAGTGTGCGGGGCCTCACAACTTCATATTATCAAACTATAAATAAATATATTTTCACACCCCCTCTACGCACACAATTAGCAGCCTTACACATAACAGCCACGGTAGTGTTCCTTACACACAATGTCTCCAGTATAGTGTCAGCTACACATAATGTCTACAGTAGTGCAGTGCCAGATAGACATGACATGCCCCGCAGTAGTGCCAGCTACACATGATATGCCCCCCAGCAGTGCCAGATAGATATGATATACCCCCCAGCAGTGCCAGATAGACATGACATGCCCCGCAGCAGTGCCAGCTACACATGACATGCCCCCCAGCAGTGCCAGATAGACATGCTATACCCCCCAGCAGTGCCAGATAGACATGACATGCCCCGCTGCAGTGCCAGCTACACATGATATGCCCCCCAGCAGTGGCAGCTACACATGATAGTGTTCATTCTAGGATTTTTTTAGGGCAGGGGTGCTGATCATGGGGAGGGCACATTTTGCATTCGGGAGGGCACATATTTAAGTTAGAAGGGCAAAATTATGTACATACTGTAATGCTTGTTGCTCCATTCGAAATCATGGACCTTGCACGCCAAAGGCGCGCATCAAAAATTTAGGGGCATTGCTTCATGGGGAAGGGGCGCAGCCACATAATAGTGGCAATTCGCATTACACCACACAGTAGTGCAGCTAATACACATTGCACCAGGTAGAACCTCCTATACACACTGCGACAAGCAGAGCACGTTAGACACTTTGCGCCAGGCAGAGCACGTTAGACACTTTGCGCCAGGCAAAGCACGTTAGACACTTTGCGCCAGGCAGAGAACGTTAGACACGAGAACACTACATGATATGCCCCCCAGCCGTGCCAGCTACACGACATGCCCCCCAGCCATGCCAGATGCACATGACATGCCCCCCAGCCATGCCAGATGCACATGACATGCCCCCCAGCCGTACCAGATGCATATGACATGCTCCCCCAGCAGTGCCAAATGCACGACATGCCCCCCCAGCAGTGCCAAATGCACAAGACATGCCCCCGCCAGCAGTGCCAGATACATAAATGCCCCCACAGTGCCAGAAACATAATTGCCCCCACAGTGCCAGATACGTAAATGCCCCCACAGTACCAGATACATAAATGCCCCCCACAGTGCCAGACACATAAATGCCTCCCACAGTGCCAGATACATAAATGCCCCCCACAGTGCCAGATACATAAATGCCCCCCACAGTGCCAGATATGCCCCCACAGTCCCAGATAGATAAATGACCCCACAGTGCCAGAAATGCCCCCACAGTGCTAGATACATTAATGCACCCTCACAGTGCCAGATAAATGCCCCCACAGTGCCAGATAAATGCCCCCACAGTGCCAGACACATTAATGCCCCCACAGTGCCAGATACATTAATGCCCCCCACAGTGCCAGATAAATGAATGCCCCCCACAGTGCCAGATAAATGAATGCCCCCCACAGTGCCAGATAAATGCCCCCACAGTGCCAGATAAATGCCCCCAGTGCCAGATACATTAATGCCCCCACAGTACCAGATAAATGCCCCCCACAGTGCCAGATACATTAATGCCCCCAGACCCCCACAGTGCCAGAAATGCCCCTACAGTGCCAGATAAATGCCCCCCACAGTGCCAGATAAATGACCCCCACAGTGCCAGATACATTAATGCCCCCAGGCCCCCACAGTGCCAGATACATTAATGCCCCCCACAGAACAGATATGCCCCCCACAGCGGCAGATAAATGACCCCCACAGTGCCAGATACATTAATGCCCCCCACAGTCCAGATATGCCCCCCACAGTGCCAGATAAATGCCCCCACAGTGCCACATATGCCCCCAGTGCCGGCTGTGCCGAGGGAGGGGGAGTGCGGCTGTGCATGCCGCTGTCTGAAACAGAACTGCACGCGCTGTGCGGCGACGGGGTCTTACATCAGATGCCGGCGCCGCATAGCGCGCACAGCTCAATGTACGGGAGGACAGCACAGCAGGCTACAGGACAGGGCCTGCTCCAGGATCCGACATGGTGGCGCCAGCGTGCGGCACCCTTTAAGGGTGGCATCCTGCGCGGCCGCTCGAGTCGAACATGCCTCGAGCCGGCCCTGCCGATGATGGCATCTTCAGGGTCGGGATGCTGCGGTCGGTCATGTGACCACCGGCATCCCAACCTCTGGCATATCTTATGTATTCCCTTCTAGGTACATTTGCACAGTTTTTGAAGGAACTCGGCAGGAAGTTTGTTCCAAACATCTTGGAGAACTTGGAGAACAGATCTTCTGTGATGAAGGCTTGCTAAAATCTCTTCATGTAATCCCATACAGACTCGATGATGTTGAGATCAGAGCTCTGTTGGGGCCATAACATTAGCTCCAGGACTCCTTGTTCTTCTTTAAGCTGAAGATAGTTCTTAATGACATTGGGACTAGTTCATACCTGATCGCTGCCGTGCATTTTTGCACAGCAGCGATCAGGTCTGAACTGCGCATGCATCGGTGCCGCAGTGCATTGACGCATGCCAGACAGCCGATGGCAGTCTCGGCCCTGCAATCGCCTCTGCTGATTGACAGGCAGAGGCGGTCGCTGGGCAGGAGGGGGCAGGCTGGCAGCATTTGGCTGCCATTTAGGGGGCGTGGTCCTGGAAACGCAGGCATGCCCAGACTGTTGGGGGAGGGGGCTGCGGTGGCTGTGTGACATCACATGCAGCCGCTACAACCCTCACAGCGATGAGTAGCTCCCTGCCAGGAGCTGTGCTGGCAGGGAGGAGCTACTCTTCCAGTACAAAAGCATCGCCACTGTGCGATGCTTTTGTACTTGTGCAAGGGGGGGGGGGGGGGAGGGGGTTGTGGTCAGACCTGACATGCAGGGTGGACTAGCCCTGTGCTGGGCGTCCCCCCTCTCACGTCTGTGTGACTGATCGTAGATGTGCTAAATTTAGCACATCCATGATCAGGTCTGAATTAGGCCCATTGACTGTATGTTTGGGGTCGTTCTCCTGCTGCAGAATAAATTTGGAGCGGTTTATGATATTCTTACAAATCACTACTTTATATGTGAGTGGTTCTTAATTGTTTTTCAGTAAAGATTTGACTTTTTGAACATACTTCACCATTGTGTGCCTCCTATCTCTTTTTATTCATTCACAGAAATAGTGACTTTTGGGAAGAGATCTCCTAGGTGAGCTGCACCACAAAAACATGGATATTATCTGGACTCTTATTTGCTATATACACACACACACACACACACACACACACGCACACACGCACACACACACACACACACACACACACACACACACACACACTTGTACCATATGTATATGTGTGCTCGCTCATTTATTTCAAGTATATTAAGTTTTATATAGTATAATTGTACATATTTCCAACAGGAGGAGCAGTGACACTTGCCCATTGCCTACACACAGTGCACAGTATTCCACATTATGCATTGTAGCACACATTTGTATGTAATTCCATGCATTTTGCATAGCAGACAGGTACTACAGTTGAGCAGAAGGATATGGGTGGTCATTCCGAGTTGTTCGCTCGGTAATTTTCTTCGCATCGCAGCGATTTTACGCTAATTGCGCATGCGCAATGTTCGCACTGCGACTGCGCCAAGTAAATTTGCTAAGAAGTTAGGTATTTTACTCACGGCATTACGAGGTTTTTTCTTCGTACTGGAGATCGGAGTGTGATTGACAGGAAGTGGGTGTTTCTGGGCGGAAACTGGCCGTTTTATGGGAGTGTGTGAAAAAACGCTGCCGTTTCTGGTAAAAACGCGGGAGTGGCTGGAGAAACGGAGGAGTGCCTGGGCGAACGCTGGGTGTGTTTGTGACATCAAACCAGGAACGAAACTGACTGAATTGATCGCAGTGGCAGAGTAAGTCCCGAGCTACTCAGAAACTGCAAAGAAATTTCTAATCGCAATTTAGAGAATCTTTCGTTCGCAATTTTGCTAAGCCTTGATTCACTCCCAGTAGGCGGCGGCTTAGCGTGTGCAATGCTGATAAAAGCAGCTTGCGAGCGAACAACTCGGAATGAGGGCCATAGAAAGAAAGGCAGAAGATATTCTGTGTTACAGCAACTGTAACAATATAAAATGTCAGTTCTTCAACTTTAGGGTCTAGTGTCTGATGCAGTATTTACCACTTCCTGACCATACAGAACAAATAGCTGCGGTTACTGCTAAAATATTAGACCCTTTTTTTTTGACACTGCATTTATACTTTGCATTGCTGTAGTACTATTAGGGACATATTTACTAATTGTCAGGTTTCAGACCCGATAATTATTATTTCTTATTGCCATTAATTGTGGCAAAAAGAAATGATACTTTGCCAGAATGTAAAATAAGTCACATTAGAGGCAGGGACTCTGAAAGGAGTCTGTCCCTGTGATGAGTACAAAGTAACATGATTGCAAACACAAATATTCAATGATAAATAGGGTCCTTAGACCCTATATAACACTGCAACCATTGTTTAACTGCAATGCACAATATGTCCTGCCAGACATCTGCTGGTATTATTATTATTATTATTATTATTATTATTATACAATTACTTGTATTACGCCAATATATTCCGTCATGTTTTACAATTGGGGTTTATTAAATGTGTGCTAGCATGTGAGATACAGATAATGACTCCTCAATTATTGCATTAAATAATTACCGGTATCATGATGGATTAATGGCCATTTCATGTTGTAAAAGAACCATAACCTCTATTAAGAAACAGACTAGGGGTTTCTTTTTCCTCTAGCACATTTGTTTTCTACAACCTGAGGCTGCAATCTACCAAGTGATGCTATGATTTGTAATTCAGCGAAGACTGTGCTTCCTTGTAGTACGCAGTTTACTGTATTGACAGAATTGGGGACCTTGTCAAAATGCTCTTGGTTTCTAAGCTTGTTGGTAATTCAGAGAACAGTGTTGTACAAAGAGGAATACGGTAATGCAGGATTGCACTGGTGCACAAATAGAGATGCCTGTGTGCAGCAGAGGCGGCGAGAGAGGGACACAAGGTTTATCAGCAGCTCTCAGTGGCAGCTTAGCAGAACTGACCCTCACACCGGATCACTGCCCTGCAGACATGATGTCTATAAGTGCATGCACATGTAATTATTAAGTGTTCCCTGCAGTGTGTCTTTTACTCAGACCACCTTATGTGATTGCTGTCTGCTCCACACATCTGGCTTCGCTGGAGGAGCTGTCCGCAGTGCTGAACTCACCAAGCCCATCTCTGCTTTGGATTTCAAAGTTTGTTGAATGCAAGGAGCTATGAGAGACCTGGATAAAACTAATGGATAATCGTGGGGCTTTATATGTTGTGCGTGATGACTGGGAAATCACAGCTACATACAAGGATTTCCTGTCCTGGATTTCACAGCCCAAGAGCAATTCTAACGGTGCCAAGTATTTACCCTTGTGAGCCTTGGTATCAGCTAAAAAAAAAACTAGTGCCATACATGATAGGTTCCCCTGATTTTTACATTTAGGAGAATTCTAAGAGAAAACAAATGAACATTTTTCTGGTGTCTTCTGGTGTAGTCATGACAAGAGCTACTTAAAGTCTTTATCAGATTGTTTTTCGTTTGGGAAGACAGACTACAAAACATTCCACAGATCATGTGCTTTAGATCCCCCCTTCACTGACCTGCTGAGTGGACAGACTGATCATTGTGTAGTCTTCAGTCCCTCATGCCTGGAAATCATCTAAGGAGGACCAGTAAATTAAGAGTAGAAACTGCAGCGGGGAAATTCAGCACACAGCTAATGACAGTGCCAGGGTAATCAGTCCAAAGGCTTTATTTGTAGCTCATATACTCTAAACACTGAGACAGTTGGCAGAAGAAGGATATTTTTCAGCACCTTCAGTTCCCTAAATGCTTTTCACTGTCATGGCAATCTGGCTTCACGAAGAAGGGAGAATGTCTTTCCCTATTTGAAGTGTGTGGGAGACAACTAGTTGCTTGTGTGTTATTATCATGCAGGCAATTAAGGAGGTTTCTGTTGCTGATTTACAAGGTGAGCAAGGAGTGTAATATACCCATATTAAACTAAGAAGACTATTACTTTTTTGCCCAAGATATTGTCATACATATTGTAAAAAGTAATAAGATTTACATTATAGAGACAGCAGTGTTTTTTTGACATGGGAAACTGAATTGATAGGGTTCATATTGGGTTCTGTCTGTGAAACTAAACGGATTTCTCCACATTGCCCAAGGTCCTGCAGCAAGCCCTGTTCTTTCTAGGTTTTTGCATTTTCAGCTAGAATTCTGGGTATTCCACTGACTGAATGAATGAGGGGGTGGTGGTACCCAGCTGTGCTGCCGATGCCCAGAGTGAAATGCCCCCCTGCTGGTGAGTCCCTGGGGGTGTGTCATGACCCGAGAAGAGAGGATCCGGGCTCCAGCTGCCAGCTGCCCTCCAGAAGCAGTCAGAAGAGATGCCCAGGTGGTGCCACCGCCATGCTATGTCAGGACACAACAACGCCGTGCCTTATTACTGCCCTCCCTGGAGCGCACCAAGCTGCATGGCCTGAGATACATATGCTCACCAAGGTTGGCATTTCAACGACGTGCATTATGGTTTCTTGCGTTCTTCACATCACTGGGACTCTTACTCTCTTGGTCATCCAACAGGCTGCTTTATTGGCTGTCCTTTCCTTCACATACCAGGGTACAGCTGGAATGGAGCAAGGAACTGGCCTTTCCAGCTGTTACCCTTTGCAACAACAACCCTGTCCGATTTCACCGTCTCAGCAAAAGCGATCTCTACTTTGCAGGCTACTGGCTGGGGCTACTTTTAGCCAATCGTACAGCTCGACCCCTGTTGGCAGAGCTACTGCCAGAGGACAAACAGAAATGGTTTCACAAACTTGCCGATTTTCGACTTTTCCTACCACCTCGGGACTTTGATGGAATAAGTGTCGGATTCATGGACAGGCTGGGCCACCAGCTGGAGGACATGCTGCTTTCTTGTAGATATCGGGGAGAGGCCTGCGGCCCACACAACTTCTCCACTGTGAGTGTTGTTGTTGTTTTAAATCACTTTAAGGCACTTTGCATTAAGATAGTTGTGCCACTCTAGAAGTGGGAATAATGCGAGATTCACACAAAAAAAGCAAAAATAAAATGATTGTGCGTGTAATTTTGCAGAATTTAACAATTCTTTTTCCAGTCAATTCCAGGACCTTATTTTGATACCTTGTTTTTATTATACAGTATGTACTGCAAAAATGCATACTCCTTACTGTACTTTGCTACCAGTTAGTAAATTTACAGCCTCTCCAAAAGAAATACTAAATTAGCATAAGTCCACTATTATTTTTTATACACCAAAGTATTGCCTCTTGTATACATACATCTCATATCAACATATGCCTCAGCATACAATGGGGGGAATGCAAATGTTTGAAAAGTCAGTTGGGTGTCTGTTTTTTCCTGTCTATTAGATAGGAAAAAACAGACACCCAACTGACTTTTCAAACAATTGAATATCCCCCATTGAATCTCTCCTCTGTTCTCAGCTATGACACTGAATTGAACTGTGTGAAAGTGAGTATTACTGCTAAGTAGGAAGAAGTGACTGATAGGCTACAATGTTCTCTGAGTACCTAATGAAATATTCTGTCTGGTAATGAGTATTGAAAAAAAAAAATAGTGTACCTATTATAAAGAACAATCTATCCAGCCATGGATCCATGGCAGTTCTAAGTGCAGCTACATGGACTTAAAAGTTTAGGAATCTGGGGCTGCAAATTTCAAAATGCAATGTGTCTCTTCGGGATCCGGACTGAAAGTCGACAGTTACTAGGTCGACAATGTCTAGGTCGACCACTATTGGTCGACAGTAACTAGGTCGACAGGGTGTCTAGGTCGACAGGGTCTTTAGGTCGACATGTTCTAGGTCGACAGGTCAAAAGGTCGACATAAGTTTTTAACATTTTTTTTCTTTTTTTGAACCTTTTCATACTTAACGATCCACGTGGACTACGATTGGAACGGTAATCTGTGCCGAGCGAAGCGGTAGCGGAGCGAAGGCACCATGCCCGAAGCATGGCGAGCGAAGCGAGCCATGCGAGGGGACGCGGTGCACTATTTGGGGTTCCCGGTCACTCTACGAAGAAAACGACACCAAAATAACATTAAAAACTCATGTCGACCTTTTGACCTGTCGACCTAGACCATGTCGACCTAAAGACCCTGTCGACCTAGACACCCTGTCGACCTAGTTACTGTCGACCAATGGTGGTCGACCTAGACATTGTCGACCTAGTTACTGTCGACTTTCAATACCACACCCGTCTCTTCTAGGACTGGTAGTCATGTGAGTGATGTCTGTTATCTTCTTAGGATTACTGTCAAATGTACTGTATGGACAAGCACTGTTTACAGCATATATGAGTATGACAATAACAGCTAACCATCTGATAGTATTGGGGCATCTGGATTATGGTGCCTGTAGGAAAAATGGAATTTAAAGAACATTTACAATGAGAATATGTTTGGTTATTTTCTTTCAAGTTTAAATATTACACAGTATGCAATATAAATATGTGCTGCCATATTGCATTCTTCACTTAGAAAAATTGTACCAGTGTTGCATGATTGTACCAGTGTTGCATAACAAGTAGAAGAATAAGTGGATAGTATTGCCATAAGGTAACTTTTGAATGCTACAACTATCAGACATACTTGTTTTGTTTCTTTAAATGCTGATTTAAAGCTTTCATGTTGATACTAGAGATGAGCGCCTGAAATTTTTCGGGTTTTGTGTTTTGGTTTTGGGTTCGGTTCCGCGGCCGTGTTTTGGGTTCGAACGCGTTTTGGCAAAACCTCACCGAATTTTTTTTGTCGGATTCGGGTGTGTTTTGGATTCGGGTGTTTTTTTCAAAAAACACTAAAAAACAGCTTAAATCATAGAATTTGGGGGTCATTTTGATCCCAAAGTATTATTAACCTCAAAAACCATAATTTACACTCATTTTCAGTCTATTCTGAATACCTCACACCTCACAATATTATTTTTAGTCCTAAAATTTGCACCGAGGTCGCTGTGTGAGTAAGATAAGCGACCCTAGTGGCCGACACAAACACCGGGCCCATCTAGGAGTGGCACTGCAGTGTCACGCAGGATGTCCCTTCCAAAAAACCCTCCCCAAACAGCACATGACGCAAAGAAAAAAAGAGGCGCAATGAGGTAGCTGTGTGAGTAAGATTAGCGACCCTAGTGGCCGACACAAACACCGGGCCCATCTAGGAGTGGCACTGCAGTGTCACGCAGGATGTCCCTTCCAAAAAACCCTCCCCAAACAGCACATGACGCAAAGAAAAAAAGAGGCGCAATGAGGTAGCTGTGTGAGTAAGATTAGCGACCCTAGTGGCCGACACAAACACCGGGCCCATCTAGGAGTGGCACTGCAGTGTCACGCAGGATGGCCCTTCCAAAAAACCCTCCCCAAACAGCACATGACGCAAAGAAAAAAAGAGGCGCAATGAGGTAGCTGTGTGAGTAAGATTAGCGACCCTAGTGGCCGACACAAACACCGGGCCCATCTAGGAGTGGCACTGCAGTGTCACGCAGGATGGCCCTTCCAAAAAACCCTCCCCAAACAGCACATGACGCAAAGAAAAAAAGAGGCGCAATGAGGTAGCTGTGTGAGTAAGATTAGCGACCCTAGTGGCCGACACAAACACCGGGCCCATCTAGGAGTGGCACTGCAGTGTCACGCAGGATGTCCCTTCCAAAAAACCCTCCCCAAACAGCACATGACGCAAAGAAAAAAAGAGGCGCAATGAGGTAGCTGTGTGAGTAAGATTAGCGACCCTAGTGGCCGACACAAACACCGGGCCCATCTAGGAGTGGCACTGCAGTGTCACGCAGGATGTCCCTTCCAAAAAACCCTCCCCAAACAGCACATGACGCAAAGAAAAAAAGAGGCTTTTTACTGATATTTGGTGTTTTGGATTTGACATGCTCTGTACTATGACATTGGGCATCGGCCTTGGCAGACGACGTTGCTGGCATTTCATCGTCTCGGCCATGACTAGTGGCAGCAGCTTCAGCACGAGGTGGAAGTGGATCTTGATCTTTCCCTAATTTTGGAACCTCAACATTTTTGTTCTCCATATTTTAATAGGCACAACTAAAAGGCACCTCAGGTAAACAATGGAGATGGATGGATTGGATACTAGTATACAATTATGGACGGGCTGCCGAGTGCCGACACAGAGGTAGCCACAGCCGTGAACTACCGCACTGTACTGTGTCTGCTGCTAATATATAGACTGGTTGATAAAGAGATAGTATACTCGTAACTAGTATGTATGTATAAAGAAAGAAAAAAAAACCACGGTTAGGTGGTATATACAATTATGGACGGGCTGCCGAGTGCCGACACAGAGGTAGCCACAGCCGTGAACTACCGCACTGTACTGTGTCTGCTGCTAATATATAGACTGGTTGATAAAGAGATAGTATACTCGTAACTAGTATGTATGTATAAAGAAAGAAAAAAAAACCACGGTTAGGTGGTATATACAATTATGGACGGGCTGCCGAGTGCCGACACAGAGGTAGCCACAGCCGTGAACTACCGCACTGTACTGTGTCTGCTGCTAATATATAGACTGGTTGATAAAGAGATAGTATACTCGTAACTAGTATGTATGTATAAAGAAAGAAAAAAAAAACACGGTTAGGTGGTATATACAATTATGGACGGGCTGCCGAGTGCCGACACAGAGGTAGCCACAGCCGTGAACTACCGCACTGTACTGTGTCTGCTGCTAATATATAGACTGGTTGATAAAGAGATAGTATACTCGTAACTAGTATGTATGTATAAAGAAAGAAAAAAAAACCACGGTTAGGTGGTATATACAATTATGGACGGGCTGCCGAGTGCCGACACAGAGGTAGCCACAGCCGTGAACTACCGCACTGTACTGTGTCTGCTGCTAATATAGACTGGTTGATAAAGAGATAGTATACTACTAATATTATATACTGGTGGTCAGGTCACTGGTCACTAGTCACACTGGCAGTGGCACTCCTGCAGCAAAAGTGTGCACTGTTTAATTTTAATATAATATTATGTACTCCTGGCTCCTGCTATAACCTATAACTGGCACTGCAGTAGTGCTCCCCAGTCTCCCCCACAATTATAAGCTGTGTGAGCTGAGCAGTCAGACAGATATATAATATATATATAGATGATGCAGCACACTGGCCTGAGCCTGAGCAGTGCACACAGATATGGTATGTGACTGACTGAGTCACTGTGTGTATCGCTTTTTTCAGGCAGAGAACGGATATATTAAATAAACTGCACTGTGTGTCTGGTGGTCACTCACTATATAATATATTATGTACTCCTGGCTCCTGCTATAACCTATAACTGGCACTGCAGTAGTGCTCCCCAGTCTCCCCCACAATTATAAGCTGTGTGAGCTGAGCAGTCAGACAGATATATATAATATTATATATAGATAATAGATGATGCAGCACACTGGCCTGAGCCTGAGCAGTGCACACAGATATGGTATGTGACTGAGTCACTGTGTGCTGTGTATCGCTTTTTTCAGGCAGAGAACGGATTATAAATAAAAGTGGTGGTCACTGGTCACTATCAGCAAAACTCTGCACTGTACACTACTGAGTACTCCTAATGCTCCCCAAAATTAGTAAATCAAGTGTCTCTCTAATCTATTCTAATTCTAAACGGAGAGGACGCCAGCCACGTCCTCTCCCTATCAATCTCAATGCACGTGTGAAAATGGCGGCGACGCGGGCTCCTTATATAGAATCCGAGTCTCGCGATAGAATCCGAGCCTCGCGAGAATCCGACAGCGTCATGATGACGTTCGGGCGCGCTCGGGTTAACCGAGCAAGGCGGGAAGATCCGAGTCGCTCGGACCCGTGAAAAAAAACATGAAGTTCTGGCGGGTTCGGATTCAGAGAAACCGAACCCGCTCATCTCTAGTTGATACAGAGGTTATAGGAAAAGAATGCTATTGTACGGTTTATATGGAAATTGTTTCACATATTGGTTGCTTTTCTAGAATATAACCTGTGTAATTACCACAAAGGGCTTTATTTACAAAGCAGCAGCTTTTGTAAGCCATCACTTGCCCGTGGGTTGGAGGGAAAATTTAAAGCGGCACTCACAGTAAGTGAAAAACACTGCAAGCTTTACACTGACTGCAAATGCTCTTTTAAATTTTCTCCTCCCATCTACCAAGAAGCAGTGGCTTACAAAAGTTACCAATTCGTAAATAAACCCAACATTTAATATACAGTACATACAACTTTAATAGATGTTAATGTATCATATGTGATTTGTAGACTTACGTGAGATCGTGTGCTAGAGTTACTCCATGATGGTGTTTGCAAGCTTTGATTCTCGGTGTTCTTGACCCTGAAGTATTTATGCCACAATAATATTAAAACATACTTTAGTTTTGCATTTAATATAATTGTCATTTTAACTCTCATGGTCAAAACCATCCAAAAATTGACAGCTTGCAAAACACACTGATTAGTAAATATATCCTCTTATCTCAAAGTTCTTGAACTCTAAACCTGCGGTACTCACACCATTTTAGCCGGGACTCCAGCATGTGTCTATGGGGCAGATGTATTAAGTCTGGAGAAGTGATAAAAAAGTGATAAAGCGTTGATAAGTGCAAGGTGATAAAGCACCAGCCAATCAGCTCCAATATGTAAATTGACAGTTAGGAGCTGATTGGTTGGTGCGTTATCACCTTTCACTTATCACTGATTTATCACTTGTACAGGCTTAATACATCTGCCCCAATTGTTCCTTATAGGCAATATTTGTACAGTTTAAAGTTAAAGGGACCTAAAGAAAAATGTAGGATCCACAGGTTGCCCACCCATTAGCTTATGGACATTACAACATTATAGACATATGAGTAATGATGAACATAGTAATTAAGTCGTGAAAGGGCTTTAAATCCCAGCAAAGATTCTGTTATGTGACAGATGACACTTTAGTTTTGAAGTTTATTCTAATCTCTTTGATCTGATGTATCGTGAATTTTACTGAAGACATTTGATCTTTCTTTAACACAGCATGATGAATCTGTCTGAACTGTTAATCACACATAAGGAATATCAATTTCATACGAATATAGTGCTGTATGGCAGTGTTAGACTGCAATTTAATGTTTGTCAGCTGGCAAACAGCTTCTCCTGCAAGTTCTTACAGAAAACACAATGTTGCATTAATGGATGTCCATATAATGATTTAATTGCAAAAATAATTTTCCCATGCAAATTAATGTCAAGTAAAGCCCACTGTATTGCTTGTGAAATGTCCCACAGTCATACAGGGCATTTTTATTATGCAAAGATGGCAAAACATTTTCAGAAACCAGCAATTTTCTGAGGTTTCCACATACATTATTACCACAATGGATAGAGGGTACTGCAGCAGATATCTCAGAAATCTAGTTCTTCTTTTTTTGATCACAAAAGCAGTCCCATAGATTTGTATATCGAATGAGAAATTTCATAATGTACCAAGCCCAGAAAAGCTATGCATTAAAAGTCATGATGAAGTATGCCTACAAATGTGTCTGCCACTGACATCTTAGAATATAAAAAATCACTAATCCATGGCATTCACAATTCCCAGATTTGGGGTGCAACATGGTAGTGATCACATTGTTTTAATAAAAATCACTGAGGCTCTGCACTCACCATAAGGAATAACAATAATAATAATAATAATAATAAATAATAAACAGTGGAGTTTTGGTTCAATGCATCCAAGCTTGCAGCCCTCAATAAATATATATATATATATATATATATATATATATATATATATATATATATAAAGTGAATAACATTGATTATTTCGATACTCTGACACCTGTCAAGGGGTGGATATATTAGGCAGCAAGTGATCACTCAGTTCTTGAAGATGATGTGTTGGGAGCAGAAAAAATCGTCAAGCATAAGGCTCTCTGTAACTTTGACATGGGTCAAACTGTGATGGCTAGATGACTGGGCCAGAGCATCTCCAAAATGGCAGGTCTTGTGGGGTGTTCCCGGTATGCAAAGGTTAGTACTGTACCTACCAAAAGTGGACCAAGGAAGGACAACCAGTAAACCAGCAACAGGGTCATGGGTGCCCAAGGCTCATTGATGCTTGTGGTGTTTAAAAGCTAGCCCGTCTGGTCTGATTCCACAGAAGACCTACCATAGCACTAATGGCTGAAAAGTAAATACTGACTATGATAGGAAGGTGTCACAGCACACAGGGAAGAGATGGCACCAGGATGCACTATAGGAAGAAGTCATTATAGGAAGAAGCACTGGCGTATCTATAATGGGTGCAGTGTGTGCGGTGCACATGGGCCCCTGGGTCCAGAGGGGGCCACACCGCACACACTGCACCCATTTCTTCTATACTTACCTTTCCGGCGTCCATCGGCGACTGTGTGTTGCCCCCTCCTCTCCTGTAGCCGTCACCGCCGCTGCTAGCGTACTGAGTGCTAGAGACTCTGGCACAGTCCCAGAGTCTACAGCGCATGCGCAGGACTCTGGGAAAAATGGTGCGGTGGCCATTTTTTGCAGTCCTGTGCATGTGCTGTAGACTCTGGCACTGTGCCAGAGTCTCGGTGCTGAGAGCGCTAGCAGCGGCGGTGATGGCTACAGGAGAGGAGTGGGCCCATACACGGAGTCTGCTTACGGGGCCTCTCCTCTCTAGAAACGCCGCTGGGAAGAAGGCTATATCTATATTACACCAACAGTGGAATTTTATATATTGGCAGGTACTCTATGTTTCATCACTACTGGCCCCAGGAAAAATGTAAAACACACAGTTGTAAAAGGATTTCACTTATAATAGATACCAATTGTATTGATTCAGATGGCTAGGTAGCCAATAACCAATCCAAAATTGTCAATCAGAAAAATTCACTAGAGAAGCCAACAGATGTTTGTATTGACTAGTACATTACATTTTATTTATATGTCTGGTTTTGCTTTCCATTTGCATGGTAACTGTGACTTTAGAAATGATTAATAACACTGTCCAGACATAGATGGACTATATTGTGTATGAATTGTGTACTCTAACTTTAAAATATACCACAGTGGAGCCACAACTCCTGGTGTAAACCAGGTGTACATACTATACAGTACTACTGTTCACTTCTTGAGTAAACAAGATGCATGTGCAACCATGGCAGAGCTGTACACATATTGCAATATGGTCCTCTCTGCAAGTTAAGCCACATTTTGCTGTTTTCGGGAGCAATTTAGACGTCTGACTGTACGTAACCCTCTACTGCGTGATCAAGTATTGCATTTCTTTTAAATAGCTTTTAGTGATCAGCATGTACATCTGACAGCAAATATAATGAATATATCAAATGACCAGTATAATATGCAAGATATATAGAGTTTGCCAATCTAATTTACAAGAGAGTTACTGTATGTGGATTTGTAAACTCATAGTTATTAGAAGTACCTTTATTTTCTGAGTGTTTTATGACTGTCAGCAAACACCCCATTTCCGTGTCAGCAGACATGACCTGGGCCAGGCAGCTGCTATACATCACTGGGTAATATACAAAAACACTGTCTCCTTTTAGAGTGGAAGCCAGATAGGGGAAAGATGGATGAAAAGCAGAGGGTTCAGCAGTAAATATAATTAGCAGGATTACATTAAGCAGGCCATAAAGACACAGCCTGGAGGGGGCAGTTGATGAGAGCTTCAGGTGGGGAGTGTGGATCCGTAATACATGGCAGATTTCTCACTAAATCTTCATGACAGGCACTGCAGGCTATGTAGAAATCTAATCCCAAAACTCATTGGGATCATACAAAACTGGTGTGCATCTCTATTTCTTATACAGTATACACACATCCTGTCTGAAAATATTGACAAGGGTCACAACACAATACTAACACAATTCAGCTTAACATTATCACAAACAAGTAATCAGTTTTAATAATTGCAAATTAATAAAAAAAAGCAAATGCCTGGTTGCTGTAAGTTACATTGATAGTAAATCATACTTGCCATTAGACTAGGTACAGTACAGTCAGTCCTGATGCACAGCTCCCTAGAGCAAAGTAAAGTTCCACAGAAGGCTAACAATATAAGCCTGAGGGACATTAAACCACGAGGGGTTTGAGTGTTGCCCCTTTAATAATGTGCTAGTAGCTTCCTCTTTAAGGCAGTCAGCTTAATTTTTAATCGTCAATAGTAATTAAGTGGGGAGGAGTTTTTATACATAGTTGACAGATGTGTGAGACAGAAGATCTGCCTCTTTGTTCCAGTTTTTACACTCTCCCGCCCTTTTTGTGTATGGTTTTAGGCTTAGTGGGTGCGCTCTCCTTGCAGTGGGGTATGTAGTAAACCAATTTTCCTGGACAGGAAACATCATGGAGCGAATGGTTTTTGACAGGAGTGTCATAAACCTCCAGGCATGTACACTTGCACTCTGAACTAGGGGTTAAGTTTTTAGGAGGAGGGATTAGTTTTAGATAGAATGTTTTTTGATTGGTCCTGCCTGTTAGAGAGGTTCTGTGTGCTTTTGTTGGTTGGCTTGGGGATGTAGGGCTCTCTTTTCTTCAGGACGTTTACCCTCCTGTTCTCCCTGGTATGGTTGTGTGGTTGGGTTTAATGGTTTAGTTGTGTCAGCTTTTTAGGGTGGCCGGTGTCAGAATGACTGTTGGTGGTTTTATAATAATTTTTGGTTGTTTCCCTGGGGGGTAGTTCCATTCACGTTGAAGATTAGGCATGGATTCCAGTTTCAGGCAGGGGCAACCACTGGTCCAAGTGGAACCCCTTGCTTCTTCGTGGATGGCCTGCCGCCCCAGTCTGATGGTGATGGGGGTGGATGGTCTCATCGCTTGGTGGTTATGTCGCTCTAAGAGTTAGGCAGTCTGTTCTTCCCTTGCAAGTCGTTTAGGCAAGGATGGGGCAGAAGACGGCAGAGGTGCGCTGTTAGCCCTTGTTTTAATTGTTAGTTCAAAGTTACCGGTATTGTTTATGCTAGGCCGTTCTTTCCCCCTGCCACCATACTTTAGTTTATTTAAATTAATCTAAAATTATATCCCTTTTAAATAAAAAGCTGACCATTTTCACTGCCAATTCAGTTGTCTGTGTCATTATTTATTAGTTAAGATCGTGTGAGTGGCGTGAGAGTGTATCGGCTGATAGAGAGTTTAATGGTTACACCACCTGAACAGGTGGGTTGTGGAATAGAGTAAACACCAATGATTGGTTCTGTGTGGGCATGTTTGGTAGTCCATTCTTTAGTGCCACCACCATTTGTCAATGATAAATTTGTCAAAAATTTTAAACGCCAGCACTGCTGTCTGTTTTTATTCTTAAGGTGCATACACACTAGGTGATATAGTAAGCGATATCGCTCATTTTTACCCTCCTGAGCAATATCCCTTACTATATCACCCAGTGTGTATGCTGCTGACGACGCCCGATGTGCAGCACCGCAAGTTTTTAACAACCCACGGTGTCGGCCATGCATGCAGCTCAATATCGCACAGTGTGTATGCCCATGTCGGGCGGCCTGGGCTGGGAGGGTGACACACTAGTCGATGCCGCTCATGGAGCACATCGCCTAGTGTGTTAGCACCTTTAGTCTTAGTACAGGTAGCATTTAATATGAAAAAATGCAGCTAGTGAGTTTATGAGCATGTACAGTAGGTGTGTGATGTCACAGGAAATGTATGTTTGACTATGTTGTCTTGATTTTGACTGCATGTGAAAGTGAGCATGGTGGAAAAATGTCACTTCATATAGTACTTTCTACTTGTCCTTTATGTCCTCCACCTTAATTTCCATACTGTACATGCTTTCATTTTCTCACAATACACTGATAGGTTTGCCATCTTTTTTGTCTGGGCATTGGAACACCCGGACTGTTTATAATTCTGTGCATGTGGCACTTGTATTGTTTAAAGCAGTGGCATGCGGTGAGGTGAGGCAGGCCTTTCCTGTCATACTAACATTCGCGCCAGAGTATTGACTATATAAAGTATATGAAAAATACAAAGAATATATTAGAAAAAATATATTATTAGACTATATTAAAAAAAAATATTATTCTAATAATTTTTATAGTCAAAACTCTGGAGTAAAAAGTAAATGGCAGGTGAGGTAGCGCCTCCCCTGCCTATCTTTTCTGCACATCCCTGATCAAATCTCACTAAGTTTCCAGGAGTTTATACTGCTGCACCTGTGTATAATGCCCACATGCACCCTTGGGCTCTTATACTGTGTGTAAATCTAGCTCTGGTACTAGCCAGTGCCTTCTGAGCCATTTACCTCACCGTATGTCCCTGGTTTAAAGGTTTACCTGCATGGCTTTTTGTACACATATACACTTGTAAACAACCTGAACTGAATTAAATGCACTACATACTGTAGGACAAAAGTCATCCATTAAAAAAGTAGAGCAAGTAAAAATAACTCAAGACTGGCATTTTTCAATGAATAACCAGTCCATCTGCAGAAGGAAAAAGCTCTAAGGCCAACAACTAAATAGGACCCTTCTTTGTGTCATATGTTATTCTGAATGCAGGGGCATGAGCAGAGCCAGTCCAAACCAATTAGATGCTCTAGGCAAAATTTTTGCCTGGTGCCCCCTAGCACTGTCGCTAGTTCCACCTCTGACACAGCACCTCTCTCACAGCACAGCAACCATCACCCAGCAGCACAGATCACAACAGAAGCCAGCAACACCCATCACACCACACACAGAGAGATCATCATTTTGGTTTCCCATGCCAGCAATAGTATTGGCGCCTCACCCCTAATATTTAAAAAAAGGCAAAGTGCACAGCAGCTAAAAAAGGGCGTGTTCTTACTGGGAAGAGGCGTGACCACAAAACAGTACGCCACACAATAGTGCAACCTTATTTATATTATGTCAGACTATTGTGTCCCTTATTCACAGTACATCACACAGTAGTATCCCTTATTCACATTACACCACACCATATTGCTGCTTATTCACATTACATCACACTGTATTGCTCCTTATTCCCATTACAACAAATTGTATTGCTACTTATTCACATTACAAAACTCTGTATTGCTCCTTATTTACATTACACCACACTGTATTGCTACTTATTCACATTACAACACACTGTATTGCTCCTTATTCACATTACAACACACTATTGCTCCTTATCCACATTACAACACACTGTATTGCTCCTAATTCACATTACACCACACAGTAGTACCCATTATACACAGTGCACCACACATAACAGCACCTTATACACATTACACCACACAGTAGTGCCCTTTACACACATTACACCACACAGTAATAGCACCTATTATACATGTAATGCCACATAGTAATGCCCCTTACACATATGCCACACATTATTACACCCCAACGTAATAATGTTTCAACAAATTGTACATTCGCAGTATAGAAATTAAAGGTTTGATTTACAAGTTAGTTGTGGATCAGCTTGTATCACAGATCTACATATATAGCTGTTATTTGCCCTTAATATAATCATGTGAGGAATCACAGTATAATAAGGCAAATTTGCTCATTGTGTCTTAACATTGTGTCTTAACATCATGCTAACACAGAAGTATGACCAGATGTGAACATAACATGTTACGTCCATAACAAAA
The DNA here is from genome assembly GCF_028390025.1 of Pseudophryne corroboree. Classification (NCBI taxonomy): domain Eukaryota; kingdom Metazoa; phylum Chordata; class Amphibia; order Anura; family Myobatrachidae; genus Pseudophryne; species Pseudophryne corroboree. Next base: position 318,934,293 of record NC_086446.1, on the reverse strand, counting down.
ATCAGATGTCAATCCATAATGCATGTACAGTATGATATTGTTCACTGGAAAATGCCTGATTTAATGCATGATATTAAAATGTTTAACACACAACTTCTGGAAAGCTAAAGGTGTATCTACGTAAACAGTCTCTTTGTATGCAGTACTGAGCCAGCAATAGAAGCCTCTTAATTCAAGTAGCATGTATTCTCATATTGCATCATATAAGATAGTAGAAAAAAACGGGGGTCTGAACCTGTCAGCAGCACACTTTTACTTTCAATTAGTGTGCTTGGCAGTGAACGGGTTAATGAGTTAGCGTGGGCGCTGTTACTTCAGATGGAAGGGATAGAATGTAACGTGCGCTTCTGCTGTTCGGACTTTATGGCCATGTGCAGTTGATGGACCATGTCTGGGTGGGAGGGCACAATGAAAGTACCTCTGTGGAGGTTAGGTTCCCTCCACTGCAGCTGTAAGTGTTTCCTTTTGTTATTAGGCTGGAGTGCTGTGCAGTAGGCTGCAGCAATGGTATTCCTGGTGATTCGTCCCTCTGATGCTGGGTCCACTTACCCAGAGACCCGGAAGTGACCTATCAGACAGTTTACTCAGCAGCTGCCCACCTGCATCTCCTGGTCCCTGCACCACCATGCCCCACAAGTTACCGCTGCCAAGCTGAGGTGGCCCCCCTAGGCTTGGGATGCCCCAAGGCATTCCAAATTCCCTAGCATTTGTTTTTTAATTCTGTGTCTCTCAGGCTGCCCACCTTCACTCTGTGCCTTTCAGCCTGCCCACCTTCACTCTGTGTCTCCCAGCCCCCCCCCATCATTTGTCTCCCAGCACCAGTCCAGCACCTCCCCCACTCTGGATTCTTTGTCTCAGCATCCGCTTCTCCCCTCCCCTCCATCCCTGTTCGCCGGCAGCCGCAGTGGCACTCACCGCTGCCTTATGTCTCTTCAATGAGCCGGCGGACAGTGAGGCAAAGCACATCCGTTGAAGGACAGGGAACGTGACATGATGTCAGCATGGTGTTAGAAGTCCTTTCTGGCAGCGGCAAAGTGCAGTGGGAGGCACTATCATGCTGGCCTTGCATTATATAAAAGTAAACACACTAATGGTGAGTCACGAGGGGGGTGGCACCTGGCTGTTCTTCGCGCTCGGGAGGGGGGCACGGGGCTTAGAGTTGACAGGATGTAGGGGAAGCTGTGGGCCCTGGAAGCATCTTAGGCCCCATAGCAGCTGCACCCCTTCACCCTCGGTAGTTACGCCACTGATTTCCACTCTACTGTACCATAAACCATCTTGAATGTAAATGGGTACAACATTTACATACAGATGTGTAATCTCACATCTTTGCTTCATGCTCTACAAGTAGCGTTACACATAATGCGTGAGTGCCGAGAGCATGGACGCATGAGCAGTTTATGCTGATTACAATGATATGCAGCATGCCTATATTCTGTGTGTGACTGCAACTGTATTTGCATACAAACTGCTATGCTACAGTGTTTTCCTGGAAAACACTGAATGTAACATGGCATTTCAGATGCAGATAGAGCCGCAATTACACACAGAATATAGGCATTCTGCATATCAGGGGTACTAACGTGCTAGTCCAGGGAGGCAGAGGGACATTAGGTTAATCTGTGGCTTAGAGACTGGTGTAGGAAAGAGGGGTTTGTGTTCTTGGAACACTGGGCGGACTTCTCAGTCAGGCACCATCTTTTTTGTCGCGATGAATTGCACCTGTATGAGGAGGGGACAGCAGTGCTGGGGGGAAGGATGGTTAGAAGGTTGGAGGATATTTAAACTAGGTGCCTGGGGAGAGGGACAAGAAAGAATTAGTTGGACAACTAGTGAGAGTAGAAAAGAGGGATGTATAAAGTGGGGGTTGAGAGGGTGGAAGGAGAAAAATAGTCAGTGATGGTAAATTAAAGAAAACTCAACTTCCTAAGGAAACGTCTACGACTAAACTTGCAGTTCAGGGAAGTACTAAATTTAAGTGTATGCTTGCAAATGCAAGAAGCCTAACAAGTAAAATGGGAGAATTAGAAACCATTGCACTTAATGACCAATTTGATATCATAGGCATTACAGAGACATGGTGGGACGATTCTCACGACTGGGCAGCAAACATGGAGGGGTACACCCTCTTCAGCAGAGATAGGACTAATAAAAAAGGAGGGAGTGTTTGTCTTTATATTAAGCCATTCTTAGAACCTTATGTAAAGGGGGCTTCTTAGGGGAATGGAGATAACGTGGAGTCATCATGGGTTGAGATTTCGAGTGTGGGTAAAGATACAAAAAAGCTTTTAATAGGGACATGCTACAAACTGACAGATATTAGTGTGTCTGACGAATTACATCTCTTGCAGCAAATCGAAAAAGCTGCAGGAATTCGGGAGGTCATTATCATAGGGGACTTTAATTACCTGGACATAAATTGGAACACCGAAACAGTAAATACAGCTAGGGGAAACAGGTTCTTAAACATGCTAAAAGATCATTACTTGTCCCAGGTAATTGAGGAATCAACTAGACAAAGGACAATACTGGACCTGGTACTAACTAATAATACGGAGATAATATCAAATGCTAAAGTAGGGGAGACCTTGGGAAATAGCGATCATAATATTATCACATTTGATATCAGATTCCAAAAACAACACTATAAGGGGCTAACTAAGACTTTTAACTTTAGAAAAGCTAATTTCAACTTGCTGAAACTAGCAATGAAGGACATCAACTGGGAAATTGTGTTTCATGGTAAGAATACGGCTGAAATGTAGGATGTTTTTACAACTGAGCTCAATAAGTACACTCATTTGTTCATTCCCAAGGTTAACAAAAACAGGAGTAGTAAATTCAAACCGATGTGGCTTAATACGAAGGTCAAGTTACAAATGGATAAAAAGAGGTGAGCTTTCAAAGCATTTAAGTATGATGGGAAGGCGGAATCATTCCGGTTCTACAGGGAATGTAACAAAAAATGCAAAAAAGAAATCAGAGCAGCCAAAAAAGAAAACGAAAAATAAATCGCAAAGGAGAGTAAAACAAACTCCAAAAAGTTCTTTAAGTATATAAACGGTAAAACCTCACCAACTATGGGGGTCATTCTGAGTTGATCACTAGCTAAAAATGTCCGCTGCGTTGCGGTTAAGGGAAAAAAATGGCACTTCTGCGCATGCATATGCGGCGCAGTGCGCACGCGCAACGTACTTTCACAATGGCCGATGTATTTTTACACAAGGCGAAGCATTTCAGTCGCACTGCTGGCCGCAGAGTGACTGACATGAAGAGGGCATTTCTGGGTGTCAACTGACCATTTTCAGAGAGTGTTCGAAAAAACGCAGGCATGCCAGGAAAAACGCAGGCATGGCTGGGCGAACGCAGGGAGTGTTCGTGACGTCAAAACAGGAACTGAACAGTCTGAAGTGATCGCAAGCTAGGAGTAGGTCTGGAGCTACTCAGAAGCTGCACAATATTTTTTTGTAGCCGCTCTGCGATCCTTTTGTTCGCACTTCTGCTAAGCTAAGATACACTCCCAGAGGGCGGCGGCTTAGCGTTTGTACAGCTGCTAAAAGCAGCTAGCGAGCGAACAACTCGGAATGACCCCCTATGTAACTATGTAACAATGTCCTAATTTCAGGGGTCCAAGGTCGAGAATTGTACTATAAATTTTGCATTTTAAAATTTCACCTATCGCTGTGTATGGGAAAGATGAAAGGTAGCTTTTAAAACATTGGTTTATTAATCATTCATCGTTCACTAGTCTTTCTTATAGTTCATATGATAGCTTTGATTAAATACCACTAATGTTTAAGTGATAATTATAAAGAATCCAACACAGAATGCAGCTTGGACTAATTATCTGCTAACATGTAGCGTATTAGTTTTACTGCACAAAATGGTGACAAACTGCTTTCCTTCTTTAAGAGGTTCTTCATCAGTTGCTGTATTATATAATCTAATTTCTAATGGTTTCCTTGTGTATCAGACAGACTAATGATTGACTATTGTTAATGAACCATGGCCCTCATTCCGAGTTGTTCGCTCGCTAGCTGCTTTTAGCAGCAATGCACACGCTAGGCCGCCGCCCTCTGGGAGTGTATCTTAGCTTAGTAGAATTGCTAATGAATGGTTAGTAGTTCTTCTATTAAATATTTCCCTGCAGTTTCTGAGTAGCTCCAGACCTACTCCTAGATTGCGATCACTGCAGACTGTTTGGTTCCTGGTTTGACGTCACATACACGCCCTGCATTCGGCCAGCCACTCCCCCGTTTCCCCAGGCACGCCTGCATTTTTACCTGACATACCTGCGTTTTTTAGCAAACTCCCAGAGAACGCTCAATTTCCGCCCAGAAAAACCCACTTCCTGTCAATCACTCTCCGATCAGCAGAGCGACTGAAAAGCGTCGCTTGGCCCTGTGTAAAATTGCATAGATTTGTGTGAAAGTACTTAGCGCTTGCGCCCTGCGGCCCATACGCATGCGCAGAACTGCCGGTTTCTAGCCTGATTGCAATTCTGCTAAAAACGGCAGCGAGCGAACAACTTGGAATGACCCCCCATATGTGCTATTCTACATAAATGTACTCGCTGAGGTAACATTTCTTCAACAGGTAAAACCCATATGTTTAGAAAAGCGCAATACTGGAATTTGATACAGGTTAGGTGCGTCTAGCACCTCCGGCCTAACACAACACTAACGTTGTTGGATCGGATAGAGAAGCACCTCCAGCCTAACACAATCCTAACATTGCTGGATCAGATAGAGAAGCACCTCCAGCCTAACACAATCCTAACATTAACATTGCTTGATCAGATAGAGAAGTAGCTCCAGCCTAACACAATCCTAACATTAACATTGCTGGATCAGATAGAGAAGTAGCTCCAGCCTAACACAACACTAACATTGCTTGATTAGATAGAGAATCACCCCCAGCCTAACACAACACTAACACTAACATTGCAGGATCGGATAGAGATGCACCTCCAGTCTAGCACAACACTAAAATTGCTGTATCAGATAGAGAAGCACCTCCAGCCTAACACAACACTTACACTAACAATGCTGGATTGGATAGAGAAGCACCTCCAGCCTAACACAATCCTAACATTGCTGAATCAGATAAAGAAGCACCTCCAGCCTAACACAACACTAACAATAACATTGCCGGATCAGATAGAGAAGCATCTCCAGCCTAACACAACACTAATATTGCTTGATCGGATAGAGATGCCCCTCCAGCCGAACAGAACACTAACACTAACATTACTGGATTGGATAGAGAAGCACCTCCAGCCTAACACAACACTAATACCCCTTTCACACTGCCAATGCCGGATCCCACCCGGGAATTGGAAGCGGGTCCTTCCCGGGTGGGATCCGGCAATGGCAGCTGCTGCTGATTTCCCTGACCCAGCAATAAGAAGGGTGGGTTGCCATAGCAGCGGGGGGTGGGGGCGGAGCCGGCAGTGTGGGCGGCGGTGGAGGTGGCGCTGGGAGATGAGCTCATCTCCGCGCTGCCTCTCCCTATCTAGTAAACGGGTCCCGGGTCGTGTCGACCCGGGAGCCCATTTACGCAGCCACTGACCTGGTATAACACTGCTTTATACCCGGGTTGAATTGCCGGGTCAGGTGACCCGCGATTTCGGCAATGCCCCTTTCACACCACACGCCGATACCGGGTTATTTGTGCGGTGTGAAAGGGGTATAACACTAACATTGCTGGATCGGATAGAGAAGCACCTCCAGCTTAACAACACTAATATTGCTTGATTGGATAGAGTAGCACCCCCAGCCTAACACAACACTAACACACACATTGCAGGATCGGATAGAGAAGCACTTCCAGCCTAGCACAATCCTAACCTTGCTGGATCAGATAGAGAAGCACCTCCAGCCAAACACAACACTAACATTAACATTGCCGAATGAGATAGAGAAGTAGCTCCAGCCTAACACAACTAACATTGCTTGATAGGATAGAGAAGCACCTCCAGCCTAACACAACACAACACTAACACTAACATTGCTGGATTGGATAAAGAAGCACCTCCAGCTTAACACAACACTAACATTGCTGGATCAGATAGAGAAGCACCTCCAGTCTAACACATCACTAACATTAACATTGCCAGATCAGATAGAGAAGCATCTCCAGCCTAACACAACACTAATATTGCTTGATCGTACAGAGAAGCACCTCCAGCCTAACACAACACAACACTAACATTACTGGATTGGATAGAGAAGCACCTCCAGCCTAACACAACACTAACATTGCTGGATCGGATAGAGAAACACCTCTAGCCTAACACATCACTAACATTAACAATGCCGAATCAGATAGAGAAGCATCTCCAGCCTAACACAACACTAATATTGCTTGATCGGATAGAGAAGCACCTCCAGCCTAACACAACACAACACTAACATTACTGGATTGGATAGAGAAGCACCTCCAGCCTAACACAACACTAACATTGCTGGATAGGATAGAGAGGCACCTCCAGCCTAACACAACACTAACACTAACATTGCTGAATCGGATAAAGAAGCACCTACAGCCTAACACAACACTAACATTAACATTGCCGGATTAAATAGAGAAGCACCTCCAGCCTAACACAACACTAATATTGCTTGATCGGATAGAGAAGCACCTCCAGCCTAACACAACACTAACATTACTGGATCGGATAGAGAAGCACCTCCAGCCTAACACAACACTAACATTGCTGGATCGGATAGAAAATCACCTCCACCCTAACACAACACTAACATTAACATTGCTGGATCAGATAGAGAAGCATCTCCAGCCTAACACAACAGTAACTCTAACATTGCTGGATCGGATAAAGAAGCACCTCCAGCCAAACACAACACTAACATTAACATTGCCGAATGAGATAGAGAAGTAGCTCCAGCCTAACACAACTAACATTGCTTGATTGGATAGAGAAGCACTTCCAGCCTAACACAACACAACACTAACACTAACATTGCTGGATTGGATAAAGAAGCACCTCCAGCTTAACACAACACTAACATTGCTGGATCAGATAGAGAAGCACCTCAAGTCTAACACATCACTAACATTAACATTGCCAGATCAGATAGAGAAGCATCTCCAGCCTAACACAACACTAATATTGCTTGATCGTATAGAGAAGCACCTCCAGCCTAACACAACACAACACTAACATTACTGGATTGGATAGAGAAGCACCTCCAGCCTAACACAACACTAACATTGCTGGATCGGATAGAGAAACACCTCTAGCCTAACACATCACTAACATTAACATTGCCGAATCAGATAGAGAAGCATCTCCAGCCTAACACAACACTAATATTGCTTGATCGGATAGAGAAGCACCTCCAGCCTAACACAACACAACACTAACATTACTGGATTGGATAGAGAAGCACCTCCAGCCTGACACAACACTAACATTGCTGGATAGGATAGAGAGGCACCTCCAGTCTAACACAACACTAACACTAACATTGCTGAATCGGATAAAGAAGCACCTACAGCCTAACACAACACTAACATTAACATTGCCGGATTAAATAGAGAAGCACCTCCAGCCTAACACAACACTAATATTGCTTGATCGGATAGAGAAGCACCTCCAGCCTAACACAACAATAACATTACTGGATCGGATAGAGAAGCACCTCCAGCCTAACACAACACTAACATTGCTGGATCGGATAGAAAATCACCTCCACCCTAACACATCACTAACATTAACATTGCTGGATCAGATAGAGAAGCATCTCCAGCCTAACACAACAGTAACTCTAACATTGCTGGATCGGATAAAGAAGCACCTCCAGCCTAACACAACACTAACATTAACATTGCCAGATGAGATAGAGACGCACCTCCAGCCTAACACAACACTAATATTGCTTGATCGGATAGAGAAGCACCTCCAGCCTAACACAACACTAATATCGCTAGATCAGATAGAGAAGCACCTCCATCCTAACACAACACTAACATTACTGGAACGGATAGAGAAGCACCTCCAGCCTAACAAAACAGTAACAGTGAGAAGTTGATTGGTTAGTACTTTCTTTCTCTCCTCTTTATCTCTCTCCAAGGCTTAGTACATAGACCCCATAGTTCCGATATAGCAAATATTATATATACACTTTAAGCAGAATGACTGTTTCATAACAGTAATACACAGAAGTCAACTTTCCGTCTAGAATATGGAAATGCTTCCAGTCTCAAATGTCTATAATTAATCCAGTGAGTCATAAAGGCAAATACCCGAATATCCAATTAATATTTGCAAATATTGCCAGCTGCTTTCCCAGGCTAGAGCAGTAAAACAAATGATGGGAGGTACACTTACTGAAAGTAACAGTGGTGTAAGGCTCAAATTAGGGACCGAGACAGATATGATGCTGTTTACTGCTCTAACGTTTCTCTACCATTGATTAGATTAACAAGAGCTAATTGCTAGCTTTGATGAATGTAACATTTACAAAGTGTTAGGAGACGACTGATAAATAAAAGCTTTCTGGCATTTTCAGATCATTATAGTAAAGAAGAAATGGCATGGTGCTAGATGTAATGATATTCTTTATTATGTACAATTACTGTTATGTTATACAGCAATATGTGTTAAAAATATTCCTATAAAAGAATTCAGCCTAAGTACTTTAGATTCTTCACCTAATGTTACATGCAGTGGACCGGTCACGGGGCCATTTTATTAAACGGTCAAAAAGAGCATTTGCCCTAGGTCCACAAGGACAGAGCATATTTTTTGAATTTCTAGTATTGGAGTTGTACAATTAGAGCTGCTATAGCTCTCCCCTGGTATTCAGGATCTGCGCTATTATTAGGCAGCTTTAGACAGCTGCCTAAGGGTGTTGGCGGCACCTGAGGGGGCAGCACTGAGGCTGCTGGCATAATAATAAGAATGTCTCTTAAAGACAGCGGTGTTGCCTCAGCAAAGGGGGTGTGGCTTCATGGAAAAACCGCAACTACAAGTCGAGTCTCCATTTTTCATCACTGTGCGGCATGCCCAGCACTCTGTGAGCTGCTGGCCATTCCACTGTGCCCACTCTCCCGGTCAATAGATGCTGTGTGCATGTCAGTCACATGCTGAGCAGGCCCTCTGCTCAAAGTACCTCCTGAATCCGCAGAGCAGCTGCGGTTGGGTACACTAAGCATGCAGTGCCAAGGCAGGTAGACCAGAGGAGGAACACTGTGGATAGAGAGCCCAAAGTGCTGTTAAGATCAACGACTTTGCTGCGATAATCTGCAATGATAGGAACCATCAATGGTATGATATAGTATAGTTTCATACCATTAATGGTTCCTCTCTTGTTTCCCATTAATGGTAACCAGTGGCGGCTCCAGAGGTGTGGCTGCAGCACAGTCCAGAATTCAAATAGGGGAGCTGGAGATGCCCGGCATGAGCTGACAGGACCCATGCAACTTCATTGTACCATAGAACCTTCGCTATAAGGAAATGGTGAGAAGCTGGAGGTCAGACTGACAAAACTGCTGGCTGCCTCTGCCCTGATAATCTCAAACAGCCAGCCAGAGTTAAACTGCAGGGATCCCAAATAACAACCGTTTCAACATGATTTTGGCTGATAATTAGGCCTCTGAGTAAAGCCTGCTACATTTGTATATTGAATATTAATGAGTTGGTCATTATAAGCTGTTGCTGCTCAAAGCAAATTGTTTGGTTCCCATTCTTATAAGCAAAAATCCAAGTGTTATTCTCTGAAGAATAATTTCTACCTTTTGCAACATTTAGATGTAGACATCACAATTACAGGACATGACCTTTCTAATATTACTATATTTATTTTGTGATCCAAGCTCTGGCAGTGAAGCTTTAAAGAAAGTACATTATTAAAGACTTCAGACGCACGTCCGGTGCCTTGACCATATTTAATTGCGCAGGCCAGAATCTATTTTTTGAGTAATGTAGCAGTGTGTAAACTCATAGTGGCCCTTCACTGGTTTCTACATTCTCCTGACCTACTTTTCGTTAATGCCGAGGGGAGAGTTATAGTTTCTGGCAGCTGCCAAGGCCACTACTGGTTCCAGAACAACAATTTAGTAAACTGTGCCAGTAAAAGACCTATTGAGTGTGATAAAAATAAGGATTATACACACAGCGTATTTTACTGGGTGCCAAATTAGTTGATTTCAATCTAGTACCAAGTAGCTTAGAGCCTGACACATACTTGTGTTTTTATATCTAGGACACAGGAAATAAAATTGGACAAGCAGTTTGTACCTATAAATATAAATGAGTCTTTTTAAGCCAGTGTAACCCTGCATTAGAGGAACAGTTTCTGGTGCATTGTATGTGATCATGACATGGTTATCCAGAGGGGAAATGAAGAGCAGTAGTGCCCCCTCTTTCCTTTAGGAATTATGCAGCCGGTCAAATTGAGATTCTACCAGTTTCTTTAATACATATACTAGAAATTTTGAAGTCTGGGTATTAAAAAGTGAAGGTTGTAATGGAAATGGTGCATGGTCACTCAAAAGAGGGCGTGTCCTTCAGTGTATTTTACCACACCATAGACCCCTTGTACACATTATGCCCCACAAAAGTAGGACCCCTTATACAATCTAGTACTGGTGCCCCTTTCACATTATACCACACAGTATGAGCCGGAATTCACATTATAGCAAACGGTATGAGCCGAAATTCACATTATAGCACATGGTATGAGCCGAAATTCACATTATAGCACACGGTATGAGCTGAAATTCACATTATAGCACATGGTATGAGCCGAAATTCACATTATAGCACACGGTATGAGCCGAAATTCACATTATGGCACACGGTATGAGCCGAAATTCACATTAGATCACACAGAATGAGCCGAAATTCACATTATACTGTATCACACAGAATAAGCCGAAATTCACATTATAGCACACACAGAATGAGCCGAAATTCACATTATAACACACAGAATGAGCCGAAATTCACATTATGCCACATGGAATGAGACAAAATTCAGTGAGAGTGACAGCAGGGACATAGGGACAGGGAGAGTGACAGATGGACAGGGAAAGTGACATCAGGGTCATAGGGACAAGGAGAGTGACAGAGGGACAGGGAAAGTGACAGCAGGGTTATAGGGACAGGGAGAGTGACAGAGGGACAGAGAAAGTGACAGCAGGGACATAAAGACAGGTAGAGTGATAGAGAGAGGGACAACAAGGACATACAGTAGGGACTAGGAAGAGAGAAAGGCAGCAGGGTGAGATTACCTATTTAGCAGCGGCAGTGCTGAGGATGCTGTGGTCTGCGGTGCAGTGGATGAGGAGGCTGTGGGTTGGCGCAGGGCGGAGGAGGCTGTGGGCCTTGGAGATGGTGCAGAGGAGGAGGCTGCGGGAGTTGGCAGTAGTGCAGAGAAGGACTTGTGGGGGCAGAGGAGTCTGAGGGCAGCAGTGGTGCAGCGGAGGAGGAGGCAGAGGGCAGTGGCGGTGCAACAGATGAGGTTGTGGTCAGCGGCCTTTGGTGCTAGAGACGGCTACTGAGTTGATGTCTCAACACAGTGACTCAAATCATTTAGAAGTTCGAATGATTAGAGTCACTCAAGTTTCATGTGTTGATACAGCCCCCAGTAGCCTTTCTCACAAGTCAGTCAAAGAGGGACTCAGGGTGGTTAGAGGTTGCAGTGCAGTCATCACTCAGTCTCATTACCTTCTGCGGGCACAGAAGCTCCGGGAAAGCCGCATTCTTTCATGTTACCGTCGGGCACGTATTTAGTGTTATGAAAGAATATATTGATGTAATCCTGCAGTGCCTGCCCATTCCTTGCCGCAGTGCTGGCGCCGCTACCACTGGTGGTGTAATCACCCGAACTCAGACAGCTCAGTCACTGACTCAGGGGCATGCAGTTAGTATGTTGTGGATCAGTTGCCACACTGTGATTGGGCGGTGGCAGTCCCAGGTGACACCCCTTGGGAGGGATGGAATCAGTATGTGTTTTGTGGATGCTGGTCAGGAGGCTGCTGAATGCTAATATGCCTGACTGCCTGTGAGACACGTAGTGCAGAGACTCAGTTGAGGCGGATCAGATCCATTCTGCGCTGGTGCGGCACTTCGGCTCCTATGACCACGGCGCTACTATTTCAAATCTGCCACAGCCGTTCCTGATTGGCTGCTGGTCCACGACAGATTTGAAATAGTAGCTCCGCGGTCAGCTCAATGTGGCGGCGGGGGTCAGTGCTCGAAGAAGTGCCGGTATGCTATACCGTTGTATACCAGCCCACTTCAAACACTGTGTACTACAGTAATATTTACATGTCTAGCAGATTTCCTTGGTAGATGTCTTTACAAAGACATACTGTATCTATAGGATCCAAAACAGTTAGAGCTGGGGGACCTTGCCCAGCTCCCCTACACACACATGCTCCAATTTTCCCTTTTCTTACCAGATTTGTTGGTGTAGGAGAACAGGGAATCTTCATTCCCTAACCAAGGATGGCCAGTTGGCCACCATAGATAGTACTGTACATGCGCTGCTCCATCTTATTATTGTGTAGAGTGACATAGTGGGAGATGGACATCTTAGCTCCAGTAAGATCCTGGATTATCTACCTTTTTACTGCTGTTCCAACAACACTGCACCGCTATTGATTGCATCTACAGACACTGGCTGGTGAGCTGCTACAAGCTCCGCTACATGCCTTAGGGCGGGATGCACTAATCCTCGCCAGTGCATCCCGCCACACTTCGCAGTGACATCCATTGATACTAATCGCATATGCACTAACATATGTGATTAGTACTGCAAAGGACAGCTCTTCCTATAAGCGATGTCCTTTGTGATCAGCGACCGCCACTGGACTTCTGGGTTTATCTTCCGGGAGACCATCTGTGCATGCGCAGAGTGACATGGCAGCCACAGGGGGTGCTGGGAAGGATCTGATTGGATCCCTCTGATAGCTCAATGTGGAAAGAAGTCCATAGGCTTCTATAGGGTAACGCCAGCAAAAGCCGGTGCTATCCTCCACACCGAAGCCCTGGCGTCCATGGCTTATTACAAATGGAAATGTGGCAAAAACCCTGAAAATTTGTTTTTTCAACATTTTTCATTTAATGCATTCCACTCTTAACCAGTGTAACCACAGTCAGTACAGCTGTACCTACCATCCTCAATAAACCACACTACTGGTTAAGCCACTGGACTGCTGATTGGGTCATTACATTATGCTGCTGTGTACATACCTCTGCCATACCATTGCATGTACACACATATTTCCAACAAGATTCATGCGTGTACCCACATTTCTTCTTGACTGAATTTATATTAATTAAATATTGCAAAAGAGCCAATCTAGGATGTAGACACCCAACACTGCAAAGTGGTTCACGGTGTGCCCTAATCTACATCAAGCAGTGACACTATACTGTATATGTGGAATTGCTCTACTATTTATGCTGAATGTTGAGCTACTGTCCCTGTTGGCAGGAAGGGAGTTCAGTACAAGGACTGGGAACCATATAAAATGACTCACAGGCTGTCACTGACAGACAAAAGTGTTAGAATATAGCAGTGCACACTGCCGGGCATAGCTATCCTTGGTTTACCCAAAATCCTACTGCTGTGTCATGGCTGCCACTTCTGTGGCAAAGATACTTATACTACTACAGTATTGTATTCTGTGTAATAAAAATGTTGTTTTTTCTACTGTATGCCATTGTTTGTGCTTCTGTGGCTGAAAGTAGACAGCCGCATTATGTAATTTGTATTGTATTTTCTATGCTCATCTTCCACATCTATTTACTTGTAGAAGGAAAAATAGATTGTGAGAATCTTATACACAATGTTAGGAAATGTTCTGTACAGTGGGTCAATGCTTTGAGATTGATGTAATTCCAGGAATAAATCTTTAAAACCTTGGGTCTTCCCTGGAAATCAGTAAAATAATGGTTGCCCATGCTGTCTGTAGGTGATTGTGTAAAAAATATTTTTTCTTAATTCTCTTATAGATTAACTTTATTATTTATTTATTATTTAACTTTATTATTGCTTTATTAATACTTGCAATATTTTCCATTAAATACTACACGATGGGGGTCATTCCGAGTTGATCGCTAGCTGCCGTTGTTCGCAGCGCAGCGATCAGGCTAAAAATCGGCACTTCTATGCATGCGTATGCGGCTCAATGCGCACGCGCGACGTACTTTCACAAAAGCCGATGCAGTTTCACACAAGGTTTAGCAACGCTTTTCAATCGCACTGCTGGCCGCAGAGTGATTGACAGGAAGTGGGTGTTTCTGGGTGGTAACTGACCGTTTTCGGGGAGTGTGTGTAAAAACGCAGGCGTGTTATATACAAACGCGGGCGTGTCTGGAGAAACGCAGGCGTGGCTGGCCGAACGCAGGGCGTGTTCATGACGTCAAAACAGGAACTAAACAGTCTGTAGTGATCCCAAGCTAGGAGTAAGTCTCGAGCTGCTCAGAAACGGCACAATCGCTGCGATCATTTCTTTCGCACTTCTGCTAAGCTAAGATACACTCCCAGAGGGCGGCGACTTAGCGTTTGCACGGCTGCTAAAAGCAGCTAGCGAGCGAACAACTCGGAATGAGGGCCGATATTTACACATTTGACTATGATGTAGCAAATTGCATTGCTGCAATTTACCAATCTTCCTGAGTCGGAACAGCTCCTATAATAACCTGTTGAACTATTGTAGCGAAGAAGACCAGTGGTGTCTGAAGTCCTATGCACTCAGCCATCACAAATGCAAAACACTTCTTTCTTTTACAGTGTTTTTAGTGCCATGTACATTTTGCCCATGCGCAGTTAGCTATCTCATTCAGAAGCAAGGGGGAAAGGAGGAGGCACCATTTTATCAGTGTATGAGATTGCAGCCGCATCCTGAGACACAGCCCAAAAACAGTTGTGGCACGCCTGCATTTTTGTACACACTTCTCGCAACCACCCACAAATGGTCCCTGACTATCAATCACTTTGCAGTGGAGCTTATGCAGTAAGCTGATAATCACTCAACTGTGTAAATATCAGCATAGCGAACGGGATCAGTACGAGATCCCAGTAGTCGGGATCCCGGCGGTCAGGAGAAAGTCACCGGGAGCCCAACATCCGGGATCCCGGTGGTGAGCGTAGCATATCCCCTCGCGGGCTCGCTACACTCAGCACGCTTCAGGCCCAGTGGCGATCTTATTCCCCTTGGGTGGTGACGTGGACCACCACCCAAGAGGGGTAACTAGCCAGCGGTCAGGACTCCGACCGCCGGTATTTCAGCTGATGCTGGGATTCCGGCGTCAGGATCCTGATCGCCGGGATCCCGACGAACGGTAAATTGACTGCCTCCCTAGCGAACAAATATGAATCAGGCCCTTTATTCCTAATATCTCCAACGTTCTCACTGGCCTCCCATCTTGCTCCCCTCCAATCTGTCCTCAACTCCGCAGCTAGGCTTATCTTCCTCTCCCACAGCTACACTTCTGCCACTGCCCTTCGACAAAATCTGCACTGGCTCCCATTCCCCAACAGAATCCTCCTCAAACTCTTCACCCTCACATACAAGACAATCTCTAATTCCTCTGCTCCCTACATCTCCAACCTACTCTCACTTCGTACTCCCTCCCACCCCCTACAGTTGGCCAATGACCATCGCCTCTCCTCTACCCTGGTCACTGTTTTCCATGCTCGAGTTGAAGGTTTTGCCTGTGCTGCACTCCTTCAGTGGAACGCATTCCCCCGCTCCATTAGACTCTCCCCAACCTTGCAAAACTTCAAATGGGCACTGGAAACCCACCTATTCATCTAAGCATACCCTTCTGATGCATAACTTAGTCCTGATGCTGCTCCTCCAACCCCCTGCCTCATGCCTTGACCATCTCTGCTTTGCTTGCAGTGGGGTTTGAAAGTTTGGGCACCTCAGGCAAAAATTCATTTTAATGTGCAAAAAGAAGCCAAGGAAAGATGGAAAAATCTCCAAAAGGCATCAAATTACAGATTAGACATTCTTATAACATGTCAAAAAAAGTTTGATTTTATTTCCATCATTTACACTTTCAAAAGAGCAGAAAACAAAAAATGGCGTCTGCAAAAGTTTGGGCACCCTGCAGAGTTAATACCTTGTACTGCCCCCTTTGGACAGCTGAGACCTGGCAGTGTCATGGATTGTTCTCAATCATCGTCTGGAAAGACCAGGTGATGTCAATCTCAAAGGTTTTAATAGCCCAGACTCATCTGACCTTGCTCCAACAATCAGCACCATGGGTTCCTCTAAGCAGTTGTGTAGAACACTGAAACTGAGAATAGTTGACGCTCACAAAGCAGGAGAAGGCTATAAGAAGATAGCAAAGCATTATCAGATGCCCACATCCTCTGTTCGGAATGTCATTTTGAAATGGCAGTCATCAGGAACAGTGGAAGTTAAAGCAAGATCTGGAAGACCAAGAAAAATATCAGACAGAACAGCTCACAGGATTGTGAGAAAAGCAAGTCAAAATCCACGTTTGACTGCACGATCCCTCCAGGAAGATCTGGCAGACACTGGAGTTGTGGTACACTATTCCACTATAAAGAGATACTTGTACAAATATGGTCTTCATGGAAGAGTCATCAGAAGAAAACCTCTTCTACGTCCTCACCACAAAAATCAGCGTTTGAAGTTTGCAAATGAACATATAGAGAAGCCTGATGCATTTTGGAATAAAGTTCTGTGGACCGATGAGGTTAAAATAGAACTTTTTGGCTGGAATGAGCAAAGGTACGTTTGGAGAAGGAAGGGCACAGAAATTAATGAAAAGAACACTGTCCAACTGTTAAGCATGGGGGTGGATCAATCATGCTTTGGGGTTGTATTACAGCCAGTGGCACAGGGAACAAGGAAAAATGGATTCAATAAGATTCCAGCAAATTTTGGACGCTAACTTGATGCCATCTGTGAAAAAGCTGAAGTTAAAGAGAGGCTGGCTTCTACAAATGGATAATGATCCTAAACACACCTCAAAATCCACGGTGGATTACATCAAGAGGCGTAACTGAAGGTTTTGCCATGGCCTTCACAATCTCCTGACCTCAACATAATTGAAAATCTATGGATAGACCTTAAAAGAGCAGTGCGTCAAAGACAGCCCAGGAATCTCAAAGAACTGGAAGACTTTTGTAAGGAAGAATGGGCGAAGATACCACAAACAAGAATAGAAAGACTCTTGGCTTGCTACAAAAAGCGTTTACAAGCTGTGATACTTGCCAAAGGGGGCAGTACAAGGTATTAACTCTGCAGGGTGCCCAAACTTTTGCAGACGCCATTTTTTGTTTTCTGTTTTTTTTAAAGTATAAATGATGGAAATAAAATCAAACTTTTTTTGACATGTTATAAGAATGTCTAATCTGTAATTTTTATAGATATACACTTGGCGCTGTCACCTACAATGTGAAAGCAGCTAGTCTCGGTACGCTGATCCCAGTTGTCCCAAGATTTAAAAGAACCAAGCAAAGAATGAGACAGCGCTTTTCACGTTGTATAAAAAAGGTAACCTTTACTTTATATTTTATACAGAATACATATATAAAATTCTCACCTATACATATATATAAAGATATCACTCTACGATACCGGCCAGTATCAATTTAATCTAAAAGATACAATATATTAAAATTGTCTCCACAGCAGATAACATTTAATCCAAATTAATCCAATTAGAATAACATACGTACTGTAACTCTGTAGTTCTCCTAACAGGGCTCTAAAATGTAGATTCCTTACACTTTCTATATAACACAGTAAGCGTAGTTAGTAAGCAGAAAAGTCCGCATGCACATGTTAGTTGAGCAAAAAAGATCTTATAGCAAAAGGATTTATCCTACAAATAAAACAAGTTATTTGTTAGTGCACTGTGAATATAATTGATGGTGCAGCTGTTAGTGTGAAATCAGCTGTTAGCGTTTTAATCAGAGAGATATTGAGCCTGTGTTGATTTCAATATTGTCCATACCTTACAACAGTCTTAATGTTGTTATGTTGATCATATATCGCTGTTGATGTATAGTCAGCTGTTTATACGATTAGACAGTTTATATATATATCACAGTCTGAATAAAAAAGAGTCCACAATACACCATGAGTACAATATGCTATGTACTCTATTTGATACCTCTCCTCACAATGCTTGTGGGCATACCAGCCTTCCCAGCCAGTGGCAGTGGTATCTGGGATCCGTAACTCCCTCTCCAGTGTGTGGATTTAGCTCCTTGATGCTGTAAAAAGCCTTGTGCCTGCTTCAAACAGCCGCAGCGGCGGCAGCACAGCTTGATGATGGCTGCAATAGATCCCGACTCTCCTCAGCACAACCAACGCTGGTGAGAGTGCTCAGTCAGTCACGGCAGCAGCAGCAGATGATAGTGTGGTGCTACCACAATGAGTCCCCAAACGCGTTTCTCCGCCTACCCTTCGGCTTCGGCGGCTTCCTCAGTGAATAAATGAGCATATTGTACTCATGGTGTATTGTGGACTCTAATTTATTCAGACTGTGATATATATATATATATATATATATAAACTGTCTAATCGTATAAACAGCTGACTATACATCAACAGCGATATATGATTAACATAACAACATTAAGCCTGTTGTAAGGTATGGACGGTATTGAAATCAACACAGGCTCAATATCTCTCTGATTAAAACGCTAACAGCTGATTTCACACTAACAGCTGCACCATCAATTATATTCACAGTGCACTAACAAATAACTTGTTTTAATTGTTCGATAAATCCTTCTGCTATAAGATCTTTTTTGCTCAACTAACATGTGCATGCGGACTTTTCTGCTTACTAACTACGCTTACTGTGTTATATAGAAAGTCTAAGGAATCTACATTTTAGAGCCCTATTAGGAGAACTACAGAGTTATAGGACGTATGTTATTCTAATTGTATTAATTTGGATTAAATGTTATCTGCTGTGGAGACAATTTTAATATATTGTATCTTTTAGATTAAATTGATACTGGCCGGTATCGTAGAGTGATATCTTTATATATATATGTATAGGTGAGAATTTTATATATGTATTCTGTATAAAATATAAAGTAAAGGTTACCTTTTTTATACAACGTGAAAAGCGCTGTCTAATTCTTTGCTTTAATCTGTAATTTGATGCCTTTTGGAGATTTTTCCATCTTTCCTTGGCTTCTTTTTGCACATTAAAATGAATTTTTGCCTGGGGTGCCCAAACTTTCAATCCCCACAGTACATCCTGCCATCAGGCTACCTCCCGCTTGCTTGCACCTCATGTCATCTGTCTGTCGCCCTTTCCCACTAGATTGTTAGCACCTCAGAGCAGGGCCCTCTTCCCTCTTGTTGTCAAAGTCCTCATCTCCTCACATTTCACTTACAGCTCTCTCCTACTCAGCAACCACCTTTACCCGCATGGTAAAGACTTATCTCTATCTATGGCCACCAGACCCTAGTAGCATGCTGATTACTTCCCCGCTGCTTGCATCTAAACTGTATTATGTATTGAGAATTGTGGTGCTCTTTGTTACCTGTACTCGATTTTTGCTATTTTTACTGTAATGTTACGTTTTGTCTCCCTGTACTGTTCTATTGTATGCCCTTTGTACAGCACTGTGAAACATTTGTGGTGCCTTATAAATAAATATAATAATAATAATAATAATAATAATAATCATGTGGGCAGTATGGATACCATAGTGGTTAGCATTACTGCCTCTAAGGTCATGGGTTCGATTCCCACCAAGGCCCTAACGCTGTGGAATTTGTATATTCTCCCCATGCTTGCGTGAGTTTTCTCCCACAATCCAAATATATACTGGTAGGTTAATTGGCTTACATCAAAAACTTAACCCTAATGTGTAAGAGTATGCTTGTACATGTGCAGACTAGATGGGCTAAGTGGCTTTTATCTGCCGTCAAATGTATAAATTTACTAATATACGTGTTTCAGCAGATTTCAGCCGAGATTAATCTCAGCTGACATCGGGCGTTTGGGATTGCAGCTTTTTGAGAAAAAAACCACGGCAATTTACAAAGCTACCGTGTTTTTTTAATCCGAGTTTTCCAATGTCGATGTAGTACTTTTTGTCGCCCAGTGTTTAACGGAGGAGTTTAGTAAAATATTGCCGGACATAACACAACGAAGCCCGGTCGGATCTGTGAGATTCACGAAGAGCTTCATTGTGTACAGTATTTAACTAGTTAAATTGAAAAAAAAATTACGTGGGGTCCCTCCTCTTGAATATAACCAACCCCAGGCTCTTTGAGGCAGTCCTGATTGTTTAAATACCGGGGGGGGGAATTGCGTAGTGATTCCCAATATTTTAAAAACCAACACTGGTCTCTTCGACCGGCACTGGTTCCAGAAATACAGACAAAAAAGTACAGAGGGGTTCCCCGTATTTTTTTAAACCAGCATCACGGTTTGCCAATAGGATTGAACGAGACGCTCGGCTCCATTCATTCCTATGGTGGGAACCACTTAATTGGAGAAACCACAAGGGTCAGCCCCAACTGACCTTGTGGTTTCCCCTTCTGATCACAAGGTAAATTGGGGCTGACCTTTGTGGTTTCTCCAATTAAGTGGTTCCCACCATAGGAATCAATGGAGCCGAGCATCTCCATTCACTTCTATGGGCAAACCGCGATTGGCTGAGCCCTGGGAGATCAAAGCCAATCAGGAAGCTGCTGCTATGGCAGTGGCTCCTTATTGTCTGGCAGGTCTCTACTGACATTGGTCACATGGAGGGCCCACATTCAATTAGCAGAAGAGTATGTGTAAACATACACTTCTGCATGTTCAATCTGGTCCAGGTTAATGGTAGTTTGTTATTGTTAATCCCTGGGATGATTACATTGACAGAAGAGGACCGATCTACTTTGGATATAGGTGAGTATAATTTTATTATTTACAGGTCACCTATGGATTCTACAAGGACAAGGGGACCGATTCTCTACGTGGGATGTAGGTAAGTATATTCGAGTGTGAGTGTGCATGTATGCTTAAAGCTATATTGTCACGGGGTGTGTGTCTTGTCTTTATTGGAATATTTATTTTGCTGCTAAACTACAGGTACCAGCGGACCCTTTAATGACCAGCATACTGGTACTTGTGGTTCTCCAAGTAACAGCATGCAGGGTAGGCTTGTCTGGACCTGTAGTCCCACAGCAAAAGACAATATTTATTCTACTTTTTACACCTAATGGCTATCAGCCTGCAATCCCCAGCCTACAGATGGCGGGGACAGCCCCAGGCTTCATCCCTGGCCCTTGGGTGCTTGGAGGGGGGGGGGCCTTATTGGGGGTTCCCCACTCTCCCAAGGAAACCCGGCCAGGACTAACTATTGGGGGGGGGGGTAATGCCACGGCCACTGGGATCAGTATAAATGTGTCCCCCGGCTGTGGCATTATCTCCTTGACTAGTGGAGCCTTGTGCTGGTTTCAAGAATACGGGGGAACCCTATGTCCTTTTTGCCCTGTATTTTTGGAACTAGGACCGGTTCAAGAGCCCAGTGCTTTTTTTTTTTTTTAAATACTGGGAACCCCTACATAATTTTTTCCTGGTATTTTAACAACCAGGACCGGCTCAAAGAGGCCGAGGCTGGTTATATACAGGAGGGGGGTGGGGGACACCCCACTTTTTTTTTTTCAACTCTTTACTACACTTTTACACAGAGAAGCATGCATGGATCTCACTGATCCATGCATGATTCTTCAAACACGCTAGCTGGAAGCTGGTCTACTTGAAAATTCTATTTGTGTACGAATTCCATCCTCTTCCGGCAGTGTTTGGCTATTGTCGGCAGTGATTGAGAATACGAATCCTTAGTAAATTCCCATGTTCTGTGAGGTGTATGTGAAAATCCAACCAAGTTTGGCCTATGGTCTATGGTCTATCGTCTACAGAGGACGGCTGTGTATCTCAATGCGGATTGTTAGAACTCTGCCGTGAATCGTAAATTACTGAGTGGCATGTTTGGATGAAAATGCAAACTCTAATGAAATCAGGAGTTTAGTAAATTTCCCTACATCTCTCTATGTTTCTCAATGCATGAGCTCATGGTAATTCAGGACAGGGGCATGGCTACAACACCTTTTTATGGAGCTTTTACAGAAATATTTCCTAACTGTCTTTGTTACTATACTCTCTTCCAAATTCTTTTATGCATCATAAAATAAGCTTGGGAGATAATCTAGATTCAGAGCACGCATTCAGTATTTAAATTCCTGTAATAGTAATGCTTGCTTGTAAAATCCAAACTTGAACAATACATAATATAACATAAACCGGAGATTGGATTGGGACTAATTACTCAAATAACTTACATATCTAGATAAGGATTTAATGATAATGAGACATAGACATTTTCATTTCTAATCTACTTGGATGATTAATTAGCAGAGATGGGAGTGTAAATAAAGACACGCTGCTAGTATACTGTCCATAATTGACATCTCTTTGGTGTTAAGTTTAAATGGAACTTTTAGAACTTCTGAGGTGGGAAAAAAAAAGCTTTTCAGCACTGCAAAAAGTGCTGTCTTGTCCCTCAGCCATGGTCAAATACAGGGGGGGGGCACTATCAGTGTGATCGGTCCCCCCATACCGCCCCCAAAATCGGTACTTATCCATAATGCAATACCATCAGGGAGGCGTCTAATTGTCTCCAAATTTATTCTGCAACAGGACAATGATCCCAAACATACAGCCAATGTCAGTAAGAACTACTGTATCTTCAGCATAAAGAAGTACAATGAGGCCTGGAAGTGATGATATGGCCTCCATAGAGCCCTGATCTCAACAACACGATCCTTCGAAAACTGTGCAATTGTACCTAGATGAATTGATGCTGTTTTGAAGGCAAAGGTGGTCACAGCAATTTTTGATTTGATTTAGATCTCTCTTCTGTTCATTTACTTCATATATATATATATATATATATATATATATATATATAAATGAGAGAAAATAGAGATGAGTGGATCAGATTTTGTAAAATCCATGCTGCTCCGAACCTTCAGGATCCAAGTCTTTCAGAGCATTGGTTCAG
This sequence comes from Pseudophryne corroboree, assembly GCF_028390025.1. Classification (NCBI taxonomy): domain Eukaryota; kingdom Metazoa; phylum Chordata; class Amphibia; order Anura; family Myobatrachidae; genus Pseudophryne; species Pseudophryne corroboree. Next base: position 318,911,245 of record NC_086446.1, on the reverse strand, counting down.
GTATCTCCCCTGACTCGGATTCCAAATTGAGACAGAATGTCATCCTCCCAGCGTCAGATTCTGGTTTTGTATTCAATATAATGAAGTCACAGACAGGAATCGGTGCCATTTCACTCCAGTCCAGGGGGGTCATTCTGACCTGATTACACTCTTCCGTTTTTCGCAGCGCAGCAATCAGGTCACTACTGCACATGCGTATGCACCGCAATGCACAGGCGTGATGTACGAGTACAAAGCGGATCGTTGCTGTGCGATCGATTTAACAAAGAATCCATTCACACAGCCGATCGCAAGGAGACTGACAGGAAGAGTGCGTTTGTGGGTGTCAACTGACCGTTTTCTGGGAGTGTTTGGAAAAATGCAGGCGTGTCCAAGCGTTTGCAGGGCGGGTGTCTGACGTCAATTCCTGGGACCGGACAGGCTGAAGTGATCGCAGCGGCTGAGTAAGTTCTGAGCCATCCACTTGTAGATACAAAGGTATCATTACCAGACAAAAGGCAACTAGCATTGCTACAGATATTGCAACATTGTATAGACACTGGAGACAGTGAAGAAACACAAAAATCACAGTGGCTAAGCTTTTTAATTCACTTTATTATTTTTCACAACTTTATTCACATGCACCATATTTCGCTTATGTTTTAAAAGATCCTAATAAAAGTTATATTTTAGAATTTGTGGTCATCTATCATGACAGATATTTGACTTTATGAAAGTATTATAGTCCGAGTGTGCCCAATACAGGGAATATTCTTGTTTTCTTTTGACCTTCTACTCAGAAACTGCACAAGCTATTTTTGTACCGCTCGGCTGCACATGGGATCGCACACTTGCACAGCAAATATACACTCCCCAGTGGGCAGCAACTATGCGTTTGCATGGCTGCAAAAAGTAGCTAGCGAGCGATCAACTCAGAATGACCCCCTAGGAACGCTGTTGTATGCTGTGCTCTGTTTTAAATGGCTGTACGGTGTCCATCTCAGAGAGGGTGTGCGGTGTCCATCTCTGAGTGGCTGTGCGGTGTCCATCCACAAGTGGCTGTGCAATGTCCATCTTAGTGGCTGTGATGTGTCCATCTAAGTGGCTGTACGTTGTCCATCTAAGTGTCTGTGCAGTGCTCATATAAGTGGATGTGCAGTGATCATGTCAGTGGTACTTTACTGACTACTGCGTTCACATAAGCAGTGGGTTAAAAAAAAGTAAAAAACAAATTAAGTAAAGTAAAAAAAAGTTTTTAAAAATTGTATTTGTTTATACTGTTCTGCGCACTGTACTCCAGTACGTGAAAAAGCAGTCTGGCACCACACAGTGTGAGCCAAGCTACCAGTTATTAAAAAGAAAAAAATATGTTGCATAATTTGTTTGTACTGTTCTGCACACTGCATCCCAGTATGATCTGCACTCCAGTGCGCATGCGGAAAAGTGATCTAACTCCACACAGTGTGAGCTGAGCTGCCAGTTAAAAAAAATTATATTCATTGTTGTATAATTTGTTTGTACTGTTCTGCGCACTGCACCCCAGTACGCTCTGAACACCAGTGCGGGTGCAGAAAAGCAGTCTGACTCCACACAGTGTGAGCCAAGCCGCCAATTTAAAAATGGATAACAACTCAGTTTAGAGAAGAGAAAGAGTAGTACCCAAATATTGCTGCAACCAGTCATGATGACGATACTAGTCCATTCAACATTATCTAAAGCTGATGCTCAGGGGCATGGAGGGTTTAAAAAATCAGGGCATCTGAAATATTTTTTTAAAATATATTTTACAAGGATAAATACAAATAAAAAAAACTGTATTAGATGGAAAGTTTAGTGAAGAAAAACATAAAATTGGCAATATATCATCTACCACATGCAGTGGCAAGGAAAGGCTCAGGTCTTGGCCTTTATGAGTGGTGGTTCTGAAACTGTCAATGAGGCCTCTCATGACAATGATAGACCTTTTCCCTCAGGGTCTAGAAAAGGTGTAAAAAAAAAAGGGAAAAACACTAAAGCAGTAGAACACTGCATTCAGAAACAGAAATTTCACAAATCCCTGAGGAGAGTCTAAAGGCTCAAATGCTATGTGTGAGCCTGACCTTTCACATTAGCCACCTTCCACCATTTCTGCTCCCTCTGAAAATGTGGGGATGTGCAGCAGAAGTATAGCTGATGACACAGAAATTGAGGATGCCACTGAGGAAGTGCTAGAGAATGAGGAAGATATTTGCGTAGCTGACGCCAGTGCTAATGAGGATGTTGTTTGTTTAAGTCAGGCAACCAATGGAAGCAGCTCTTGCCCATGATAAGAAGCCATTGTCATGCCTTGACATAGAACCAACAAATCCACCTCTTACATGTGGAATTATTTTTACCCAAATACTGACAATTGTCATGCCATCTGTAGCATTTGTAAAACCACAGTAAGTAGAGGTAGAGATGTTAATCATCTAGGAACCTCCTCCCTGTTACATCATTTGCAGCAATCTCATGAAAGTTTTTGACAACCTCAGAAATCAGAAACTGGTGCTTAAAAAAACATTAACAACAAGCAGTCCAGCATCAGGTAACTCCCTTTTCTCAACTAGATCCCAACACCTGCAATCTACACAGCCAACACCTTCATCCTTAATATACTAAGTAACGATCAGAGGTAGTCCTGCATCCAATTTGTTAACGTTAGGTGACTCCTCCCCTATCCAGGATTCCTCAGAAGAATCCTTCAGCAATAGTCTTTCTACTGCTGGATCCCAGAAAGGGACCAAGAAGACAACTATTAAAAAAAACACAAGTGACTGTGAAACAATCCTTTACAAGTGGTAGGAAGTACAAAAGCTCTTACCCAGTTGCACAGCAGATTACTGATGCCATGATGGCAATGCTAGTATTCAAACTACATCCAATATCTGCCGTTAAAGCAGTGAATTTTACACAGTTAATTGAGGTCCTATGTCCCTGTACCAAAATTCATCTTGGTTCCATTTTACATCAAAAAGCAATTTCTTGGCTGTACCAAGACGTTAAAAAAAACTAATTATTGGCCAACAAAATGCTATTGTACTTACTGTCCACTTAACCATAGATATATAGACAAGTGGTAGTGGCCAAACTAAAGATTACATGACTGTGACAGCTCACTAGATGGATCGCCTTCAGTAGCATCTACAAACAATGCCAGCTCATTCAGAGGCAGGCTACTCTGTGTATCGCCGGCTTCACTAAGAGGCATACCACTGACAACCTATTAGAAAAACTAAGGGATGTCATAGCAAAATGGCTTACCCCACTTGGACTCTCATCAGGATTTGGGATTTCTGATAATGCCACATATATTGTGAGAGCAGTACAGCTGGGAGAATTCCTACACACATACAATGTTTTACTCACACAATAAACTTGGTAGTACAGGGTTGTTGTTTTTTTAAATGACAGGGGCATGCAGAAGATGCTGTCTGTATCCCAAAAAATATCTGGATATTTTTGGCATTCAGCCACAGCATGCAGGAGATTGCATTACCAGCAAGAACAGTTCAATTTGCCCTGCCACCAGCTGAAGCAAGTGGTGCTTTAGGAAATGGAGGAACAGCAAAAAACCATCCACAGCTATATAACAAGCCATCTCATTGAGAGAAGAGGGGGAATGTACCTTAGCCCAGAATACTTTCTGTCTTGTGCAAGGTGCGCAAACCACTTAAAGCAGCCACCTATGAAATTAGTTCAGACACTGCTAGCTTGAGTCAGATGATTCCCCTAATTATGCTTTTATTTGCTTTGCCAGGATCCAAGTGTTGCCAGTATCTTTAAATCGGATAACTATATTTTGGCAACCATGCTTGATCCTCGGTTTAAATTGTACTTCATGTCTTTCATTCCAACTGACCCAGATCTTAAGAGATGCAAACAGCTACTGGTGAGCAAGTTGGCAGCATAAGTGGTACACAACACGGCGACATCTCCTCATTCAGTTTCTCTGGCAGCTGCCAGGAAAAAAACTCAGCTTTCCGAAAGACCCAGTGGTTATGCAGAGGAGTCAAAACAACATTTTGACATCTGGTTGGGTCTAAAAGAGTTGCATAAAATGAATGACACCTCTACCATAACTCCATCTGATATGGTCACCATCCAAAGAACGGTGGATTATTTTCATGACACCGTACAAATAGGCATGTCTCAGAGTCCCTTTGAATACTAGAAAGAAAAAAAGGCAAATTTGAAGGGCCTTGTAAAAACTGGCTAAGCATTACTTAAAGTGCCCACCCTCTAGTGTGTTCTCAAAAATGTTTTCAGCACAGCTGGGGACCTTATTAGCAATCAGCATAAGAGGTTACTTCTTCAAAATGAGGAAAAGATGATGTTCATCAAAATGAACTACAAATTCCACAAGGAAGACCTTTACCAACAATTACATTAAAGTACAGAGACTGTAATGGTGGATTCCAGGGGAAATGATTTGATATTATGTGAGGATGGTAAGGGTGAGTATAAGGATGGTAGTGCAGAGCTGTTAGCATAGCTGCCTTAAGCCCATTGGTTCCTTGTTTCAAACAAACAAACAAAGCACTTCATCCACAAAAGTGGCAGTCTCTGTCCCTGGGGTGCTTGGTATGCTAAACGATGCATGTCCTTTTTACTATCCAACATAATGGAGGGAGAGAGGGCCCAAGGACAATTCCATCTTGCACCTCTTTTCATTTCTGCCACTGCTGTCTGGCAATGTTTCTTAGATATGCTATAAGATGCCGTGTGTTTGTGCTGCTGCTCTGTTGTTTAGTTTAGCCATCCAGCCTTTGGGCTATGTTGGTGAACAGGATTACATATGTAATCCCGGCAGATGGGATGCAGGCTGTCAATATCCCAGCCTCTTGAATGTTGGCAGCGGGGCAAGCACTAGCGGGCTCGGTGGCTTGCTGTGCTCGCCACAGGATCTATTCCCACTCTGTGGGGGATATTCAATTGTTTGAAAAGTCAGTTGGGAATCTCTTTTTTCCTATCTAATAGACAGGAGAAAACAGACACCCAACCGACTTTTCAAACATTTGAATCTCCCCTATGAGTGTCGTGGACACCCACGAGTGGCAATAGTTGTCAAACTCACAATTTACATCAACAGTTTACTTTGCTTTAGAAGCTGTAAACTTTTCGATTATATCATCAAACTTCAAGTTCTGCAGGAAGTCACTTTCAATGATTAACTGCAAGAGCTATGAGGCACCGTGTTCTGCTGCTGAAAATGGCACCCTGATGACCCTCGCAGCATCCTGAAGTGGAATGCCTACTGTGCATGTCAGATTCTCTGTCATCGCGCAGCAGCACAAGCAGGACGGAGTGAGGAGGGGCCAGACACGGAAGACGCTGCAGCTTAGGCAGTGCTCAGCAGTGATTATGACTGAATCAGTCATTGCTACTCTGCAGACTGTCTGCAGCCAGGGGGCTAGAACTTTGTGGGCCCCATAGCAATATTTTGAAGGGGCCCCCATCCCAATGCTTCTAGAGAGACACTTTTCTGCAGCAGTTTCTTAATTTTATGCCCTATTATAGTGCCCTAGTTAATTTTTTGAACCATAGTAGAGCCTTATTTAATGTTATGCCCCATAGTTTCTTTTATGAATCGCAGTAGTGCTTAAGTTCACCCTACAGATGTAGCCACCTTTATCTTGACTGTTTCTCCGCCGAGACGGGCGTTTAGCCACGCTAAGGCGATAGCTGAGTTTAATCACAGGCAGGCGCGTTGAGACGATCTAGATACTCATCATGCATTACACATCTCCACCACTGTGTGGCTAATGCTCCACTAATCCAGTACTTTCGATCGTACAGTATAGCGGCGGATTGATCTACAGCTCTGGCAATACTGTAGGCGTAACGGGAGGCGGTGGAAAAAGTATGGAGTACTGTACAGTACTGTATGTGTATGGAGACGCAACTACAGTAATTGTGTAAAAGGAAGAATGTACAGTACAATGTATAAACACCGTGCTTTTAAAATATATGAGCGTCTGAGTTCGCTAATGCATAATGGGAATGGAGGACTAGCAGAAGGCGGAGGAAAACACCGTGCTTTACAAATGCGAGCGTCCGAGTCCTCTAAGGCATAAACCAACAGCAATGGGGCGGGGGCCGGGCGCTGTTTGCAGTACTTTCACACATGAAATTGGAAATCTCTCATGAGGCGTCGTGGGCTAGGGGTGAAGGCTCCCAACTCCCCCGCTGGGGGTCCAGGGTTCGAGACCTGATGTGCTTTCTTTTTTTTTTTTCTGTAATAATGCACTGTATTATTTTATTTACATTGTAAGACAGTCAATGGAAGGATGCACACAGGTTTCACATAAATCAAAGTACATCTGCAGGAGCGATTCTTTACGCTAAATGCACCCAAACAGCGTGAATGAAATGAGTGTATTCTGACGCTACCAACTAAGCAAAACAGTACTGTAGATCTTCAGCGTTTGTGTATTGCACAGGACCTGAATTTCCTCCCTGTGCAGGCCCCCAGGGGGGAAGGGCGATGGGGGTAGGGGGGAGACGATGGAAAATACTGTGCCTTTGAAATGCAATTACATGAGCGTCCGAGTACACTACGGCATACTGTAAACCAACACCAATGGGAAGGAAGTGCCAACCTTATTTTTAATGTGTTCCCGTGACATTCACTTTAACATTTTTTTTTTTCTCTCCAATACAGTACATCCAATGGAAGGATGCACACAGGTTTCACATAAATCAAAGTACATCTGCAGGAGCGATTCTTTACGCTAAATGCAACCTACAGTACGGTACTGTAAGTGAGCAAAACAGTACTACAGTGGGCGTTTGTGTATTGCACATGACCTGCATTCCCTCCCTGTCTACTGCATGATCTGTGCAGGCTCCCATGGGGGAAGGGCAACAGGCTAGCAGGAGGCGGAGGAAAACACCGTGCTTTACAAATGCGAGCGTCCGAGTCCTCTAAGGCATAAACCAACAGCAATGGGGCGGGGGCCGGGCGCTGTTTGCAGTACTTTCACATATGAAATTGGAAATCTCTCATGAGGCGTCGTGGGCTAGGGGTGAAGGCTCCCACCTCCCTCGCTGGGGGTCCAGGGTTCGAGACATGATGTGCTTTCTTTCTTTCGTTTTTTTTTTTTTTTTCTGTAATAATGCACTGTATTATTTTATTTACATTGTAAGACAGTCAATGGAAGGATGCACACAGGTTTCACATAAATCAAAGTACATCTGCAGGAGCGATTCTTTACGCTAAATGCACCCAAACAGCGTGAATGAAATGAGTGTATTCTGACGCTACCAACTAAGCAAAACAGTACTGTAGATCTTCAGCGTTTGTGTATTGCACAGGACCTGAATTTCCTCCCTGTGCAGGCCCCCAGGGGGGAAGGGCGATGGGGGTAGGGGGGAGACGATGGAAAATACTGTGACTTTGAAATGCAATTACTGTACATGAGCGTCCGAGTACACTACGGCATACTGTAAACCAACACCAATGGGAAGGAAGTGCCAACCTTATTTTTAATGTGTTCCCGTGACATTCACTTTAACATTATTTTTTTTCTCTCCAATACAGTACATCCAATGGAAGGATGCACACAGGTTTCACATAAATCAAAGTACATCTGCAGGAGCGATTCTTTACGCTAAATGCAACCTACAGTACGGTACTGTAAGTGAGCAAAACAGTACTACAGTGGGCGTTTGTGTATTGCACATGACCTGCATTCCCTCCCTGTCTACTGCATGATCTGTGCAGGCTCCCATGGGGGAAGGGCAACAGGCTAGCAGGAGGCGGAGGAAAACACCGTGCTTTACAAATGCGAGCGTCCGAGTCCTCTAAGGAGACTGGAGGGGGGCGAGGTTCAGGGGGAATTTTAAGAAAAATTACTTCACAGAAAGTGCAGTGGACAAGTGGAATAGCCTCCCATCAGAGGTGATAGAGCCTAAAACAGTAGAGCTACAGTATTTAAACATGCATGGAAGAGACATACATAAGGATATCCTTACAAAGAAATAAGGATCAAATAAGGTTTGATGTAAAAAAAAGGTTAAAAAAAAGAGGCAGATTAGATGGGCAAAGTGGTTCTTACAGTATTTGTCATCAAATTCTATGTTTCTGTATGCAGACCCTCCAACATGACCCGCCGCACTGCTCTGTTTCTAGACTTCCCTCTTAATTTATGATTTCCATCACCTGTGTTGAACTAGTTATATGATAAGAAAGCTGTTTCTTCACAGGTGATGGCAATAATAAATTAAGAGGGAAGTCCAGAACCAGAGCATTTTGTACCTAGTGGGGCGGGTCATGTTGGAGGGTATGTGTATTTCCTGGAATGAACCTTTTTTTTTTTTCACATTAATGTTTTTTTTCACAGGCCCTACACTGGAACAGGCCACGGAGGAGGAGGAGGATGATGATGATGATGATGCTGCTGCATTTAGTGGTAAGAATTATTACTGACATTGATCTGATGCCATCAGAGTAGCAATTTTCATCAGATTTTTCTGGCAAATGCGTAGAAATCGGATGAAAATTGTTTTTGTTTGAACTGGTGATATTGCCCATACAGTAGCAACCGATCACATCCCACATTAACATTTACAGTATCTAGTTACACTTACAGACGATAATACAGTACAGTAGGTAATATTTGATTGGTTGCTACTGTATGGACAACATCCTGTTCTAAAAAAAACACCCATCTTACTCAATTTCTCTCTCTCTCTCTCTCTCTCTCACCCCTTGTCACTGTCTCTCCATTCATCTCTCTAGATACTGTCAGTGATGAATTTCCCATTAGGCACGAGAGGCACGTACTGTACCTAGTGGCGGCATCTGTTTGGGGGCCGCAGTTGGATGCTTACAGTATGCTAATACTGTCATCCCAAAAATTACCACTACAGCAACTGCTAAATATTTTAAGTGTACTGTACAATATGCACATACAGTACTGTACAGTATACATAATTCAAAAGAAAAAAGAGTTGCTACCTTATTCTAGTCATAATCACCGGCATACGGGTCACTCACAAATTTTCTGATGGTCTCGGTGGGGTCCCTTGGAATCACCATGCCTGTCACAAGCATACCTTTTTTTACCCACCTGACACTGGGCCTGGACACTAGTGTACTATTACTATACTTTTTACTGTATACTGTATCTTATAATATTCTTCTCTTTTACCCACAGACGACGAGCCAGAATACATTTTTGGTAAATATACTGTACAGTAGCAATAGTTGGTACTGTAATTACAGTATTTTTTTTCTCCAACATTATTTTAAGTCAAACTGATATGACTAACTGTATTTTATCTTTTTACAGTCCGTCGCCAACCAGTGGAGGAGACACCTGGTAATAAAATATAAATACATAATGCACTGTACTGTATTCTAACTTACTGTAACATGTATAACACTGAGCTGATCATCTTCACACCCTCTGACATAACCTTACAGTACATACTGTACTTTCTCTCTTTTTTCACCCTCTTCACTCCACAAATGCATGCTGCCTTTCCTGACTACTGATATAATAGTGTGCAGAGCGTAGCGAGGCACCGTGCCCACCGCATGGCGAGCGAAGCAAGCATAACGAGAATAAGAGACACTATTGCATGATATGTTGTGAATAAAGTTGCAGTACTGTGTGGCGTCATTTCAGATTGGGGAATTACTGTGTGGCCATGCCCCTTCCCAGCAAGAACATGCACCGTTTTGGGATGCACACCGAATGTGCACACTGTTGCTATTTTAAACATACAGTAGGTTGGAGGAGCACCAAAATGAGGACTGCTATGGTTGAGGGGTGATGGTGCTGGGAAAGGGGTACAGGATCAGAGGCGGAAATAGCGTCTGTGCAAGGGGGCAGCATCCAAAAACTTGACTAGGGAATCATATTATTTATGGCTGGCTCTGAGTACAGTCCACTATTATTGATAGTACTCCCTACAACACCACCTACAGTACTGTAACCCTCTTTTTTCTGAAGCGGTCATGAAATGTCATGACTGCTAATACATACAGTAAATGTCTACAGTATTTGTACTGTGGTGTTTTATTCCTTTGACAATTTGTTTATGACCTATTGAAGCTAAACTCTTGTACAGTACTTTATATTTTGAATACCAGCAATACAGTATAATACTGTACCTACAGTATACAGTAATAATTGTATAGTATTTGAATGTGACTAAATGTTTTTTTTTCTCCAATATAGTGCCAATGATTTATGGGGGCCCCAGACAGGGGCAAGATAGGTGGGCTGGCCCAGAAGCGGGCAGGCAGCAGCCCACTTATACAAGAGGTAAACTAAAGCAATGTTTAAATTACCTCGACAGCATACAGTAGTGTTTGATTTACTGTACTGACAATACAGTACTGTACATTGTAAATAACAAGATTGTCTAATATAGAGTAAAGTACTGTATTGCCATTACTACACTGTAAAGTATTCAGTATTTGTTTTGTAATACTGTCCTTTTTTTCCCACAGAACAGTTGCAGCGTGCCGTTCTGCTCCTGCGGGTGGTGGTCCACCTCTTAGTGGACCACTTTTTTAATTTGTTATTAAGATCATTTTAAATTTTTTTTTTTTTTTTTTAATAAATGTTTGTTATTGTACTCCATTGTATAGTATCTTTTTCTACTGTATAAGATAGGCATACTGTACACCATACAATTATCTGGCAGATAATCTGCAAGATCTGGCTGTTTGTAATGAAATTCTCTCGTAATTTAGCTGTGGTGTACCTCCTGAGTGTGCTGGCGTGCTTTCTGGCCAGTTTGGGGTGATTTGGAGCAAGTTTGGTCGGCCATCTGGCCGACATGTGCTGTCGACTGTTTGGCAAACATGTGTTTTCCCTCCAGCATGTGTGTGTCAGGCATTTTGTGTGTGTCAGGCATTTTGTGTGTGTCAGGCATTTTATGTGTGTCAGCCATTGCTGTGTGGTTCCACAAATGTTAGTGTGTCAAAGTGCTGATCACTGACACCACTATTTCACTTTGGACCGCATGCCTTTTGTGGAACCACACAGCCCAGCATGACTTATTGCTGGGCTGTGTGGTTCCACAAATGTTAGTGTGTCAAAGTGCTGACCACTGACACCACTATTTCACTTTGGACCGCATGCCTTTTGTGGAACCACACAGCCCAGCATGACTTATTGCTGGGCTGTGTGGTTCCACAAATGTTAGCGTGTCAAAGTGCTGACCACTGACACCACTATTTCACTTTGGACCGCATGCCTTTTGTGGAACCACACAGCCCAGCATGACTTATTGCTGGGCTGTGTGGTTCCACAAATGTTAGCGTGTCAAAGTGCTGACCACTGACACCACTATTTCACTTTGGACCGCATGCCTTTTGTGGAACCACACAGCCCAGCATGACTTATTGCTGGGCTGTGTGGTTCCACAAATTTTCTTGGAAAACAAATGAACAAATGGTCGTCCAGGCCTCCTCTGCGGTCCTCCAGGCCTCCTCTGCGGTCCTCCAGGCCTCCTCTGCGGTCCTCCAGGCCTCCTCTGCGGTCCTCCAGGTTTCCTCTGCGGTCCTCCAGGTTTCCTCTGCGGTCCTCCAGGTCTCTTCTGCGGTCCTCCAGGCCTCCTCTGCGGTCGTCCAAGTCGCTGACTTCGTCCAGTCCGCTGCTGTGGTCCAGGCCTCTGCGGTCCTCCAGGGCTCCTCTGCGGTCCTACAGGTTTCCTCTGCGGTCCTCCAGGCCTCCTCTGCGGTCCTCCAGGCCTCCTCTGCGGTCCTCCAGGCCTCCTCTGCGGTCCTCCAGGCCTCCTCTGCGGTCCTCCAGGTTTCCTCTGCGGTCCTCCAGGCCTCCTCTGCGGTCGTCCAAGTCGCTGACTTCGTCCAGTCCGCTGCTGTGGTCCAGGCCTCTGCGGTCCTCCAGGGCTCCTCTGCGGTCCTCCAGGGCTCCTCTGCGGTCCTCCAGGCCTCTGTGGTCGTCCAGGCCTCCTCTGCGGTCCTCCAGGTCTCTTCTGCGGTCCTCCAGGTCTCTTCTGCGGTCCTCCAGGTCTCTTCTGCGGTCCTCCAGGCCTCCTCTGCGGTCGTCCAAGTCGCTGACTTTGTCCAGTCCGCTGCTGTGGTCCAGGCCTCTGCGGTCCTCCAGGGCTCCTCTGCGGTCCTCCAGGGCTCCTCTGCGGTCCTCCAGGCCTCTGTGGTCGTCCAGGCCTCCTCTGCGGTCGTCCAGGCCTCCTCTGCAGTCGTCCAGGCCTCCTCTGCGGTCCTCCAGGTCTCTTCTGCGGTCCTCCAGGTCTCTTCTGCGGTCCTCCAGGCCTCCTCTGCGGTCGTCCAAGTCGCTGACTTCGTCCAGTCCGCTGCTGTGGTCCAGGCCTCTGCGGTCCTCCAGGGCTCCTCTGCGGTCCTCCAGGTTTCCTCTGCGGTCCTCCAGGCCTCTGTGGTCGTCCAGGCCTCCTCTGCGGTCGTCCAGGCCTCCTCTGCGGTCCTCCAGGCCTCCTCTGCGGTCCTCCAGGTCTCTTCTGCGGTCCTCCAGGTCTCTTCTGCGGTCCTCCAGGTCTCTTCTGCGGTCCTCCAGGCCTCCTCTGCGGTCGTCCAAGTCGCTGACTTCGTCCAGTCCGCTGCTGCGGTCCCCCAGGCCTCCTCTACGGTCGTCCAGGTCTCCTCTGCGGTCGTCCAGGTCTCCTCTGCGGTCGTCCAGGCCTCCTCTGCGGTCGTCCAGGCCTCCTCTGCGGTCGTCCAGGCCTCCTCTGTGGTCGTCCATGCCGCTGACTTCGTCCAGTCCGCTGCGGTCCTCCAGGCCTCCTCTGCGGTCCTCCAGGCCTCCTCTGCGGTCCTCCAGGCCTCGGTCGTCCAGGCCGCTGACTTGAACCGCTTGGTGGTGTGTTGCAATTATGGTGCGGCAAACTCCAACTTGCCATTCTTCCCTCGTTTGTTCAATGACTTTCTTCATGGCTTCTACCATCTGTTCCTTTATGCCTTCTTTAAGGCCAGCCACATCGGTCTGCAGCTGATTGACCTGTCCACCAACTTCTGACTCCATATTGGTCACCTTACTGAGTAGCTCCTTTAGTAAAACAGGACAGGTACACTGGCAGTCCTGCACTTTGGTGTTCACATCTGTGAAATGCAACCTTCTTCGTGGTGAATGTGTCATGTCTTCTTGTCCAGGGGTGGCTACATGGTCCAAAAAAGAAGCTTCCTGATGCAGCGTGTTTGTCACGTCCTCTAGCACCGGTATTTCCAGATTCATTGGCTGAACACTGTGATCTGCAGGAGATGGAACAATTACATCATTTGCCACACCACATATCAGCTCCAACTTATTATTCTTTGCCTTGGCATTTTTTCGTGGTTTCACCACATTTTCTTTCTGAGCCGCCTTGGCAGTTTTCTTCTTCTTTTGTGGGACTACTGCAGCAAGTTTCGGTGCCACTGATGCGTGGGTTTTGGCACTCCCGTAAAATCTGGTAGTCTGCATTCTTTGTCTTTTGTCTAAAAATATAAAAACCACAATAAGAAAACATGTAAAGCACAGCATGCTAAAAATAGCAAACAACTGTACATTTTCAAATAAAGTGCACAACAGTAAAGTGCAAATACTGTACAGTATTATACTTTTTTCCCTGTGCCTCCCAACATGAACCTCTGCAGGAGGGACAGAATGCTCTGTTACGGACTTCAGTTTAAATATACAGTATGATTACCATCACCTGTGCGAACAACTATACTGTACAGTAGTTACTGTATTTGATAAGATAGGTGTTTCACCACAAGTGATAGCAATCATTCAGTACTACTGCACATAGTACACCGGGATAAGCGAGGTCTATGTACATTACGTTATACCGAGCTGGATCGCTTAGCAACCTGACAACATGGCCGCCGACCGTGAACTCCCAGCACGTGGCAGCGCTCGGATATGTAGTGAGATACAGTATGGCATACATTTCACACTCCAGGGGGCAATGCTGAAGGAGCGTCACAATCCCCTAGCTCAATTACATTGGGATAAGCGAGGTCTATGCACATTACGGTATACCGAGCTGGATCGCTTAGCAACCTGACAACATGGCCGCCGACCGTGAACTCCCAGCACGTGGCAGCGCTCGGATATGTAGTGAGATACAGTATGACATACATTTCACAGTTCAGGGGGCAATGCTGAAGGAGCGTCACAATCCCCCTAGCTTAATTACACCGGGATAAGCGAGGTCTATGCACATTACGGTATACCGAGCTGGATCGCTTAGCAACCTGACAACATGGCCGCCGACCGTGAACTCCCAGCACGTGGCAGCGCTCGGATATGTAGTGAGATACAGTATGGCATACATTTCACACTCCAGGGGGCAATGCTGAAGGAGCGTCACAATCCCCTAGCTCAATTACACCGGGATAAGCGAGGTCTATGCACATTACGGTATACCGAGCTGGATCGCTTAGCAACCTGACAAAATGGCCGCCGACCGTGAACAGCTTATGCCATTTCTCATTCCATACCCAACTGCTGCCTGCCACGAGGTGCGGGTTCAGGAGGTGGGGGTTCATGGGTAGTGGTCGTTTTGACAGTGTGCTATGCGATTGAGTCCGGTGTACCGTAATACTGTATGCAATCCTACAGTAGCTTATCCCTATCTCCCCTGTGTATTTTTGGCTAGGGGATTGTGACGCTCCTTCAGCATTGCCCCATAACCTGCACAAGGGTTCAGGGGCGGCGGCCATTTTGCCAGTGTGCTACAGTATGTGATCGAGTCCGGTGTACCATAATATGCATACTGTGTATTTTAGCTAGGGGATTGTGACGCTCCTTCAGCATTGCCCCATAGTCTGTACAATCTGGACTATTACTTGCTCCGTAGCCTAGGGCCTCTGTGGGGCAAGGAGTCATAGGTGGTAGCCATTTCTATTCAGTCTGCCCAGCTACAGAATTGTATGTGTACTGTACGGAGCATAGAACCTTAACCTGCATAGAACCTGCACATTATGGTACACCGGACTCGATCGCATAGAACCGCTCATGCAGCTACTGTATGCCCTGGTTTACAGTATGTGAATAAAAAAAATAATAAAGTGTCTGAAAAAAACTAACATGCATTCGTACTTAAGGAATCGAACCCTGGACTCTGAGTATAGGAAGCGAAACACTTCACCACTTCGCCGCAGACAAATGTATAAATCCGTTGGTTTTGATTATGCTGTAATGGCTACGGGATTAGGACGATAACATACTGTACAAAATTCCTAATCTTGAGAGGCAATAGTGAACTTGTAACACACATCCATTTGCGACAGTGTACACTACTGGTTTTACAGTACTGTATGTTTTGTCTGCGGGACTTGGACGCTCACATACAGTATTCATAAAGTATTGTAGATGGATCATATACTGTATGCTGTACTATTTGCGTCGGTGTCGTATATACAGTACTGTATTAAATAATGCAGCGTAATGAGTACAGTATTTACTGTATGCAGCGTAATGAGACGCCTTAGTAAAGTAGTCCTTATTATGTATTTCAGTATTGTATTTTACGGGAGACCACACGCATGCGCAGTGGTGATTGTAAAAAGCGACATCTGGTGGCTGATCGCAGGTATTACACGTAAAGGTAACGCCAAACGTCAAATGTCTGTCTCCGTGCGATTAGATAGCCTCTCTGTGTCTAGGCGCGCCTCGCTACGCCCCAGTACGCTGCGTATGGTCGAACGGGACAAACGCCGCAGCCACTCAAGATAAAGGTGGCTACATCTGTATGTCACATTTCACAGCTGCCAGTACACATTATGCCGCACAGTATCACCAATTCACAGTATGATATATAGTGCTCCCGGTTCATATTGTGCCCCCCAGTACATTTTATACCACACTACAATGAGCAGGTACAGGGTCATGCCTAGATATATTGCAGGCCCCAAGGAAAAAGTTTGAAAGGACCCTCACATACTACCCAATGGCGAAAAATGTATATAACACATGTAAGTTTGACAGGGAAGGTGGGCCCCTCCCAGCTCTTGCCCCATAGCAGCTGCACTGCCTGCACCTTTGGTAGCTATGCCCTTGTCTGCAGTAGTGAGTGGCATAGACAATTACGGTGCCGGCATTAGGCCCAAATTATGTGATTTTAGCTTTTTTGACATTTTGTTGGAAAAAACATAAACCAAAACCTGTCACAGATGAAATCCAAAACCGAATCCAAAACCAAAACGAGACGACTTAGAACCAAAGCCAGTACCAGCAAAAATGGTCATGTGCACATCTCTAGTGAGGACACAGACAGTCACTTCAGTCTCTTAAAATCTTCACAAAGGTGCTACATAACCTTTGACATGCCCTTAAATACCTATGCCAAGAACACTTCCCCTTAAAGACCCATCTGGATAAATGAAACCCATGTGACCCCACACAGCACACCCATAGCCTTGTGGTTTAACACACATCAGGCATAGTTTACCTTCTGTCCTTCGTATCATGGCAAGTAGTTTGTCTGTCCTTTTCTGTATTCAGTTTGGTATCATGTGTTCTTACCTTGCCATTCGCAACTGATGTCAGTGTAAGATGGGTGCAGCCTCTGTGCCCCATAGCAACAGTTATGTCCCTGCATGCTTCAGCTTTTACTAGGGCTCTTCTGGTACCTTACAGTTCAAGGATACATGAAGGTCTGGGTTGGGGTCGGGGGTGCACAGGAATCAGGAGAATAAATTGAAGACACAATCAGATTGATGTTTATGATTGGTACTCCTCTCACCCCTCTCATCTATCATTTATCTATATTTATTTATTAGTCTTTCAGCCAGTGGGGGGGGGGGAGCAGTCTAATAAAGCAAGAGTTTAGTATGGTGTAAGGCTAAGCATGCCTAGTTTTGCAGAACAGTGCAAAAACTTAATGTGTTACAGACCTGACATACTGTAGTCAAAGGATTAGCAGTTGCATAATCAGCCCCCCCTGGGGCTGCATCTTCTAGACCATGGGGCTTCTTAATGCAATTTTTTATTTAGGTGGTAGTGCTGCTTTAATTTCATAAACCAAATGTATTAAAAAAATCATTAGTTGTTTAAGATGCTAAAGTGGTCTTTGCTAAAATATCTTAAATATTAATGTAAGAATGCTATTGGTTGGAGTCAAGCATTCTTCTTTGATTGGTGAGAGTAGAGCGGTATAACAGTATGCTGATTTGCATGTAACTATTTTATTTAATTCTACTGGAGTGACCAGGCAGATCCCTGAGAGTTAAATGCAAAGCTCTTTATTTCTATCATAACCCACTAATCTCATTGACTAATGACACCAAAGCATCAAAGGAAATGAGCTCTGTGTGAAGCTGAATGAGGAGGCTGCTCTGTGTACAAGAACAGAGAATTCCTGTACCTGGGAGCTGCATATGACACTAATACATGTCTGAAGTCTGAAATAAACAATTTCACTCTCACTTTGAAGTCTGCTGCTGCTGTACAGACATCCTAGCTGCAGCTCCGCCTACTGTTACACATAATGATCCCACCCCTGACATTCTGTATAACACTTATGACTAGATAATACTATACTCCTTAATTACTTCTTTCACTTTCTGTAAAACTCTTATAACTCAAAGCTATGGTGGTCATTCCGAGTTGTTCGCTCGGTAATTTTCTTTGCATCGCAGCGATTTTCCGCTAATAGCGCATGCGCAATGTTCGCACTGCGACTGCGCCAAGTAAATTTGCTAAGAAGTTTGGTATTCTAATCACGGCATTACGAGGTTTTTTATTCGTTCTGGTGATCGTAATGTGATTGACAGGAAGTGGGTGTTTCTGGGCGGAAACTGGCCGTTTTATGGGAGTGTGTGAAAAAACGATGCCGTTTGTGGAAAAAACGCGGGAGTGGCTGGAGAAACGGGGGAGTGCCTGGGCGAACGCTGGGTGTGTTTGTGACGTCAAACCAGGAACGAAACTGACTGAACTGATCGCAGTGGCAGAGTAAGTGTCGAGCTACTCAGAAACTGCTTAAAAATTTCTAGTCGCAATTTTGAGAATCTTTCGTTCGCAATTTTGCTAAGCTAAGATTCACTCCCTGTAGGCGGCGGCTTAGCGTGTGCAATGCTGCTAAAAGCAGCTTGCGAGCGAACAACTCGGAATGAGGGCCTATGTACTAACAGTCCACTTACCATGCCTAACTTCCAACATGTGAAGTTGTGGAATGAGAACAATGAGGGCAGTGGAGCACTGGTGCACCACACTGTAAACGAGTTGTGGTTATATTATGCTGGCTTATTACCATGCAACACTGGAGTGTGGCACATCCCTGGAGGTATGCCTAGTGAATATGAGTTGCTGATAAAAATAATTTAGTAAAAGAAATATTTAAAAACCTGTATAGATTTTAAAATAATTTCAAATAATAAAGTTTTTTCATGTTTTAACCACTTGCCTGGCATTTTTGCACCCTTACCTGCACCCTCCCCCAGTGTCTGTCGTGCTGCCAATCACTGCTGATTGGTCACCACAACAGGACCCCCCTTCCACCAAGCGTTGAAGTTAAGATCGGGACCTTTGCGCTTCTGAAAAAGTGAGCGTTAAGGGGCATGGCCTCACAGGAAATCCTTTAACCATTTGAGTCATACTGTAGCCTCATTTTTGTAATGTCACTGGGCATGCTCCCACTCACTCTCTCCTGTGAATAGATGCCATGATCATGCACATGCATCTATTCACCACTTGCTCTGCTAAACAAAGCAGCGGGTGGAAGGGAGCTTCCCAAACCTTCACCACACTGTTGCTCAAAGAGGGCATGGCTGGACCGTCATGCAAAAAACATGGAGGTATGGGACGGGTACCCATGTATCATAACTGCCAACCCTCTTGGAAATGTTCTGGATACTTAAGTAGAAGTAGGTGATCTCATGTGCTCCTGGGAGTTTCAGGAAATCTCTCTCTCAAGAAAATGGGGAAGCGGTAGGTGATGGAAGGGGAAAATCATTTGTAATGACATCTACTGTATATGCTGGAGAATGGCAGATATTTTCTTGCAGACCCTATTTACCAAAAGTAGGTATGCTACTGGAAAATCGCCACCACTCCCCTATACAAAGATCAAACTGTGCTCACTAATTATCCTTCTCTCCAGTGTTAGAGAACCAGAAGCATCATTAACCTATAGTGCACCCAGAGCGGCAGCGGCTTCATGGACGGGGGCATGGCTAAGCGTCCCGACCCCCTTTTTTGTCTCTCTGGGGGTACAGTAGATGTTGGCTGCCACCGGAGACTGACGTGTCTGCAGTGCTGGCTTCTACAGGGTGACGTAATGTTACAGTGCAGCACCCGGCTCCTGTCACTGAGCAGGAGCCGGCACTTTGGTGTCACCCCTCGGCGGGTGACACCTGGGTGAGGACCCCACACCCACCTTGTGATACCACTAGAGAGAAAGAAACAGAAATGACAAAGAAGGACTGAGACATAGGGATACATTTAATAAGGTGGGAGGTTTTTTAGAACTGGTGATATTGCAACCAATCAGATTCCACTTAACATTTATCTAGCAGCTTCTAGAAGATAATAGATAGAATCTGATTGGGTGCTGTGAGCAACATCATCAGTTCTAAAAAAAACTCCCACCTTAGTAAATTTACCCCATTTTGCTTCTGAAAGCTACTAGTAGGATAGCGCTTCCAGTGTGCTGAGGCCTAGGAGCATTGTTGTTATCCTCTGGTTTCAAAAGGCTACTGGATGTGCACTGAGGATGAGGCTGCCAGTGTGCTGAGTGAAGATTGTGTCTGGATGCATTGTGGACACTGGATGACAAGCTTTTCCTGGGAGTGCAGACTTGCTGGCTCTGCTACATCAAACTTCTGTGATTATACAGCATTACATTGTATCCGGACCAGACTGTGACGGGGAGATCTGCACAGAAGATCAGAGAGTAGATGTACTTCTGATGTGCAGGATCTGACTAGGCATTGCGGTGCCGTCAGTGGTGAGAATCCATGGCGAAGGCCGCTGTGTGAGCTGGTATCCCAGGCCATAGGACACAAAACTACTGCTGGCATGTAACAACAGGAGATCGCAGGTACAGTATCTGTAATCCTAAACTACTGTGGGGACTGAGTAAGTAAGATACCATCGTGGCTTGTAGTTGTTAATGTTATAGTGTACTGTGTGTGTATAATTACAATAAAGGGCATTTGTCACTTTACTAAACTGTTTACCTGAGTGATCAGAGAATCTGTATCCTCACAATGCTGCCACCACCATGCTTCACTGTAGGGATGATATTGTCCTGGTGATGAGTGGTGCCTGGTTTCCTCCAAACATGACGCCTGGTATCCATGCCAAAGAGTACAATCTTTGTCTCATCAGACCAGAGAATTTTGTTTCTCATGGTCTGAGAGTCCTTCAGGTGCATTTTGGCAAACTCCAGGTGGGCTGACATGTGCTTTTTACTAAGGAGTGGCTTCCGCCTGGCCACTCTACCATACAGGCTTGATTGGTGGTTTGCTGCAGAGATGGTTGTCCTTATGGAAGGTTCTCCTCTCTCCATAGAGGGATGCTGTGGCTCTGGCACAGTGACCATTGGGTTCTTGGTCAGCTCCTTGACTAGGGCCCTTCTCCCCCGATCGCTCAGTTTAGAAGGCCAGCCTGCTATAGAAAGAGTCCTGGTGGTTCCGAACTTCTTCCATTTACGGATGGAGGCCACTGTGCTCATTGGGAACTTCAAAGCAGCAGATATTTTTCTATACCCTTTCCCAGATTTGTACCTCGAGACAATCCTGTCTCGGTGGTCTACAGACAATTCCTTTGACTTCATGCTTGGTTTGTGCTCAGAAATGCACTGTCAAGTGTGGGACCTTATATAGACAGGTGTGCACCTTTCCAAATCATGTCCAATCAACTGAATTTACCACAGGTGGACTTCAATTAAGCTGTAGGAACATCTCAAGGATGATCAGTGGAAACAGGATGCACCAGAGCTCAGTTATGAGCTTCACAGCAAAGGCTGTGGATACTTATGTACATGTGATTTCTTAGTTTTTTATTTTTAATAAAATTGCAAAAATCTAAAAAAAACTTTTTTCACGTTGTCATTATGGGGTATTGTGTGTAGAATTTTGAGGGAAAAAATGAATTTATTCCATTTTGGAATAAGGCTGTAACATAACAAAATGTGGAAAAAGTGAAGCGCTGTGAATACTTTACGGATGCACTGTATATATACAGTATATTACATGTGGGTGTGTGGGGGTGTAAAGCTGGAGTGTGATGTCTCACTTTGTGAATAGGAGTGTTGCCATTCTGAAACAGGAAAAGGCTTTCCCCAAACTATTGCCACACTGCTGAAAGACACAATTCTCTAGAACAGTGGTTCCCAAACTTTCTTGAATCACAGAGCCCTAGAGTATCAGCATATTTTCACGTCACCCCTAGGATAAAAGTTTTTTTTAATATAAATTTGGAAAAATATTAATCCTTAGGGTCAGTTTTGTGGTTGTGTACACTTTTGCTGCTGATTGTCAATATACTGTATTTTATGATTGGTAGCCACTAGCATTGGTTTTGCCTATCACTTTAATAATTGATAAATAATTAGATTAGGTTCTGGACCACCAACCCAAGGCACCCATGCAAGAGCCTTGCGGCACCCCAGGGTGTCTAGGCACACAGTTTGGGAACCACTGCTCTAGAATGTCATTGTATGCTGTAGCATTAAGTTTTTCTTCACTTGAACTAAAGGTGCATACACACGGTGTGATGTGCATAACACCCAACATTGACTATGCGATGTGGATGGAGCCCAGCACCACCGATATAGTCAATGTTGGGCTGCCTGTACAGTATATATTTTCTTGTGATGCCGAGTCCCGTGGGACCGTGCATCGGTATCACAAGCTGTATACACACGGGTGGTCATTCCGAGTTGTTCGCTCGCTAGCAGTTTTTAGCAGCCATGCAAACGCTATGCCGCCTCCCACTGGGAGTGTATTTTAGCTTAGCAGAAGTGCGAACGAAAGGATAGCAGAGCGGCTGCAAAATAATTTTGTGGTGTTTCAGAGTAGCTGCAGACCTACTCAGCGCTTACGATCACTTCAGACTGTTCAGTTCCTGTTTTGACGTCACGAACACGCCCTGTGTTCGCCCAGCCACGCCTGCGTTTTTTTGAACACTCCCTGAAAACGGTCAGTTGACACCCAGAAATGCCTTCTTCCTGTCAATCACTCTGCGGCCAGCAGTGCGACTGAAAAGCTTTGCTAGACCTTGTGTGAAACGACATCGTTCGTTGTAATAGTACGACGCGCGTGCGCATTGCGCCCCATACGCATGCACAGAAGTGCCGATTTTTTTGCCTGATCGCTGCGCAGCGACCGAAATCTGCTAGCGATCAACTCGGAATGACCCCCACAGTGCGATATGCACTATATTTTCTTGCGCTATGGACTATATAGTCCATATCGCAAGGAAAATTGCACCGTGTGTATGCAGCTGGCCAATGTAAACTATGAAAAACAGCTCTACAGCATTATTCCTTCTCAGACAAATTTTACAGTTGGTAGTACACACTTGGGATCCACCAAAATGAAATATGTCCATTAAACTGGAGTGCATTTCCACTGCTCCAGAGTCAAATTCCGATTTGTTTTGCAAGACTCTAGCCAACGTTTTTCATTTTTCATTGTGAATGTGTTCTGAGGCTTTTGTGTGGCTGCATCGAGCTTCCGAAAAACAATAAAATATATGTAAATCCAATCTCCCAAAGAACAGTACTTGTGCTGATGTTGCTTCCAGAGACAGGTTGGGACTCGTTAGTTAGTGCTGCAACCAACACTTAGAGCTACAGCATACAGTCATCCCGTGCTATGGGAGGTCATTCTGACCCGTTCGCTCGCTGGTTTTTTTCGCAGCCGAGCGAACGGGATCCTACTGCGCATGCGCCGGCGCCGTAGTGCGCCGGCGCATGCCAGACGGCCGAAGGCCGTAGCAGGGCTGCGATCGCTTCTGCCTGATTGACAGGCAGAGGCGGTTGATGGGCAGGAGGTGGCGGATCGGCGGCGTCTGGTGTGGCCGGACGAAACGAGGGGGCGGTCCGCAGCGGCTGCATGACGTCACGCACAGCCGCTGCAGGCCGGGGAGCGACGAGTAGCTCCCGGCCAGCATGCTAAAGCTGCACTGGTTGGGAGCTACTCTTGAAGTGCAAAGGCATCGCCGCTGTGCCATGCCTTTGCACTTCTGCAGGGGGAGGTAGCGGCACTGACATGCGGGGCGGGATAGCCCTGTGCTGGGCGTCCCCCCGCATGTCAGTGTGAATGATCGTAGCTGTGCTAAATTTAGCACAGCTACGATCATCTCGGAATGACCCCCTATGAGCGTGTAGGCTACCACTTTGCGGATGAGCTGCCTTTGCTCCTAAATATTTCCACTTGAGAATAACAGTACTTACAGGTGACAGGGCAGCTCTAGCAAAGCACAAATTTCATGAAGTGATATGTTGGAAACTGAAATTGTAGGACAGTCCCATATTGAAAGTCAGTGAGCTCTTCAGTAAACCCATTCTTCTGCTAATGTTTAACTATGAGGAGTGCATGGTTGTAGTCTTGATTGTATGCACTCATCAGCAATGGCTGTAGCTGAAATGACCATGGGGGTCATTCCAAGTTGTTCGCTCGATATCAATTTTCGCAATGGAGCGATTAAGGCAAAAATGCGCATGCGCATGGTACGCAGTGCGCATGCGGTTAGTATTTTAGCTCCAAACTAAGTAGATTTACTCACGTCCAAACGAAGATTTTTCATCGTTGAAGTGATCGGAGTGTGATTGACAGGAAGTGGGTGTTTCTGGGCGGAAACTGGACGTTTTCTGTGAGTGTGCGGAAAAACGCAGGCGTGACAGGGAAAAACGCGGGAGTGTCTGGAGAAACGGGGGAGTGGCTGGCCGAACGCTGGGCGTGTTTGTGACGTCAAACCAGGAACGAAAGGGCCTGAGCTGATCGCAATCTGTGAGTAGGTCTGGAGCTACTTAGAAACTGCCAAGAAATTTCGATTCGCAATTCTGCTGATCTTTCGTTCACTATTCTGCTAAATTAAGATACACTCCCTGAGGGCGGTGGCCTAGCGTGTGCAATGCTGCTAAAATCTGGTAGCGAGCGAACAACTCGGAATGACTCCCAATATGCTGTGTATTAATTCAAACCTCCCAACTGTCCCGATTTTCGCGGGACAGTACCATTTTTTTGGTACTGTCCTGCTGTCCCACCCATGGGCCACAGTTTCCCAAGGCGAGGGAAAAGTTGGGAGGCTCCTGTCAGTCACTGCTCTGTCTAGCATGGGAGTCAGAGGAACTGGGGGCATGCCAGTTGCTCACAGAGCGCTGAGCATGCACCCACAGTGATGGAAAACGAGGGCATGGCTCATGATCGCAGCATTCATGTGATACCAATGCCCCTTTCCTGGAGGCCGCACCCCCTTTTTGGCAAGGCGCAGCTTAGCTGCGCCAGAATATCCCTCCTTAACAGCTCCCGATGTTGGGAGGTTTTTTGTTAATTGGATGGTGAGTCCACATACACGACATTTGGCCATGTAATGTATGCTTGTGTACGTGTATATATTGTAAAACAGGTAATTGAATAAGGAATCGGTAGGCAGATTTCCGGTGAATCTACAGTGTCTTTCTACTGGCAGCAGACACTGAAAAACAGCATGCCCAGTGAAGCAATTCACATAGATGGGGTAAAATCCATCACACTTTTATTTCCACTTTAAGCATACCTCCCAACATGACCCTCTCCAGGAGGGACACAATGCTCTGCTTCTGTACTTTTTTCTTAATTTGTGATTGCCGGCACCTGTTTTGAACAGGATAATGGATAAGAAAGGTGTTTCATCACAGGTGCTGGCAATCATATCATACATTAAGAGAAAAGTCCAGGAGCAGAGCATTCTGTCCCTCCTGGAGAGGGTCATGTTTGGAGGTATGCTTTAAGCAGGATACAGCTTCATATGCAGGATTTGGAGGTCAGGTTTACAGGCAGGTCTTACAACAGCAGATAACAGTCCAAATACTTGTCATCACAAACAGGGCACGTTCCAAATGGTTCCTAACGTAACCCCATACTCGCCTGGGCACTAACTGCTGTCAGGATCAATGGCTCTGTTTACTGAACACATACTTATGGCAGATTACAGGTGCTGTTAATCAATTAGCCTCGGATCTAGCTGACAAGTGATTGCGGCAAACCTGGACTGGACCTTTCAGTCCTGCTGCTCCTGCTCTGCTAAACCTGGGAAAGCCTGATGTTCCACATTAACTCCATGTGGAACTGTGCTGTCCCTACCACTATAAAATATACATATATATACTGACCATACCATACCTCCCAACATGACCCTCTCCAGGAGGGACAGAATACTGCTTCTGGACTTCCCTCTTAATTTGTGATTCCCATCACCTGTTTTGAACAGGTTAGTGGATTAGAAAGGTGTTTCAGCACAGGTGATGGCAATCATAAATTAAGAGGGAAGTCCAGGAGCAGAGAATTGTGTCCCTCCTGGAGAGGGTCATGTTGGGAGGTATGCTATACTATCCCTTTAACCTGGGACACTAATGAATTACACAGGTTCTTACAGCACTTCATTAATATAACATTTATAATAAAGGTTGAACTCGATGGACATTTGTCTTTTTTCACCCTCAACAACTATGTAACTACTAGGTGCTTCATCGCGCCCTACGGGCGCTCTTCACACCGTCGCAAGGGGCTACGCCCCCTTAACCCTTGCATGCCTTTCCGGGGTTCAATATTTGTGTTATATGGAGTATCACCTGCATTCCTTTGTTAGTGGTTAAATATTGCACAATGAAAGGGTGTGCGATGGTGAAGGAGGCGCGAACAGCACCTGCAGGCCACAATGTACAGAATGTAGCGGGTGCGGGGGGTACTGCGGATGGTGTCTGTAGATGCTGCGGATGGAGGGGGGGCGGAAGTGGGGGTGGGGCCCGGATGGGGAAGGGTTGGGAGGTGCTGCGGGTGGGGAAGGGGCAGAGGAGTGGGGGATGCAGATGGGGGAGGGGTCCGGAGGCACTGCAGGTGGGGGAGGGGCAGGGGTGCCATGGGTGGGGGAGGGGCAGGTGTGGGGATGTTGCAGATGGGTTAAGGGTTCCGGAGGTGCTGTGGGATGGGAAGGGGCGGGAGTGCCACTGGTGGGGTAGGGGTCCGCAGGCGCCATGGGTAGGGGAGGGGCAGGTACGGGTGTTGCGGCAGATGGGGAAGGAGGTCCGGAGGTGCTGCAGGTGGTGGTGGGGCAGGTGCGGGGGTGCCATTGGTGGGGGAGGGGTGGGTGAGGGGGGGACCGCGGATGGAGGAGGGTGTCTGCAGATGCTGCGGGTGGAGGGGGGCAGGTGTGGGGGAGACATATAAGGAGGGTGAATGGTGGAGGGGGCCTGGAGATTGCTGGGGGTGGTGAAGGGGCGGAGGAGTGGGAGCCGCGGGTGGTGTAGGGGGTCTGGAGGCACAGCATGTGGGGGAGGGGTGGAGTGCCGCATGTGGTGGAGGGGAAGGTGCGGAGGTGTGGTGCATTGGGGAGAGGTCTGGAGGTGCTGCGGGTACTGTACCTGCCAAAAAGGTAGTTGGAGGGTATGCAGTAACAGGGCCAGGACAGGGGTGACAGGGTCAGAACAGGGTTGACTGGGCCAGGACAGGGGTGACAGGGTCAGAACAGGGGTGACGGGGTCAGAACAGGGGTGACGGGGCCAGGACATGGGCGACGGGGCCAGGACATGGGCGACGGGGCCAGGACAGAAATGACAGGGACAGGATAGGGGTGACAGGGTCAGTGTAGGGGCGGCAGGACCAGGACAGGGGTGACAGGGCCAGTATAGGGTTGACAGGGCAAGCACAGGGGTGACAGGGCCAGGATAGGGGTAGCAGGGCCAGCATAAGGGTGACAGGGCCAGGATAAGGGTGAAAGGGCCAGGATAAGGGTGAAAGGGCCAGGATAAGGGTGGCAGGTCAAGGCCAGGGGTGACAGGAACATGACAGAACACAGGGCACAGGAGAGATTGGTATTAGGGACAGAACAGTGGTGACAGACAGATGTGTCTTACCGGAGTCACTGCTGCTGGCTGCTGCTGTTCCACTCCAACCTGTTGGCATCTGCTGCTGGTGGAGACTTGGCATGGCTGACTCTCTTAGGCTGTATTCCTGCTTCCTCTGCCCGTCCGCATCACTCCCCCCCTCCTCAGTCACACACCGCAGACCTCGCGCAGCTGCCGGGCACTGTGGTAAGGTGAGACTGGGAGTGACTGGTTAGCCCCCAGGAGATGCTGCGGCTGGAGGGAGGAGGGGGTCATAGCATGCACACGGCGCGGACCTCACGGCTGCTGGGCACTATGGTAGGGGGAGACTGGGAGTGACTGGTTAGCTCCCAGGAGACGCTGCGGCTGGAGGGAGGAGGGGGTCATAGCATGCACGCGGCGCGGACCTCACGGCTGCTGGGCACTATGGTAGGGGGAGACTGGGAGTGACTGGTTAGCTCCCAGGAGACGCTGATGCTGGAGGGAGGAGGGGTTCAGAGCCTGCAAGCAGCGCGGACTTCTGCAGCGCTACCCGCCGGCTAAAGTGTGTGAAGGAGCTGGGCGCAACTCACTGCGGGTGGCAGCGCTGCAGCTAGCGGTGGGGTCGCAGGTGCTGGAGATAACAGAGGCAGTACGGAAAGTGCACAGCGGCTGGTGACCCACAAAACTACAGCTAAGAAGCGTGGAGTGTGCCAGAATGTGACGCTCCACCCCGCCAGAGAGACCCTGCTGAGTATGCTGATGTGGGGGTCAAGTATGGCATACCCCCTCACACACCCCCATACCTCCCAAATGTCCCAATTTTCGCGGGACAGTCCCATTTTTTGGGGTCTGTCCCGCAGTCCCACCCGCGGGTCGCAGTGTCCTGCGGTGGGGGGGGGGGGGAGCAGTTGGAAAGCTCCTGTACTCGCTGTTCTGCTTAGCAGAGCAGCGGTGAATAGTGGAGACAGAGGGAGAGGGGGCATCAGGGGGTACGGATTAATGGGGGGGTTCCAGCAGCAGAGCCGGATTAAGGGGGGTGGGGGGCAGGCAGTACGTACCGTTGGCCCCACAGTTTTAGGGGGCCCCCCGGCAGGAGTAGCTCTGTCCCAGCTCAGAAGCCCCCCCGCCCTGCCAGCAACAACATTGTGCTACAGTCAGCACACGCTGCTGCGTATTGGCAGGTCTGTGGTGTTACAGGGAAGCAGCAGTCTCCATGCTTTCTTCTGCCTGTGCGGGTGTGTAGGGGGAGCGACCACCTCCTCTGGATTTACCTCTAGCTGAGGGGCCAAAATACCATAAAAAAAAATAAAAATATCCCGGAATTTGCATAAGGGGCGTGGCCTCGCGTCCTGCGATTAGGCCACGCCCCCAACCCACAGCAGGCACAGCAATGAGATAGGGCTCCCCTGTCTCAAGTACCCTGTGCCCCCCGGACTCATAATCAGCCCCTGGGGGCATGCCAGCTGCTCACAGAGCGCTGGGCATGCCCCCTCACTGACGAAAACGGGGCCCTCCCGCGAAGCCACGCCCCCTTTTCGCTGTGTGTGTGTGTGTGTGCGTGTGTGTGTGTGTGTGTGTGTGTGTGTGTGTGTGTGTGAAAGCTGGGAGGTATGCACCCCTGCCTGTGCCATGTCCATACTATCTGCTTCTGCAGCTGCTCCTAGTGTCCTATAGATTTGGCCAGATCTGTGACTCATTTGACTAACTCCGCCCACTGTTGTGACTCCGCCCAGCGTTAGCAAATGAATCACAAGATCACAGATCTGGGCTATTATATAGGAGATGGGGGTCATTCCGACCCGTTCGCACGCAGCGGTTTATCGCTGCGGTGCAAATGGGTCCGGAATGCACATGCGCGGTGGCCGCAATGTGCGTGCGCGACATTGCCTGGTGACAGGGGTCGCTGGGTTACGTCGCGTCTAACAAAGGAAGTGGTCGCAGAGCTGACCGCAAAGAAGATTGACAACAAGAAGGTGTTACTGTGAGCACACGGACCGTTGGAGACCGTTTTCGTGGAGTGGTAAGGAAAACGCAGGCGTGTCCAGCAGAACAGAGGGCGGATGTCTGACGTCAAAGCCAGCCCCAGCATCGCAGGGATCATCACACAGGGTAAGTAGGTACAGGGCTGGTCTACTTCTGCTTGAAATTGTTTTAGCTTAGCAGGGCTGCACAAGCGATCGCAGCCCTGCTAAGCTAAAATACACTCCCCCATAGGCATGGACTAGTTGATCGCAGCAGCAGCAAAAAGTTGCTGGCTGCGATCAACTCAGAATGACCACCTATGTTACTATGTAACTAAGACGAGCGTGGCTCCATCTGTGTATATAAGGCATTCCCAACCACGGTCCTCAAGGCACACCAACAGTGCAGGTTTTAGTGACATCCAGGCTACAGCACAGATGGTTAAATCAAAATAACTGATCTACTAATTAAGTCACCTGTGCTGAAGCCTGGATATCACAAAAACCTGCACTGTTAGTGTGCCTTGAGGACCATCGTTGGGAATGCCTGGTGTATATATATATATGTTTGCCCTAACCCGGGTAAACAGTGCACCTTCTCCCCCTTCTTGGCACCACTGATTATACATCTTAGAAGTTTTAGGGTAACTTTTATGATGTGTCACCTCTAACATCTCATGTTAATATTTTATAAGGCGTCTATCATTTATTGTGATTGCTCTTACCTTAACACTATACTTAAGCTAGCTTATCAACTTAAATAATGACACAGACACCAACTGCTTAGATTTAACAAGGTCATTATATTTATTAATTGGATGACCCTAAACGTAGAGATGGCAAGGAAAGTGCTACAGTGGCCAGCTCCAGTTAAATAATCATACAATTTGGGGTGACTGATATGCCCTAAATGTAATGGCGGCGATAAACACGCCCTACTCTATAAGCATAATCTGCGCTGTGGAGTGACTCACCACCCCTTACTGGCATGGTAAGGACCTCCTACTGGGAACGCCCATGCCCCCCCCCCCCCCCAGGGGCAGGACAACACCAGCCATCCATCAAAGGGGTAAGTGCCCCACAGCGACCACTTATGCTAGCTATAACCGCTGGCCGTAGCGCCTTCCCGCCACTGCGAGGTAAACATCCAACAAAACCAGACTAAAACTAACTATAACCTCAGTCCAAAAAGTAAAAGACACCCTTAAGGAAAACCCCAACACCCAACGTGGAAAGATGAAATAGTAGGGACTCTGAAGCACCAAGTATGGGTGCCGAATAGCAATACCACCAAAAGACACTACAAATTTTGATACCGCAAAATGAATCTTCTTCCTGGCTTTGTCTAAAGCAACCACTCCAGAGCAGCCTCTCCACACAAATCAGGGTATGATATCCGACCAAACTAAATGGACCTCTGGCCAACAAAGCTGCAGCAAACCTAAATCCGACTTGATGCGAAGTATCAAATCAATCCCCTTAACCTGGCCGATATGGTTACCACCCAGATGAATAACTAGCCAAGCAGGCTGTCCCCAATGTACTGCATGTTGGAATACTAGGTCCAAAAAACCTGCCCACTTAAAACCTCGAACACCTAGCCATCTGACGCTCCTACCACCCAACAATTCAGACGCACGTCTACCAACAGGGTGGCGTTCAGCCCAAAACACATAGGAATGGCCTACCACGAGACCTGTTCGCAGGGATTAGTGGGAGCTGTAACAGAAAATAACCTAATAGTCAGATAACTCAAAGTGTAGAAGACAAAAACAAAAGAAACCTTAAACAAAATGTAAATAGCAACCCAAACGCAGTAGAAAACTTAAAAAACCTTCAGTGGACCTTAAGAGTTAGCCAACTGTAATTAGGCCCCCGAGGAGGAAAAATTAAAAATTCTCTACGCACCCTCAATTCCCGAATGCTAGCCATTCGCGAACTGACGGGTAAATAATGTTTTTTGGTTGTCGCAATAACACAACATCAAACTTTTATCTAACCTAACATAAGACTTAAAAGCAGCGGATTTCCAATGCCCCATATCCTGAATGGCGGCCGTTGAAAAAGTAGCGCCCCCTATTCGAAAAGAGTGCGTCTCATTATCAGCACTGTTAAGCCCTAATGCACAGCGAACTGAAACCTGGTTATCAGCACTGTTAAGCCCTAACACTGCAGCGAACTGAATCCTGGTGAGCGGCGTAGAATCCCTGTGTAGTAAGCATTGTGAACCTCCCAGAGGCCGTAAGGGCAAATGGATGTGCACTAGCCGAACCGGGCATAACTCTGGTTCCGCATGACTCCTTAAAGTCACCCAACGTCCCCGACCCAACTGGTCGGTCTTGGAATGGGGTATCTTGCACAGCACCACCCCTGGTTGGCATACCACGTCCATAAACAACAGACTGCTATCCTGCGACTGTTTATTCGAAGCCTCCAACTGATTGACCCTAGAGAGCACCAAAAAACGCCCAGGAATAAGCCAATCTGAATAGGGATGCTTCAAATTCAGAATCAGTCACTGCAGTGAGGAACGGAAATCTATGGGCCATCGCGAATCCACGGGAAGAGGCCTCTCCTTTGTCCAGCCCTTCAAGATTTAGTGGGATCGTTGCCATGCCGCAAGCGAGCTTGGAACAAAATACCCACTAACGCAGAGCTCATGGCTGCCTTGGACCTACCCTGCATGTAATGGTCCCAAACGAAAGCTAGCAAAAGCTCTTCTTCCGACTTACCCTCTCCTGCACACCTAGTGCATTAAGATTCCCAGTCTCGCCAGGCTGCAGCATAAGCCCGTTGCGTCGAGGGGGCCAAAGATTTCGGCACCAAGTCCACTACGCCTGATCTATAATCTGCCAGACATAAGGTGGACATGTGAACCCCAAGGCCTCAGCCCCCGGAGCCAATTTGCGAAATCTACTGAAGTTGAAACGTGATAAAGCGCCTGCAATGCCATTATCAACCCATGTCACATGTCGTGCAACAAAGTGAATGTTGAAACAAAAGCATTTCAACACCAAGAATCTCAACAACCGCACTGCTTGTGGCACGGAGGAACGTTGCTTGTTGATGGCCTGCACCACGTCCAAATTGTCACGCCAGAAGGTGATGGTCTGAGTTGACAATTTGGGAGACCACAATTCCACTGCTACGATTACAGGGAAAAGTTCCAACAATAACAAATAAGCCGTAAGGCCTTGAGCGACCCAGGAAGGGTCCAGTAAGCAGCACACCACTCACCCTGAAATAACACCCCAAAACCGGTGGACCCCGCAGCATCCATGAATAACTGCAGGTGGGCATTAGAAACTGGTTGGAGGGGCCATAGCAACTCCAAATTAAAGTCAACTAAGAACGTGGACCAAACTCTCAGATCCTCCTTGCTCTCCCCGGACAAACAAATGGTGTGATGAGCCCCAGAAACTCCCATAGTGGCCCTCTCCAGTTTACGTCAAAAAATCCTACCCAAGGGGATAACCCTGCATGCGAAATTGAAAGAACCCAGAAGGAATTGTACTTGCCGCGGCGGACCTTGCTTTTGCCCAGACAGTCCCGTATTTGACTAAAAAGCTTCTGAGCCTTATCAGTGGGAATGCGGCAGCAACCCGCCGCAGTATCCACCTCGATACCCAGGTAAGAAAGGCAGCACTTGGGACCCTCAGTCTTATCATGGGCTATGGGAACCCCCAACCTAGCAAACAGGGTATCTGCATACAACAACAACTCCTGGCAAATGTAGCTATCTCTTGGTCCTATAAAGAGAAAATCGTCCAAATAATGGGCGATGCCCTTGTGACTGGTGCCTGTACGAATGCACCAATGCAAGAAATGCTGAACTTCACAAAATAGGCACAACAGATAGAACATCCCATGGGCAAACACCTATCGATATAGTATTTGCCACCCAATTGAAACCCATGTACCGAAATGAGTCAGGATGAAGGGGAAGGAGTCGAAAAGCTGACTCAACATTTAACTTAGCCAGCAGGGCTCGGGGACCAAAGCCCTGTATCAACTCCAGGGCCTCATCAAATAATTGATAATGGACCCTGCAAAATACATCAGGTTTGGAGTCATTAATGGAACCCCCATGGGGATGAGACAAGTGCTGTATCAGGTGGAATTTGCCCGGGACCTTCTTGGGTACAACCCCCAAGGGGGAAATGCAGAACCCTGGCAGAGGTATAACATCAAAAGGACTGCACATGCGTCCCAATTGCACCTCCGCCTCCACATTAAGTTTCACCACGTGGGGGAAATCCCTTGCCGACCTCAAATTCCTGCGTAACCTGACCTGAACCATATCGGAAATGGGCAAGTGGAAGCCGGAAGTGAAACCATCTAACAAGAAATGGGCATC
Organism: Pseudophryne corroboree; assembly: GCF_028390025.1. NCBI lineage: Eukaryota > Metazoa > Chordata > Amphibia > Anura > Myobatrachidae > Pseudophryne > Pseudophryne corroboree. The sequence goes on along the minus strand of NC_086446.1, from coordinate 318,877,975 downwards.
GATTGCATTAGGATATCCAAGCAAACACTTAGCCAGTTCCGATACGACTATAGGAGAAGGGGCTTTACACTGCACCTCCGCTGCCCTCTACCTGAGCTGGCTGGTGGCCCCCACTAACGAACTTGTATCCTTTGGCCAGGTGACTTGCTCCGCAAACCCTACAGGAGTGATGAAAATGACACGTCGTTCCCCTGTTGCATTTTGAGTTGTTAAATGCAAAACACAATCCTTTACCCTGGGGGCCCACGGAGCCCTTACCAGCGCCAAACCCCCTTTTGCCCGGGACCTCCATCGCAGTTTTGCTCTGTTTGGTGACCTCTAGCCAGACTTCAATGTCTTTGAAGCCCAAAGGCAGCGTCGGGTTACAGTCCTGATTTTTGCGAAATTTATCGTCATAATTTCTCCAGACAGTGCCTTTGTACTTCAAAAACATCTCATTAATCAGGAACAGATATTTCCCAACGTTCTTATGCTCCCCAGGCCTAGTGTCCAAATAACACGATGAAAAAATACAAAAACCCCGCAACCAGTGGTGAAAACTCCTAAACGCGTTCTCACCCATTCCCTCCGGTTTCTTCGCCCTATCGAAGTCTTTCTTCATGTCCTCCATAAGGGTGAAGAAATCCACATGTTTCTCTTTATTAATCCTATCTCTCATACGCTTCCTCAAGCCCCTGGTCACGGCCGTGTTAGCGCAATGCACCATCTCGGCAAACAAAGGCGGTTCCGCGGGAGTAGCCGACTTCATCGGCGCTGTCCGCTTACCCACCTTCTTTGCCATCTCACGCCCAGCTAATTTTGCTAGCTTGCGTGGGTGCTTGAGGGAATCTGACCCATCGCTGCTGCCCGAGGAATCGGACGAGGAACCATCAGATGAAGCTGAAGAAACATCCTGCTCACTTGATCCTGAGGGGCCCGGAACCTCGGATGCACCAGCAGGTTGATCGCAAGTGGAGGACGGAAGCCCCTCCGTCCGCAGGGACCGACACCGATGCCACCTGTCTGTCGACGTCCGCCACCGGCAGAGGGACCTGTACTGACAATGCATTGGCTGTAGCTTCGGTGAGAGAAACAACAGGTGTGAGGACCTCTGATAACTCCACCACCACACTAGAAGGAGCGGGAGCCATGGTTTGCAAACCTTCCGGAACTACAACTGCTGCAGGGTGAGGGAGGGGACAGGGTGAGGACACCTGAGCTGGCAGGGCGCCACCCAGAGGAAGGCATAACTGCAAACTACTGGCTAAATTGTATTGTGGCAAGGACGGCCCCACTGGACCATACCCACCATGCCAGGGGTACCCAAAAGGCACTGATGACTGCTATGCAGGGGGATACATGTTCTGCCAGTAAGGTAGCTGACTATAATTGGCCAAAGGTAGCGCAGCATGCTGGAAAGATCCCTCCAGAGATGACATGCTGGGAGTGTGACAAAAATTCTGAACTATCCCTGTTGACCAAACTGACTGCACCACCTGCGGGGTGAAGACAAATGGGGACAACATAGGTGAACCAGTATGCGACAAAGGCAGCCGAACGAACTGCAGACACGTGCTGCTGGTCGCGGTGAACGCCTGCAAATCTGAACCGGACACCAGATGACCACTACCGGCCATGTGCCAATATGCAGCCTCAACAGCCGGCTGAAGTGGCACAGCAGGAGCAGCTGCCATAGGGTTATCAGCATGTGGCAGCTGGAATCTACCAGGATGACCAGCAGGTGGCGCACTAACACCATCCAAAATGGTGCCTGCCACCTGCTGTCCATGTTGCTGTGAGAAAGGGCCTAAAATGGTGGCCGCAGTAGCAGTCACAGTTGCAGGGCATGAGGCCCCCACTTGACTAACAGACCCATCACATGCCCCCAGACACCAAGAGGACTAATACTCTTAGAGCCTGCAGCCGCGGGTGCCACAAGAGGCTCACCACCGGCGGGCGCCAGTCCTGCAGCCGCCGCCTGGATGGCCGGGAGGCCCGCAGCCCGCACCCTATCACTAGACGTGGCCAGGGATGCCCAGTCCCTAGCCCTCGTGTCACCGCTGCCTGTCCCGGAAGAAGTACGGCGGGTCCCGCTGACTACAGGACCCGCCGAGTCATCCAGCGCACTGGGATCCTGGGCGGCTGAGACTGCAGCCGGAGCAGGAAGCGCAGCAAAACCCATCACCCACTCCCCGGCCGCAACATTCAGCACGCCCCGCCTAATAGCAGAGGAGGGGGGAGCCAGGGAGCCCTGCACCCGCACGCCAGTTATGGAACCGGCCGCACCAGCACGGGCGGGCATCCGCGTCAGCAAGGCGGTGGGAAGGGGGGGGGGGGTATTGCGGGTGACCCGCTGGGGCCTGGGCACGTTACAAGAAGGAGAGGAGGGGGGGGGGAATTGAGGTGTAAATGGAATAGGGGCTAAATGAAGTAAAAGGAATAGAAGAGAGAAATTAGAAACAGGAATGCAGATAGGAAAGTAATAAATCTAAAAGTACTCAAAGGAAGGAAGAGGTACAGTATGTAGCACTATGATACAATGGTACTCAGCCTTCCAAAACGACAAGAGGGTATTTTCCCTCAGAACATTCCCTATAAAGACTGCTAAAACCCTCCCATCTTACTGATAGGCCCAACCTAAACCAATGATAACTCGCTAAATACCCTTGATCTGCCTAGCAACAAGCCTAAACTAACCAATCACAAAAATCAAAGACCCTTATATGCTTCCGTGCCAAATTTTGCTCTCTCTCCTTTTAAAGTCTGCCATCTTTACCAAGTTTCCTGAGAAAGGTATAGCCTGTAGGTCATATAATCCACTTGCCGGGGTTGAAGGACTGTCCCCTCCCCTGCTGGCTTGGCATGGTTATATCCTAGCCCAGCTGTCTGCATAGCAGCTCTGGTGTTGCTTCTGCCAACTTAGGGCAGCCCACGACAGAGCAGAGAGAAGCTGGAAACTTGTTGGTGCATTAGTTTAAACTGCTTCTCTCTCAGATCCCTCATTATCTACACGAAGCTCGTTAGTCTGCAGCAGGCGCCGTCTGCCAAATATTGCATCTGTTCCCCAAACAGGCTCCAAAATTAGCAATTTTCCAAGCACTGAGATGCACCTGCTCCTGACTGCATCATCTGTCTCCTCTGTACATGGGTTAATCAAGTAAATGCCACTACACACCAAGGAGAGATTACTACACTCAGAATATGTAATTAGAGCAAAAAAAAACCTAACATTAAGGAGTTCCTGGTTATAAGCTAGGGTCTTTATAGGAGGAGGTAGATATAAGCGATTACATAAAAGGACCATGTGATATTTGCCAACATTTAATGAGGTTTTTCATTTTATATAGTAATATATCAACTCCCTCCTCCCTATAATAGAACATTGTTGGTGCCGCCACTGTCTGGCTCTCAGTTCGTTGTATTAGCAGGACTCCAGGACTCATATATAGCCAGGACTTTTGCTGATCACTGTTGATGCGTTCAGGTCTATCCAGAGCAGGAAATGTGATTGAAAGCTGCATACTGATTAGGCACAGTATTATTCACATAGTGGAAATGAGAGACATGTGTATCTGTTATTGTATGGTAAGACATAGGACATCCTGCAGTACTAGATATGGCGTGGTCACTGGACAAGGGCATATTACTCTTTATTCTATTACACTCAATACATGCACAGCACTTTGGGCCTAATTCTGAGTTGATCGCAGCATCAAATTTGTTAGCAGTTGGGCAAAACCATGTGCACTGCAGGGGGCAGATATAACATGTGCAGAGAGAGTTTGATTTGGGTGGGGTGTGTTCAAACTGAAATCTAAATTGCAGTGTAAAAATAAAGCAGCCAGTATTTACCCTGCACAGAAACATTATAACCCACCCAAATCTAACTCTCTCTGCAGTGGCGGAACTGTGGGAGGCAGTGGAGTCGGCTGCCGCCGGGCTCCTGACCGCAAGGGGGCACATCTCCTCCACTGTCTCCCGCTGCCTGAGGACCGCACTGCTATTGCAGACGGAGGAGCTGTGTCAGTGACACGGAAGCTGCCTCCTGTATATACAGAGAGCCGGCACTGGCTGCAGCTAGGGGGAGCTCCAGAGCACAGCTCCTCCCTGCCCTTCTAGTTAAGTAAGCCAGCCGAGGGAAGCTTTCTGCTCCTCCGTGCTCCGTCAGCCTGATGATAGCCAAAGGTAGGCACTGTGTGGGGGGTACGGAATAGGTGTATTTGGGGGGAAGCACTGTTTTTGTGTGTGCTTGTTTTTAAGTGAGGTGTGTGTGTGTTTTTAAGGAAAGTTGTGCGTTCAAGTAAAAGAGGCATGTGTGTGAGTGGTGTGTGTGTGTGTGTGTGTGTGTAAGTGAGTGGCATGTGTGTGAAAGGCATGTATGTGTGTGTAAGTGGGAGGCATGTGTATGTAAGTGGGAGGCATGTGTATGTAAGTGAGAGGCACGTGTGTGAGAGGTGTGTGTGTGTAAGTGAGAGGCACGTGTGTGAGAGGCATTTGTGTGTGTGAGAGGCATGTGTATGTAAGTGAGAGGCATGTGTATGTAAGTGAGAGGCACGTGTGTGAGAGGTGTGTGTGTAAGTGAGTGGCACGTGTGTGAGAGGTGTGTGTAATGAGAGGCATGTGTGTGAGAGGTGTGTTTGTGTGTAAGTGAGAGGCATGTGTGTGAGAGGAAAGGATTAAAGGAGGCATTTGAGCATATCTACAGGACTATGTACAGAGCACACACCTGGTCTGGGTACATGCTACCTATAAATATATGGAGGGGTGTCCGTTCTGAATGTGTGTGTGTGTGAGAGGCATGTGTCTGTGTGTGTGTGTGTGTGTGTGTGTGTGTGCGTGCGTGTGTGTGTGTGTGTGTGTAAGTGAAAGGCATATGTTTGGGTGTTTAAGTGAAAGCGGCGTGTGCGTGTGTGTTTTTAAGTGAAGGAAGCGCGTGTGTGTGTGAGAAAGCGGTGTGTGTGTTTTTAAGTGAAGGAGGCAGGCATGTGTGTGTGTGTGTGTGTGTGTGTGAAAGCGGCGTGTGTGTTTAAGTGAAAGAGACGTGTGTGTGTGTTTAAGTGAATGAGGCGTTTGTGTTTTTTTTATATATATCTAGTGTTCACGCTAGGTGTCTGCCCCCTTTTTAGACAGCTGAATCCAGCCCTGCCCATTTTTGTGCGCCCTGCCACCCCGCCGTTTTCTACCTGCCAGACCCAGCCGTGCGCCGCCGGACCCGGTTAGCACATGAGAGTCCCCCTGGGCTCAATTAACCTTGTAAGTATTTTGCAGCTGTAAACTTCAATCTCAGTGCTCCCTACCTGGTGCAATGTGCCTCAGTGCTCTCTGTCTGGTGCAATGTGCCTCAGTGCTCTCTGTCTGGTGCAATGTGCCTCAGTGCTCTCTACCTGATGCAGTGTGCCTCAGTGCTCTCTACCTGGTGCAGTGTGCCTCAGTGCTCTCTACCTGGTGCAGTGTGCCTCAGTGCTCTCTACCTGGTGCAGTGTGCCTCAGTGCTCTCTACCTGGTACAGTGTGCCTCAGTGCTCTGCCTGACGCAATGTGTATAACGTGCTCTATCTGGCGCAATATGTATAACGTGCTCTACCTGTCGCAGTGTGTATAGGAGGTTCTACCTGGTGCAATGTGTATTAGGTGCACTACCGTGTGATGTAATGTGAATTGCCACTATTATGTGGCCACGCCCCTTCCCCACAAAACAACGCCCCTAGATTTTTGCAGCGCGCCTTCGGCGCGCACTATCCATGCTTTGCCCTATGGGAATGGAAGCACCAAGCATTATAGTATATACCTACGTTTGCCCATCTAACTTAAAAATGTGCCCTCCCGAATGAAAAATGTGCCCTCCCGAATGGAAAAATGTGCCTTCCCCGTGATCAGCACCCTGCCCTAAAAAAATCCTAGAGTGAACACTAATTATATCGGCACACCGCTGCGCCAAAGCATCTCCATCGAGACCTGCTGGCGGGTGAGGGAGCACTGTAGGTGTACTATAAAGTTATGCTGGTATCTGTTTTTATTGTAATGACTGACTTGGAGTGCGTCTACTTTCTATGTGTATCTATATTACTATTGGGAAAGGTACCTGAGCACGCTGCTACTGTTCACCCTGAGTGCCGGATAGCTATATATGGTATGTGTGTGTATATGTAGGGGGGCACCAACATTTATCATGACTCCGGGCGACTGGGACGAACTTACGCCACTGTCTCTCTGTAAATGTTATATCTGCTCCCCCTGCAGTGCACATGGGGGGTAATTCCAAGTTGATCACAGCAGGATTTTTGTTAGCAATTGGGCAAAACCATGTGCACTGCAGGGGAGGCAGATATAACATGTGCTAGGAGAGTTAGATTTGGGTGCGGTGTGTTCAATCTGCAATCTAATTTGCAGTTGAAAAATAAAGCAGCCAGTATTTACCCTGCACAGAAATAAAATAACCCACCCAAATCTAACTCTTTCTGCACATGTTATATCTGCCTCCCCTGCAGTGCACATGGTTTTGCCCAATTGCTATCAAAAATCCTGCTGCGATCAACTTGGAATTACCCCCATGGTTTTGCCCAATTGCTAACAAACTTGCTGCTGCGATCAACTCAGAATTACCCCCAATGAATCTACTCATCACAACTGAACCAATGGATACCATCACAATCCTATTCATTACATTATAGATGTTATATAGAGTGGATAGATTGTTCACATAGGAAAATACACATTCAGCTTGCAAACTGGGTGATGAATACATTTTGGCTTCACTGGCAAAATTTATGCACAATGGGTCTGATTCATATCGGAAAGTAAAGCAAAAAAAGCAAGTAACTGTGTGTCTGGAACAAACCATGTTGCCACGCAAGGGGAGCAAATACATTGACATTTTTTCTGTGCGGGATAAGGGGGTAAGTCAGACTGGATTGCTGCAGCGATCGCAGTCTGAATTACTGTGTGGAGTGCACACGCGCAGCGGCCACAACATGCTTTTGTTTTGTGTGACCAGATTATTATAGGAGATTCAGTGGCCGATGAAGGCATGTTAAAGCAGCTGGCTCTCCCTGTTTTATGGACAAGGCTACAGGTTTTTGTGCCTGCAGAATTTTTTTTACACATGCTGAGTGATGGTGGAAACCAAGGCATGCCCACTACTTTCAGTGGGAGCCATTTAAAGCTTTGAGTTTTACTTTATACAAATAAACACATTTAAAACCAAATAAGTGACAGTCAGTTCTTCTTACTGTATGTCCATTTATTGTCATGATTTGTATGTAGAACTAATGGTAAATGTATCATCAGTGCACTTCCCAGGGGCGGTTCCAGAATACAATGACATGGGGAACCACAATAGGGGAAGGTGGGAGGGGGATTTTTGCACGCGTTCCTGGGAAAGTGGGTGTGGCTGCATAATGAGGGACGTGGCCCTCACAGGAAATGATGTACCCACGAGTCATGCCCTTGTTTTTATCACGTTGGGGGCCCTGGTAGGGAAAAAAAAAAAACACATTGGTGACCATGGGAAAAAAAACACACATTTACACAGTTACAATGCCGACACCAGAATCCCGACAGGTGGTGAAATGCTGCTGCTAGAATCCTGGCCCCACATGTTTTTCTCCCTCTATGGGTGTCTACAAGACCCCATAGCTCATAACTATAAAGATGCTACCATAGTTTCCAATTCTGTAGTCAAATATAACAGGCTGAATTGGGCTAGACCACTAGAGTTATATTTTATGTGTTTCCCACTTTAATAACCCGTGTTTATCTGTACCTGTTACTTCAGTACTGTCATAGGTAATAAGCACAAAATAGGAACACTCACTCAACAATTTATTTAAATCAATCACTTCAGTGTCCTGCTTCCCTCTCACTATGCTACTTCTTTTCTAAAAACCAGGAGAAACTATACATTTTGTTTTTCTTTATAAATACCAATGTTAGAATCTGAGTCATAATAGCCTATGACGGTGCCCATAGGAAACAGTGTAACTGGCTGCGTTGGAGAGAACAGTGTTTTCATCTTATTTTTTACTTTCATATATATCGGGAAAGGATATGTATGTCATTTAACTTTGGATTTATCAGATTCTGGACTTATGTCTACTTCATACATTTACCCTAGTTTTAGGGGGAGATTTAACAAACCTAAAGATGAAAAGTGGAGTCATTGCCCCTAGCAACCAATCACATTCTATCTTCAATTTATTTAGTACTCTCTATAAAATGATAGCTCAAATCTGATTAGCTACTATCGTCAACACTTGTCCTCTTTTGGAGGTTTGATAAATCTCCCCTTAAATATGGATATATAAATGACTAAGGGGGTGCCCTAATATAGCTGAATTCCTTTTTTCATTAAAAGCAGAAATATGCGCAGACCTCCATGTTTTGGTTCTTCTAAGTCATTGTGCTTTGGTTTTGGTTTAGCAAAACTACCAAGTTTTTTGGGTTTGGTTTTTGTTCTGGGTTTCTTTAAAAAAATATATATATATTTTTAAAAACAGTGAAAATGATGTAACAGACCTGTTTTTGTTCCTATAATATTAGTAACACCAATAACATTACTTTCCAGTCAGTTTTGTCCACCACACTATACACTGGGTGGTCTTCAGGTTGCCGACTGTCGGGATCCCGGCGCACAGTATACCGGCGCCGGAATCCCGACAGCCGGCATACCGACAGATTTTCTCCCTTGTGGGGGTCCACGACCCCAAGGAGGGAGAATAAATAGCATGGCACATGTATCGCGCCACCGTGCCCGCCGCATGGCGAGTGCAGCGAGCGCGCAAGGGGCTCATTTGCGCTCGCCACGCTGTCGGTATGCCGGCAGTCGGGCTCCTGGCGCCAGTATGCTGGTCGCCGGGAGCCCAGCCACCGGCATACCATACTACACCCTATACACTATCCTGAGTGAAGTGGCATGTGAAATCACAAGGCAGTGATTTACTGTACATGCAATCCTAAATCCTAGATTCTGTATTTATATCTGTCTTCCGTACTTGAAGGAAAACCCGACTCGGGACTCTGTCTATTCGGATTCCCGATAGTGATCCGAGTCGGAGCTTAGTTCTGCTCGGATCCCCAGAGTTCAGTTGTGCTTGGTTTTCAACAAAAATGAATCACTCCTCACTAATAAAAACTTGTGCAGATACAAGACAATGGAACCTTCACTTTGTTATATATACTGTAAGAGAGATTATCAGTGGCATTTGTACAAAATCAAAGTGCTATGCTCTCACCTGTTTTACCTTATCTTTGATGTTTACTCTTCTAGAAATAATCTTGTATAGAAAACCATTAAATGGTAGAGGAGATAAAATAAAGTAAGGAACACTTGATGGGAAAAATAAATGAACAAAACAAACTAAAAATCAATACCAATTTTTTTTGTTTATATATTTAAATAATATTCTTGCGTTGACCTGTGGCTACTAAGCCTAACTTACTGTACATAAATAAGCGGTGTGTTTGATTGAGAAACTGGGAATTATGAATGGAATCACTTGAAGCCAGTTCTCTCTGCACTGTGTACTAAACTTTAGTGAGCGATCAGCATGCATTAAATTCATCCTCCACACGCAGTAAAACAGAAATGTTGTTAAAGAGGCCAGATTACTGGCCATTACAAGCTCAGGACATAAAGATGGAAATACGCTCTGACAAAAGCACACTGCTTGCAGTCTTACAAAGTTACCTCTCTGTCCCGGGAACAACAGTGTCGAGAGATTGTGACAATAAAAGCAGAGATGAAACGTTTCACATGTTCCACGCCTTACAGGAAGAATACACTAGAGACGGAGAGAGCCGCAGCAAGCAACAATTACCACGGTCACATATACAGTTATAGAAACTAAACATTTAGCACTAGATAAGAATATCTCAGTCTCCTAACCAAGGGTGTAGCTACCATAGGTGCAGGCAGTGCAGCTGCTATGGGGCCAGAGTTGAGAGGGACCCACCTTCCCTGTCACAGTTACATGTGTTATATACATTTTTCACATTTGGGTGGTACCTTTCAAACTTTTTCCTTGGGGCCTGCAATATATCTAGGTATGCCCCTGGACCTGCTCATTGTAGTGTGGTATAAAATGAACTGGAGGGCATTTTAATGTTATATAATATGAACCGGGGCACTGTAATGAGGCACAATATGAACGGGGGCACTATATATTGTGATGTTAGTGTATTAGAATGCCTAATATTTGTAGACACTCCCTTACTAATCTGTGTAAGCCTGAATCTTCAGTGATGGTCCCTAGGACCAGGGGGATGCTGGGAAGTGGGTGGTCCAGTGTGCAGTGTGTCTGGAGTTGGTGATGGAATAAACAGCACAGCAGTGAACTCACATGTCTCTGTGTCCTGATGACTGGATTTACAAACATATGAACAAAACATGGTGTCAGAAGAAGTTTAACTTGGACTGCTACTGCTCTCAGAGTGTGAAAGAATCTTGCAGAAGTCTGTAAGGCTGTGATATCAGTGTCTGCAAAGCCTGCCGTGTGCTCCTCTCTTCAAACAGTGAGTAACCATGGATAACTTGTCTGAAAACTGGAAAAGATTTAGGCAAAGGTTTAATATATATCTTGCTGCATGTGGAGCTGATACAGAGGCTGACGAAACGAAGGCATCCATTTTCCTCCATGTGATAGGAGAGGATGTGCTGGACATTTATAATAGTTTTCAGTTTGATGAGGGACAGAATATGGTGCTATCTTCTATAATGCAAAAGTTTGAAGATTACTTTGTGCCAAGGAAAAATGTGACATATGACTGATTATTACTCTAACTACCCTGAGGTGAAGACACTACATACAACTACTAGTATAGCTGTAATCAATTGCATGAAGTCAATCTTTGCAAGGCATGGTGTTCCTATGGAAGTGTTCACTGACAATGGTCCTCAGTTTTCCAGTGCTGAATTTAGACAATTTGCTGATGAGTGGGAATTTGTCCATACTACGTCAAGTCCCCACTATCCACGCTCAAATGGGTTGGTGGAAAGTTCAGTAAAAACTGTAAAGAGTCTCATGAAAAAAGCTCAAGAAGGTAAAGAAGATTTCTACAAAAGTCTTTTAATCTACTGCAGTGCACCTTTACAGAATGGACTTTCTCCTGCAAAAATGCTAATGGGAAGGAGGATTACAGCAAATCTCCCAATACATGATGTACTGCTTAATACACATAACTCAGCGTTGGTCAGACTGAGTAAGGATCGTCAACAGGCAAAACAGAAACTGTTCCATGACAGATGAGCAAAAAGCTTTTCTGATCTAAAATCAGGTGACCAAGTCCGTCTCAGAGATCACGAGAAAGGTATTTGGGTGCAGAAAGGTATTGTGCAAGCACAAGTAGCCCCAAGATCTTATACTATACGTACAGAGCGTGGAACGGAAGTAAGAAGAAATCGGGTGGATTTAAGATCTCAACCTAACCATAATGAAGACAACATGACTGAAGAATACCCTTCATCTGACATGTATGATGATCCTGATAATGGTGAACCAACCACGATTCTAGAAAGGTCCAACATGGTCGATGAAACAGCTCATCACTATGAAACACAGACTGTGTATGAAAGACCCAAAAGGGAAATACGCAGACCTGAGAGACTCATTGAAACGTGTTAGATGATGTTCTTAATATGACGTTGTTAATTGTTGCATTGAAGCGTATAGGGCTTATCTTTAAAGAAAAGAGGATGTGATGTTAGTGTATTAGAATGCTCAATATTTGTAGACACTCCCTTACTAATCTGTGTAAGCCTGAATCTTCAGTGATGGTCCCTAGGACCAGGGGGATGCTGGGAAGTGGGTGGTCCAGTGTGCAGTGTGTCTGAAGTTGGTGATGGAATAAACAGCACAGCAGTGGGCTCACATGTCTCTGTGTCCTGATGACTGGATTTACAAACATATGAACAAAACATATATCATAATGTAAATTGGGGATACTGTATCACATAATGTGTACTGGCAGCTCTGAAATGTGACATAGGGTGAACTTAAGCACTAATGCAATTCATAAAAGAAACTAGGGCACTACTATGGGGCATACAGGGCCGGCTCTACCATTAGGCAGCTTTAGGCGGCTGCCTAGGGGTGCCAGCCCCTGGAGGGCGCCACTGAATTAATTTCATCCAGCAAAAATCTGAAAGATGTCTCTGTATGCGGCCTCCTCTTTTTACACTGTGCTGCCTGCTGCTGCAGGTTTAACCAGGTGCAGCCACCACTATCTGGCTGTACCACATAGTGCCTCATCGCTTTCTCTGTGCCGACACGTGTAACATCATTGTAACATCAGGTCATGTGAAGGCACATAGGAGGCGGATGTAACTATGGCTCCCGAGAGGCGTCTTCATGGCGGCTCCTCATAGCCATAATGCATCTCCTGCAGGAGGGTTGCAGGTTAGGGGGCACCAGGTTGATGCTTTGCCTAGAGTGCAGAGAGACCTTGCACCGGCCCTGGGGGCATAACATTACATTAGGCTCTACTATGGTTCAGAAAATGAACTAAGGCACTAGTATAGGGCATAAAATTAACAACTGCTGCAGAGAAGTGTCTCTCTAGAAGCATTGGGATGGGGGCCCCTTCAAAATGTTGCTATGGGGCCCACAAATTTCTGGCTATGCCCCTGCTCCTAACCTATATTGTCTGCTTTTCTGAATGCCCTTGCAAGCAACGTACAATTAGTGTACCACCTCTGCCGGTCTGCTTTTTCATATACAGTATGCTATGACTGTAATGCTGCTAATTCCACTACATACCGCTATTATAGTTGAACCAAAAGTAATTTAATTTAAATAATAACTTGTAACTTGCTTTCTGACATGTTAGAAATTGAAGAGCCAAAAATGAATAAAAAAATAAGAATTTAGGTACAGTATTTCTTGATATTTTCTTTTTAAAACAAACTTATTTGGAATAATACCCTTTTTCTACAGTATTGCATCATTTTCAAATACAGTACCCAGAGACATCAATAAGAGGGTATAGACCTCACCCAGGTGTCACCGTTGGAGTGGATAACACCAAAATGCTGGCTCCTCTGCAGTGACGGGGAGTCGAGTGCTGCAATTTGACCTTATCATGCAGCGCCTGTCTCCTGTCATGAGGAGGAACTTGCAGAGTCTCCAGGGACAGCCCAGCATCTGGAATGCTGAACACACCCCCAGAATGGTGAAAACGGGGGCTTTCTGTGGCCACACCCTTTTCCATAAAGGCCACACACCCAAATTGAGGAAAGCAGTTGGTTCTCACTAGGCCATGCCCCTTTATACTATGTCACACCTTCCTTATATGGGCGCAGAGGGCTGTATTATGCCACCAGGTGTCACCAGACCTAGTGATGCATCTGACAATACCAGATAATCTGCAGCACTGACTTTAGTGTATATAAATGTGACTTTGTGTAAACACCTTGAATGTGGATAAATAGTACCCCATATGACTGGAACTTTGTCTAATGAACAACCTCACACAAGATAAGCTGTGCACACATGATGCATGTTTTCTCTATATGAACTTCATACATGAGTCTTCCACATTGGTCTGTTCATTGAGTACAGCAGAATTATAAATTAAAGGGGTAATCCATGATAAACCTACCCTTTACAGATAACTCAATCAAACTCCTCCCCATCTAGTAAAAAAAATAAGCCCCCTATCCTGGAATCTCCTATTGCCTTGCCTTCATACTATTCTCGATTTATACAGCGCTGCCTCCTATAAATTGAATGCTACCAAAAACAGAAGCTCTACCCATCAATATCCCCCATGTGAGCCTGCAGTTTCTGAAGACTCGTTTCCCCTTCATTTGGAAAGATACTTCTCTCTCTTATTTGGGTATTCACATTCCTGCTACCATTTCTGATGTTCATAAAGTTAACTATGCTCCGTTGTTGACTCAGCTGACATCACTGGCGACAGCCTGGATGACTCACAAGGTCTCCTGGTTGGGCCAACTAGCAGCATTCAAAATGATGTTATTACAAAAACTGATCTTTTGTGCAATTCCTTATGCCATTCCTTGTCATTTATTGCAACAAAAGCAGAGGTTAATGCTCTCTTATATTTGGAAATGTAAGCCCCCTAGAATGGCGTACTCTCGTATGACCCGCACTAAACCGCAGGGGGGTCTCACCCTTCCTGACTTGACTAGGTACCATGAGGCCACCCTATTATCTCAACTATCTGACTGGTTTCTCTCACCTGGCATCAAGCCTTGGGTAGACCTGGAACGCGCTCTCCTTCAAGGCTTTCCTCTCCCTATCCTCCGCTGGTTGCCCCGACAGTTTCGTCCTCAACTCCCATTGTTCCTTCTGACTGTCTGTGATGTCTTTAAATTGAGGGACCTTCAGCATCAGTCTCATTTTGAATTTTCTCTCCCCACTAGAAATGTCTCTCTCCAAGTACTGACTAAATCCCTGCCTCACCTTCATCTCTCCTATTGGGTGCGTTTGGGTGTTGGAACTCTGGGAGATCTGCTCTCACCAACCTCTGTTCTCTCCTTCCCTGCCCTTTGCTCCAAATTTAATTTAGGACCCTCAGCGTGGTTTTACTATTTACAACTTAAACATTGGTATGATAGCCTCTCTAAAGAGACTGCATTATTGGGCCTACCCTCGGAATAATACTGAGTAGATTGACCAACCCTTCCTCCAGAGGAGCCATATCATAGTGGTACCGTTTATTATCTCCCCCTGATTTAACTAAAAAGTCCTCCGTCCACCTTACCTAGGAAAGGGATCTCCATCGGATATTTACCATGAAACAATGGCAGACTATTTATCTCTCCTCCTTCTCCCTCTCCAAATGCACTAACCACACAGAGATGCACATCAAACTGCTTAATAGGTTTTATCTGACTCCCACCAAATTACACAAAATGTTTCCTGCAACCTCCAAATTTTGCTGGCGTCGCTGTCATGCAGAAGGTACCCGTTACCATATTTTCTGGGATTGCCCAGTTATACAGCCCTTCTGGACAGATGTGTTATCCCTCATTTATGGTGTTTTAGACATCTGCTTGACTCCAGACCCTTCTCTAGCTCTTTTGCATTGGTACCCCCCCAATGTCCCTAAATCTGCTCGCTATGTTTTAGGCCATATACTATTATCAGCTAGGGCCACCATTGTGCAGCATTGGAAGTCCTCCTCCCCTCCCCCATTCCAGAAAGTTACATCCAAAATCCTGTTCCATTTTGAAATGGAGAATAGAGATGTCTCATACTCTACTGCTCCCTCTTCTCCCCTCATGAAATGGCTTCCATGGCACCTGTATGTCTCAGATGGTAAGGGTGCCCGTCCGGCCAGCCCTGTGTCACAGGGCTCACCTCTTCCCTTCCCTTTGACGAAAATCCCTCTGGATAACTCCGATGTCTACATGTGTTGGTTCTCTGTTTTTATTTTTGTTGTGTAACTAATGTCTGTGGATGATCTGAACTCCTTATCCCCCTGTATTTCCCTTCCTCCACTTGTCACTCCATCCCTGTTTTTTTCCCTTATTTTTCTTGTTTCTGCACTCTATAATACTTTGCACATGTTCAATAAAAATGTAATGATGAAAAAAAACCTCTTCAGCAGGACTCTGTGCAGTATGAAGTTTGGTCGCTCAAAGGTATAAAGGTGAGGGATGCCTGACAATACCTCCACTGTCCAAGTGCCAGACCACACATAGGGCCTAATTCAGACCTGATCATAGCAGCAAATTTGTTAACAGTTGGGCAAAACCATGGGGTAATTCAGACCTGATTGCTCACTAACGACCTATTTAAACTGGAAATTTGGGCAGATAAATAGAGAATGAGGTTCAACATAGAAAAAATGTAAAGTTATGCACTTTGGGACTAAAAAAACCATGCTACTGTACCTATGAATTAAATGGGAAAATGTAGGGGAAACAGTAGTTGAAAAAGATCTGGGGGTGCTCATTGATAATAGACTTTGTAGCAGGACCCAATGCCAAAGTGCAGCAACGAAGGCAAATAAGGTGTTATCATTCAGAAAACGGTGAATTGAGACAAGGGATGAAAGTGTAATCCTACCACTGTATAAATCATTGGTACGGCCAAACCTTGAATATTGTGTACAATTCTGGGCACTACACCATAAAAAAAAATATATTGTAGCTTGAAAGGGTTCAGAGGCAAGCCACAAAATTGATTAAGGGGTTAGAGGCACTGAATTACGAGGAAAGCCTTACTAGATTGATTATGTATACACTAGAAAAGAGGCGACTAAGAGGAGACATTATTAATATTTACAAATATATAAAGGGACAATACATGGAGCTACAGTAACAGGCAAATTGTTTACTGAAAAATCTCATGTTGACATCCTCTGAGGTTAGAGGAGAGAAAATGTCATACCCAATGAAGGAAATAGTTCTTTACAGTAAAGGCAGAGAAGATAGTAATGGTGGACTCAGTCAATAAGTTTAAAAATGGATTAGATAAATTTATAACTGAAAAGATATCCATGGATATAGCACTTAAAATGATTTTAGAGATGTGCGGCGGCCACTTTTCATGTTTTGGTTTTGGTTCTGGTTCCATGCTCGTGTTTTGGGTCTGGATTGGTTTTGCCAAAACCACCCTTCTGTGTTTTGGTTTTGGTTTTGGATCTGGATGATTTTTTTAAAGAACATAAAAACAGCTAAAATCACAGAATTTGGGGGTAATTTTGATCCTACAGCATTATTAACCTCAATAACATTCATTTCCACTCATTTACAGTCTATTCTGAACACCTCACATCTCACAATATTATTTTTAGGCAAAAAGGCTGCACCGAGGTGGCTGTATAACTAAGCTAAGCGACACAAGTGTGCGGCACAAACACTTGACCCATTTAGGAGTGAATGGGCCTGAAACAGCACATCATGCAAAGAAGTAAAAGAGGTGCAATGAGGTAGCTGTATGACTAAGTTAAGCAACACAAGTGTGCGGCACAAACACCTGGCCCATCTAGGAGTGGCACTGCAGTTGCAGACAGGATGGCGCTTAGAAAAACTAGGCCTCAAACAGCACATCATGCAAAGAAGTAAAAGAGGTGCAATGAGGTAGCTGTATGACTAAGCTAAGCGACACAAGTGTGCGGCACAAACACCTAGCCATTCTAGGAGTGGCACTGCAGTGGCAGACAGGATGGCAGATTTTAAAATAGGCCCCAAACAGCACATCATGCAAAGAAGTAAAAGAGGTGCAATGAGGTAGCTGTATGATTAAAATAAGCGACACAAGTGTGCGGCACAAGCACCTGGCCTATCTAGGAGTGGCACTTTAGTTGCAGACAGGATGGCACTTAAAAAAACACTAGGCCCCAAACAGCACATCAGGCAAAGAAGAAAAAAAGGTGCAATAAGTTAGCTGTATGACTAAGCTAAGTGACACAAGTGTGCGGCACAAACAACATGGGACGTGCTGGAATTTGCCCAGATGTAATACGCGCACAATATTGGTGGCACAGGAGAGCGTACCCCTAAACCACACACACACACACACACACACACACACACACACACGGCAAAGCCTGTAAAATTAAATTATAATATTATAATAATATGCAGCACAGGTGAGCATACCCCTACACCATACAGGGCAAACCCTGTAAAAATTATTTGGATAATAATATAAGTAATATATATAACCCTTTTATTTGGAGTAAATAACATACAGCACAGGACGCCAAGACTGGACATATGGCAGCACAAGACACCACCACTGGACTGATGCAGCACAAGACAGCACCACCAGACTGGACTTATACGGCAATACCCCTGGACTTATACGGCAGTACCCCTGGGGTTGTACGGCAGTGTCAGGCAGGATGGCACTTTAAAAAACTAGTCCCCAAACAGCACATGATGCAAAGAAGAAAAAGAGGTGCAAGATGGAATTGTCCTTGGGCCCTCCCACCCACCCTTATGTTGTATAAATAGGACATGCACACCTTAACAAACCAATAATTTCAGCGACAGGGTCTGCCACACGTCTTTGGCTGAAATGACTGGTTTGTTTGGGCCCCCACCAAAAAAGAAGCAATCAATCTCTCCTTGAACAAACTGGCTCTACAGAGGCAAGATGACAACCTCATCCTCCGATTCCTCACCCGTTTCAGTGTGTACATCCTCCTCCTCACAGAGTATTCATTCGTCCCCACTGGAATCCACCATCACAGGTCCCTGTGTACTTTCTGGAGGCAATTGCTGGTAAAGGTCTTCCTAGAGGAATTTACCATTCATTTTGCTGAACATCATCTTTTCCACATTTTCTGGAAGTAACCTCCTACACCGATCGCTGACAAGGTTACCGGCTGCACTAAACACTCTTTTGGTGTACAACTTAGGTAAAATAAAGCCAGTTTGTGCAAAGGCCTCCAAATTGCCTCTTTTTCCTGCCAGTATACATACGGCATGTTTGACTTGCCTACTTGGATGCTGTCACTCATATAATCGTCCACCATTCTTTCAATGGTGGCAGAATCATATGCAGTGACAGTAGACATGTCAGTAATCGTTGGCAGGTCCTAAAGTCCGCATCAGATGTCAGCACTCGCTCGTGACTGACCTGCATCACCGCCAGCGGGTGGGCTAGGAAATTTTATACTTTTCCTCGCAGCCCCAGTTGATGGAGAAAATGTAGGAGGAGCTGTTGATGGGTCATGTTCCGCTTGAGTTAACAATTTTCTCACCAGCAGGCCTTTGAACCTCTGCAGACTTGTGTCTGCTGGAAAGAGAGATACAACGTAGGCTTTAAACCGCGGATCGAGCACGGTGGCCAAAATGTAGTGCTCTGATTTCAACAGATTGACCACCCTTGAATCCTGGCAAAGCAAATGAAGGACTCTACCCACAAGTCCCACATACTTAGCGGAATCACTCCATCTTAGCATGTCCTTCAATTCTCCAGCTGCTTCTGCGAAAGCCTAATAAGGGGAATGACCTGACTCAAGCTGGTAGTGTCTGAACTGACTTCACATGTGGCAAGTTCGAAGGGTTGGAGAACCTTGCACAAGACGGAAATCATTCTCCACTGCGATTGAGTCAGGTGCATTCCCCCTCCTTTGCCTATATCATAGGTGGATGTATAGACTTGAATGGCTTTTTGCTGCTCCTCCATCCTCTGAAGCATATAGAGGGTTGAATTCCACCTTGTTACAACCTCATGCTTCATGTGATGGCAGGGCAGGTTCAGGAGTGTTTGCTGGCGCTCCACTCTTTGGCACGCGGTGGATGAATGTTGAAAGTGGCCCGCAATTTTTCGGCCCACCGACAGCATCTCCTGCACGCCTATCAGGCTTATCATCAGGTAGATTACTAGACTATTCAGGGAGTCATGGAGATCAACACTATTTCAGGGAGTCTCCCTGACATTCAGGGAGAGTCTGCAAATATGGTCTAGTAACACTAATCATGCAGATCTACCCGTTATTCCCAAGGGGTGCAGGCAAAGATTGTGTATGAAAGTATATGCTTCTCCCTCTCTCCTGCTTTGATTTCATGACATCCTGAGAGGTGAGAGCTGAATCCAAATAGCTCTAGGCAACAGTAACACAACCCTCACACATTATGTCTGTAAATGACGTTGTTCACAGACATATCGCTGGTATACACCCGCAGCTGCGATCACGATATATCAGCCATTCAATTGAATGGCTGATATATTGGCCAGTGTGTACCCACCAAAAGTGATCATGTTGGAGGGACTGCTGGCCTACCAGGAACACTCCTGATAAAGGTTTGTTGGAAAACCAAAAAAGCACACTAATGGGTAAACCCATGTTGCACTACAAGTGGGGCAGATGTAACATGTGCAGAGAGATTTAGATTTGGGTGGGGTGTGTTCAAACTGAAATCTAAATTGCAGTGTAAAAATAAAGCAGCCAGTAACAATATATAACCTACCCAAATCTAACTCTCTCTGCACGTTATATCTTCCCACCTGCAGTGCAACATGGTTTTGCCCATTAGTGTGCTTTTTTGGTTTGCTAACAAACCTGAATAACCCTGAAAGCCTACAGCCATCCTGGGGTTCTGTTTTCAAATTGACTGTTAGTAAATGAGCTTTTCCTATTGATGTCTATGGGGAAGTACCAATGGTCTATTTCAGGTGTTCTCAAACTCGGTCCTCAGGACCCCACACAGTGCATGTTTTGCAGGTAACCCAGCAAGTGCACAGGTGTATTAATTACTCACTGACACATTTTAAAAGGTCCACAGGTGGAGCTAATTATTTCACTTGCGATTCTGTGAGGAGACCTGCAAAACATGCACTGTGTGGGGTCCTGAGGACCGAGTTTGAGAACCTGTGGTCTATTTGAAGGCTTATTTGTGTGTGAAGTTGAATTTCTGGTCATTGTGAGGGGATTTTAAATCAGTTTTACCTTTAGTAAATATCTGATGGTCAACTGCACCACAAATCACGTCAATTTCACCTCAAAATGGACTGAAACTTCAAATCAACTTTTTGTAAATATACCCCCATGTATTTTTTTCACAGTGCAATTCACATTTTAATATTTATGATTTATTCATTTTTTCAGTGCTCTAAGTATATCATTTTTGCTGCTGTCATGGTTTACCGTAACATTTCTGCATAGACTTCATGCTTCACAATGATTTGCTGCAGGCATGGTACTTTTTGCCATACTGTGCACATATATAGTTTACATGACATAATTATATTGGGTTTTTTTTTGTTTGTTTGTTTTAATTTTGCAGTGATGGTGTGCTCATTTAAAAGTTCAAATTAAATCAGTTAATTGTCCTATTTACATTGTGTACAGTCCAAGGACTCTCACTGTAAATAAGATTTCAGTTGACAGGTCTAAAGCATTGATTCCTCTGTTGTAAGAAGAAATTATGTGTTGCAGTCCTGTATATGTTACAGTGATTACTAGCATTGTTTAGTAGCATGGTGTGCGAGTTAGTGAGCAGACACAAGTAGGAATGTTGGGAGACACAATGGTATGAAAAAGCCAGGAGAAGCCCAGCTTGGAAGATTGCAAATCTGTAAATAATCATGAGACAGGGCTGTGAATATATGCTCAGCGTGTGATGAAGAGCAGACATGACTGTACTGCTCAGCATGCAGGGACTGAACAAAGGAGAATCTCTGACTATCCAACCATTCATTCATCGGGACAAGAAACTACTGATCTTACTTGATCTGTTAATACTAATTGACACAAAAGGGAATTAATAGATGTAAATAGCCAGATTTTTCTATACTTACAGTAAATTGGTAATAAGACACTCATTGAACTAGCCAGTATCCTGTAAAATGCTTTTTATAGTATGAAAAAGTAAATGGATGCAGTTTAGTGCTTGTGTAGCTGATGCTCTTTAGAAAGAGAGTACACGTCTAGCATGGCTGACGACTTTCTGGATTACCCTCTGGGAGAGTGCATCGGCACAGTGTTGGAGGGGCAAGTATGCATCTAGAAATTTGAACAAGGGGCCTGATTGGTTCTTTTGCCAAAGTCACCTGACTTTATGTTAATGCTAGTAAAAACCCTTCCTTGGTGTACAGCCATGCAGAAAAACGTGACTGTCCCACTGAATGCAGGACAGTTATGAGATATGAAAGGACTGCAGCAGATATCGGAGATCTGCTGCTGTCAGGAATCGGCGTTCAGCTGCGTCTCACTTACCAGCGCGCTGGTGTGCAGGCCTCCGGAGGTCATGGCCCCAGTTGCGGCTGCATGGATGCGCTGACCGCGAGCGTCATCTCCGGTGTCGCTGAGTACCCCCGAGTCTGGTCCTGTGTATGTATTCCGCTATGTGCCGGCATCCGGCCTGTATGGACGCTGCCATGACACCTGCACTCAGCTGATCCCGGCATCCAATCCAGCGCTGTGCTTCCAGCCAGAGTTCAGTGACCAATTGCTGCAGAGCAGGGGGTATAAGTTCCAGTCCGTGGCTCACTCACATCACCTCGGACAACGAGTCACATACCGTGTGCCTAGTTCTCCTGGTTCCTGTGTTCCTGTTTCCAGCGTTTCCCCGTGGTTATCTTCATTGTTCTAGTTACCATTTCTACACTTCTCCTGTTACTCCGGATTCCAGCTACATCCAGCCACAAATCCATCAGCAGTAAGAGACTCTGCTCAGGTGTTCATTTCATTACCTTACCTGTGCACTTTTTATCAGCATACCATCTGTGCATCTCAGCAGTTATACCAACTATTTGCTTAGAGACTGTCTCCTGCTTAAGCCTAGTGTGGCTATATGGACTTGTGCTATATAGAGACTGTGTGTTTCTCAAATATACTGGAGTTCTGCTTTTCCAACAGTTATCAGTTTATCTCATCTTGTGTTATACAGAGACTGTGCTTTCAAGTACTATTGGAGTTCTGTTTATATCACCTGCATTCAGTATCAAGTTGTTTTACATTTTACTGCAAGAGACTTTCAGTTGTTTGGATTCAGTTACCTATCATTGTTTTCTACATTACCGGTTTTCAGTTTATTCAGTGTTATACCATCTGCTCTGTGCTAATAAACTAATAAACATCAGCGCATATGCGCAGGACTTTTATATTGCCTCCACGCTTTGTACATCGCACCAACACTGACCCACTAGCGCCCCCGCCGGGGACAGACAAAACCATAGACCTGACAGTTTGTCCGAGGCCCATGTACCCGGAAGGTGGTCAGAGTGTGGGGTCAGAGACACTCCAAGGTTTAGTGTCACGACTGGATGGTCAAGAGGCTGCACAGCAGCAGATTATACAATTCTTGCAAGAAATGTCATCTCGTTTAGATACTCTGCAACAATCATTTCCAACGTCAGCTCCTCCAGTGTCCTCTTCAGTTTCTGCTCCTGTTCCTAGTTCCTCAGTTTCTAGCGCTCCAGTTGCTTCTGTTCCAATGTCTCGCATTCATCTTCCTACACCAAGTAAATTTGATGATAATCCTAAAATGTGTCGTGGATTTCTGAATCAATGCGAAGTCCACTTTGAATTGCAACCACAGAACTTTCCAACACCCAGAGCAAAGGTTGCATATATTGTTTCTCTTTTAGCTGGCTCTGCCCTGAACTGGGTCTCTCCGCTGTGGGAGCGAGCAGACGCATTGCTGAATAATTATACAGAGTTTGTTGCCGCATTCCGACGCATCTTTGACAAACCTGGACGTACGACCTCTGCTTCTTCAGACCTCCTTCAGATCCACCAGGGAACACGTACTGTGGGTCAGTACGTTATTCAGTTCCAGACATTGGCATCAGAGGTGAAGTGGAACAACCAGGCATTGGTTGCCGCCTTCTGGCATGGTCTGTCTGACCGCATAAAGGATGAGTTGACTACCCGAGACTTACAAGAGCAACTGGAAGCCCTAATTTCCCTATGTGTCAAATTGGATCTACGTTTACGCGAGCGAGCCTGTGAACGCTCTCGAGGTGATCTTCGCAAGCACCGAGTTATGCCTCCTGTACAGTCTCTACCTATTACTGCTGCTGAACCCATGCAGGTAAACAAGTTTCGTTTAACACCTGAGGAGCAGTCCAGAAGATTAAAGGAAAGACTGTGTCTCTATTGTGCTGCTGCTGGTCATCTGATTGGTTCCTGCCCTGCTCGGTCGGGAAACGCCAGGTCCTAACTTGTAAAGGAGGAGTCAAGTTAGGGACCTTGAATAAAGCTCCTTCATCTCAAGACCTTATATTGCCTGTCACTTTGGAAATGCCAGATGGACTCCAGTCTCTGTCCGCTTTAGTGGATTGTGGTGCTGCTGGGAATTTTATCACAAAAGCTGCAGTAGATAGACTTCATCTCCCAGTGTCAAAGCTGTCTCGTCCAGTTTATCTCACTGCCGTGGATGGAAGCCGTATTGCTGAAGGTTCCATCATTCAGCAAACCAAGCCGGTAGTTCTGGGAGTAGGCTTCCTGCATTCTGAGCTCATTGAGTTCCTGGTCATACCAAAAGCTACCTATGAGATTGTACTGGGTATGCCTTGGCTCCAATTGCACAATCCGCAATTTGACTGGTCTACATTACAGTTAACGGCATGGAGTTCCTCCTGTCTTCAGTCATGTCTAGCTCAAGTATTTCCAATAAAGTCTACAAGTGTAAAACCTCAGTCTGGCCTTCCGGAGGCCTATCAGGAATTCACTGACGTCTACAGTGAGAAAGCTGCGGATGTCTTGCCTCCCCATCGAGAGTGGGATTGTCCCATCGATTTGGTTCCAGGGAGCAAGCCACCTAGAGGGCGTACATACCCTCTTTCAGTTCCAGAGACCCAAGCAATGAGTGAATATATAAAGGAAAATTTACAGAAGGGGTTTATCCGTCCATCCTCTTCCCCGGTCGGTGCGGGATTCTTCTTTGTTAAGAAGAAAGATGGAGGACTACGCCACTGTATCGATTATCGGGGTTTAAATGACATCACTATTAAAAATAGCTACCCGTTACCTCTTATCACAGAGTTGTTTGACAGAGTTAGAGGTGCGTCCATCTTCACGAAACTGGATCTTCGCGGGACTTACAATCTTATCAGGATTCGAAGTGGTGATGAGTGGAAAACCGCCTTCAATACTCGTGACGGCCACTATGAATATCTAGTGATGCCCCTTGGTTTGAGTAATGCCCCGGCCGTGTTTCAAAACTTTGTCAATGAAGTGTTCAGAGATCTCCTGTATAAGTGTGTGGTAGTTTACCTCGATGACATCTTGATATTCTCCCGTGATTTAGTTTCTCATCGCCAACAGGTAAAAGAGGTTCTTCGACGTCTTCAACAGAATCATCTG
Source organism: Pseudophryne corroboree (assembly GCF_028390025.1). Taxonomy (NCBI): domain Eukaryota; kingdom Metazoa; phylum Chordata; class Amphibia; order Anura; family Myobatrachidae; genus Pseudophryne; species Pseudophryne corroboree. The sequence continues at coordinate 318,853,265 of NC_086446.1, read as the reverse complement.
TATGGCAAACTGTCTAAATGCACATTTGAAGCTTCTTCAATATCTTTCCTGGGATACATCATTTCCAGAACAGACCTTCAAATGGACCCAGCTAAATTAGAAGCTATAGAGAACTAGTCTCTTCCAACAACACTCTAGTCAGTTCAACGTTTTATTGGCTTCGCTAATTACTACAGAAAGTTTATTAAGGGCTTTTCCACATTAATAGCTCCAATCACCTGCCTTACTCAGAAAGGGGGAAATCCATCCCAATGGTCTGATGAAGCACTGTCTGTTTTTCATAAAATAAAACAGGCTTTTATTTCAGCTCCTGTGTCACAACAGCCAGATGTCAATAAGACATTCATTTTGGAAGTAGACGCCTCAACGGTTGGCGTGGGCGTAGTCCTGTCCCAGGTGGGCGTTGATGGTAAGACTCACCCTTGTGGGTTTTTCTCTTGTAGATTCTTGCCCGCTGAAATGAACTATACCATCGGTGACCAGGAGCTGTTGGCAATCAAATTGGCCCTTGAAGAATGGAGGTATCTGCTGGAGGGTGCGAGATTCCCTATTACCATCTACACAGATCACAAGAACCTCCTCTACTTGAAGGCAGCGCAGTGCCTGAATCCTCGGCAAGCAAGGTGGACCCTATTCTTTTCTCGTTTTGACTTTAAGTTAATGTTTAGACCTGGCTCACAAAATGTTAAGGCAGATGCATTGTCTCGCTCTATGAGCTCAAATGAAGAATCATCAGAACAAGCTGCTCGACCAGTACTAAATCCTGTGGTATTTGCAGCTACAGGGGTGTCTCAAGTTCCACCTTCAGGCAAGATGTTTGTCTCTCCTGAGCTTCGTCCAAACCTTCTGTCCTGGGCTCATACGTCCAAATTTACTGGTCACCCTGGTGTCCTAAAGACTTTCAAGTTCCTATCTCAAACTTATTGGTAGCCTCATATGAAAGTAGATATCCAAGAATTTATAGCTTCATGTCCCAAATGTGCTCAGCATAAAGTTCCTCGTCAGGCTCCCGCGGGCCAATTGCTACCAAATTCCATTCCCAGGCGCCCTTGGTCTCATTTATCGATGGATTTTATTTCAGATCTTCCTCCCTCCAAAGGGTATGATGCCATCTGGGTAGTGGTCGATAGGTTTTCAAAAATGGCGCATTTCATTCCACTCATGGGGTTACCCTCTGCTCCAAAGTTGGCACAGTTATTTCTTCGTGAAATTTTTAGGTTACATGGACTTCCAACAGAAATCATATCTGACCGAGGTGTACAGTTTGTGGAAAAGTTTTGGAGGGCTCTGTGTTCTGCGCTGCAAGTTAAACTTAAATTCTCTACGGCCTATCACCCTCAAACAAATGGGCAGACAGAGAGGGTAAATCAAGAGCTTGAGACCTATTTGAGACTGTATATTTCCTCTTCACAGGATGACTGGGTAGAGTTATTGCCTTAGGCGGAATATGCTCATAATTTCCGTTATCATACTTCTACAGATACTACTCCTTTTTTCGCAGTTTATGGTCAGCATCCTAGAGTACCGGATTTCCAAGATTTACCCGTCATATATGTGCCTGCGACTGCTTCTGCCCTTAAGCGGTTCCCTCAAATTTGGAAGAAGATTCATTCATCTCTTAAAAAAGTTTCTCAACGGTATAAAATGTTTGCTGATCGAAAGAGACGAGCAGGCCATAGTTTAAAGCCGGGTGACAAAGTTTGGTTATCTACCCGAAATCTCCGTCTCAGAGTTCCTTCAATGAAATTTGCTCCACGGTTTATTGGGCCATTTCCGGTAGAAAGTGTTATTAATCCGGTGGCTTATAAGTTAAAACTGCCTTCTTATTTGAAAGTTCCCAACTCATTCCATATTTCTCTCCTCAGACCACTAATTCTCAATCGTTTCCAGAGAACGCTTCCAGCAGCTCCAAAGGTACAAACTAATTGGGGCATGGAATACGAGGTGGAAAAGATCTTGGACTCTCGACATCGCTATGGTCATTTGCAATACCTGATTGACTGGTCTGGATATGGTCCTGAAGAGAGGAGTTGGGTCAACGCCACGGATGTGCACGCTCCACGGTTGGTACAAGACTTCCACAGACTCTTCCCTGCCAAGCTCGTGGGTGTTCGGTGCCCACCCATAAAGGAGGGGGTACTGTCAGGAATCGGCGTTCAGCTGTGTCTCACTTACCAGCATGCTGGTGTGCTGGCCTCCGGAGGTCATGGCCCCAGTTGTGGCTGCATGGATGCGCTGACCACGAGCGTCATCTCCCGTGTCACTGAGTACCCCTGAGTCTGGTCCTGTGTATGTATTCCGCTGTGTGCCGGCATCCGGCCTGTATGGACGCTGCCATGACACTTGCACTCAGCTGATCCCGGCATCCAATCCAGCGCTGTGCTTCCAGCCAGAGTTCAGTGACCAATTGCTGCAGAGCAGGGGGTATAAGTTCCTGTCCGTGGCTCACTCACATCGCCTTGGACAACGAGTCACATACCGTGTGCCTAGTTCTCCTGGTTCCTGTGTTGCTGTTTCCAGCGTTTCCCCGTGGTTATCTTCATTGTTCCAGTTACCATTTCTACAGCTCTCCTGTTACTCCGGACTCCAGCTACATCCAGCCACAAATCCATCAGCAGTAAGAGACTCTCCTCAGGTGTTCATTTCATTACCTTACCTGTGCACTCGTTATCAGCATACCATCTGTGCATCTCAGCAGTTATACCAACTATTTGCTTAGAGACTGTCTCCTGCTTAAGCCTAGTGTGGCTATATGGACTTGTGCTATATAGAGACTGTGTGTTTCTCAAATATACCGGAGTTCTGCTTTTCCAACAGTTATCAGTTTATCTCATCTTGTGTTATACAGAGAATGTGTGCATTCAAGTACTATTGGAGTTCTGTTTATATCACCTGTATTCAGTATCAAGTTGTTTTACATTTTACTGCAAGAGACTTTCAGTTGTTTGGATTCAGTTACCTATCATTGTTTTCTACATTACCGGTTTTCAGTTTATTCAGTGTTATACAATCTGCTCTGTGCTAATAAACATCAGCACATATGCGCAGGACTTTTATATTGCCTCCACGCTTTGTACATCGCACCAACACTGACCCACTAGCGCCCCCGCCGGGGACAGACAAAACCAGAGACCTGACAGCTGCAATAATTCCATAGTGCATCTGGGAGATGCTCAATATTGGGTATCTGCTGAAATTGTTTGTAGAGGATATACTGCAAATATTGATTCATAAATATGCTTCTTATTGCTACTTCATACTTGCCTAATCTGATGGAATTTCAGGGTGACTCACAATTTTGAGGAAGTTCTCCCAAATCCTTGGGGAATAGTCACCCTCCTGGATCCTGTCCACAACTCCTATGAAGTGGGTGGGATGGGGTGGTGGCATGATGACATGTTTAGTTATGGATTGCATCATGCTGCCCCCCCCCCCCCACTTTGCAACAAAGTGTTTTGAATCACTGCATTATGCTACAGGGCAGGGATTATCAATACCACAACCCCTCACTCCAACTGGGCTTCTCACTCCCTGTCCAGGGGTAAACATGTTACTTTTCCCTGTGCCTCCACACCAACTACCCTATAGATTTAAATGAAATACATCTGCTTCCTCATTAGAGGTTTAATCAGTTTAATGAAACTGAACACACCATACACTTTTCTTACAGTACCTGCTGTCAGAGCCGGCTCTTCCATTAGGCAGCTTTAAGCAGCTGCCTAGGGTGCTGGGATCTGGAGAGGTGCCACTGAGTCTGCCTATCACAAAATTAAGGATGTCTCTGAAAGAAACATCCTTGCTGTACTAAATGAAAGTGGTTGCTGTGGCACTTATAAGTCACACTTTCATATGAAGGACTTGGAAGTGGGTATTGGTGCATACCCTCCAACTGTACCGTTTTAGCCAGTACAGTACAATTTTTTTAAGGTCTGTACAGGCTAAAATGGTGGTTACTCGATTGTACCGGTTTTTGGAGTGTCCAGGTACTGTATGTATCGCAGCGCTGCAGGAACACAGTCACAAACTCCTGCAGTGTTGCTCAGTGTCAGGCAGCTTCTTCCACCCTTCTCTGGCAGCCCCCAGGAATAGACGCCAGTCCCATAGATGAATCACTGCTGACACTTCTCACGCCCCATGTACCCGTGGATACACCCCCTTTACCCGTGACCCTGCCCACTTCAGCCATGGCCCCGACCCCTGTACCGATTTTTACCAACTACTTGTTGGAAGGTATGTTGGTGGTGGTTGAAGGCATTAGGCTGATGTTTTGCCTAGGGTGCCAAGAAACCTTGCACCGGCCCTGCCGGTGCAATTAGTGTGATAGAGCAAACAATTATGATAACATTTTCCTGAATTGTGTAAACACAGGCAAATACCCTTATAAATGTCTGAAATCTCAGCATGTCAACGGAGGGCACAACTAGTAATGCCAATGTTTGTTTCCTGGAGATGCAAGCTAGAAGTGTCAGAGTTGGAAATATTTCAGTGAGCAGCATGCAGTGAAGCGAGTAGACAAAACTGCTCTTTCTCTTCTGTTATGGCAGAACAATCCAAGAGTAGCAGGATGTGCCAGGCTGTAACTGTGCCGAACTAACACCCACATAGTAGACAAGTGGTGCTAATATATATAAAAACGCCTATAAATAATATCTTTATAACTGGGAAATTCTGATGTCCTGGATGTAACACATGGGGCCAAATAAAATGCAGCGCGAGACGGCCGAAGCGCTGAGATTCCGGCCGAAATGGTTTTTAATAAAGCAGCAATCATTTACAAGGCAAAACCAGGTTGGTTTTGCTTTGCAAATGATTGCCGCTTTAAAAAAAAAAACTTGTATGAGTTCGGCCGGAATCTCGAAGCCCTGGCCGTCTCACATTGCATTACATCCGACCAATGCCCTATGCATTTATATATATGGTCACTTACGGTATTGGATACATTATATTATGGGATATCTTTATTAATATGAGCCATAACTGGCAGTACCTGTCATTCTGTATCGCTGCTACCCACAACTATGCTTACTCAGGTACTGCTAAATTAATATTCATCAACACTTAGCTATACAGTTAAGTGTGGTATTATATTTGTTTTCATTGTTGTTTAAGATAGTGGACAAAAGTTAGGCTTTTTGCTGCTTGATAAATTGAGTTAAGAGAGTTAGAATTTGTGAGACACATTAGTTTCTGTTTATCTCTCTAGTACTCCTTTCTTCAGAAATATCAGCATATAAGGCTTATTTCATCATTATCATGTTAAAATGATTACTATTTTTTGTTGGAAACATTTTGTTTTATATAACCATAGCAGGGATATAGGCTATCAAAAATGGTAAGCAGGTAGTCCAGGGTAAGTGCAGGTAGCATGCAAGGGGAATCCAGAAACTACCCAAGGTCAGGACAGGAAAAAATAACAAAATTCAAAAACAACCTGTCAGCAAGGAGTAATTAAATTGGAGCACAGGATACAGCAACTGGGTATCAATGAACTATAATCAGCACTGGCCTAACAGGATTTAAGCTATATAAAGGCAAGTTGACTGATGGAGTGGAATCTGTAAGGTCAGACCTCCATGTCCATACAACTGAATAAGTAGCACCTGAGAAGCGGTCTGTGGACTGAGAGACACTACCCTGATGTCCTTGATAACCAGGACTGCTGACCAATAGATCAGGAAGCTGGTGACTGTTACTAAGCAATAGATGCCATTCCAGTGCTGGGTCTAAGACCACCACAATGCTTGTTTTGTTATCACCTCAGACAGTAGGCTTGGAAGGTAAAAATTAGAGATGAGCGGGTTCGGTTTCTCTGAATCCGAACCCGCCAGAACTTCATGGTTTTTTTCACGGGTCCGAGCAGACTCGGATCTTCCCGCCTTGCTCGGTTAACCCGAGCGCGCCCGAACGTCATCATGACGCTGTCGGATTCTCGCGAGACTCGGATTCTATATAAGGAGCCGCGCGTCGCCGCCATTTTCACACGTGCATTGAGATTGATAGGGAGAGGACGTGGCTGGCGTCCTCTCCATTTAGATTATAAGAGACTGAGAGAGATTTACTGGAGCTGACTAGGAGGAGTACTGTTACTGTAGAAGTGTAGAGACTGAGTGGAGAGAGTTTACTAGTGAGGACAGTGCAGTTTACTTTATAATCCGTTCTCTGCCTGAAAAAAGCGATACACAGCACACAGTGACTCAGTCACATACCATATCTGTGTGCACTGCTCAGGCTCAGGCCAGTGTGCTGCATCATCTATTATCTATATATAATATTATATATATCTGTCTGACTGCTCAGCTCACACAGCTTATAATTGTGGGGGAGACTGGGGAGCACTACTGCAGTGCCAGTTATAGGTTATAGCAGGAGCCAGGAGTACATAATATATTATATAGTGAGTGACCACCAGACACACAGTGCAGTTTATTTAATATATCCGTTCTCTGCCTGAAAAAAGCGATACACACAGTGACTCAGTCAGTCACATACCATATCTGTGTGCACTGCTCAGGCTCAGGCCAGTGTGCTGCATCATCTATTATCTATATATAATATTATATATATCTGTCTGACTGCTCAGCTCACACAGCTTATAATTGTGGGGGAGACTGGGGAGCACTACTGCAGTGCCAGTTATAGGTTATAGCAGGAGCCAGGAGTACATAATATATTATATAGTGAGTGACCACCAGACACACAGTGCAGTTTATTTAATATATCCGTTCTCTGCCTGAAAAAAGCGATACACACAGTGACTCAGTCAGTCACATACCATATCTGTGTGCACTGTGCAGTGCACTGCTCAGGCTCAGGCCAGTGTGCTGCATCATCTATATATATTATATATCTGTCTGACTGCTCAGCTCACACAGCTTATAATTGTGGGGGAGACTGGGGAGCACTACTGCAGTGCCAGTTATAGGTTATAGCAGGAGCCAGGAGTACATATTATATTAAAATTAAACAGTGCACACTTTTGCTGCAGGAGTGCCACTGCCAGTGTGACTGACCAGTGACCTGACCACACTGACCACCAGTATAGTTAGTAGTATACTTATATTGTGATTGCCTGAAAAAGTTAAACACTCGTCGTGTGACTTCACTTGTGTGTTTTTTTTTTTTTATTCTATAAAAATAAAACTCATTCTGCTGACAGACAGTGTCCAGCAGGTCCGTCATTATATAATATATAATATATACCTGTCCGGCTGCAGTAGTGATATATATATATTTTTTATATCATTTATCATCCAGTCGCAGCAGACACAGTACGGTAGTTCACGGCTGTGGCTACCTCTGTGTCTCTGCACTCGGCAGGCAGTCCGTCCATAATTGTAATACCACCTAACCGTGGATTTTTTTCATTCTTCTTTATACATACATAGTTACATAGACATCTTCTCTTTATCAACCAGTCTATATTAGCTGCAGACACAGTACAGTACGGTAGTTCACGGCTGTGGCTACCTCTGTGTCTGCACTTGGCAGGCAGTCCGTCCATAATTGTATACCACCTAACCGTGGATTTTTTTCATTCTTCTTTATACATACATAGTTACATAGACATCTTCTCTTTATCAACCAGTCTATATTAGCTGCAGACACAGTACAGTACGGTAGTTCACGGCTGTGGCTACCTCTGTGTCTGCACTCGGCAGGCAGTCCGTCCATAATTGTATACCACCTAACCGTGGATTTTTTTCATTCTTCTTTATACATACATAGTTACATAGACATCTTCTCTTTATCAACCAGTCTATATTAGCTGCAGACACAGTACAGTACGGTAGTTCACGGCTGTGGCTACCTCTGTGTCTGCACTCGGCAGGCAGTCCGTCCATAATTGTATACCACCTAACCGTGGATTTTTTTCAGTCTTCTTTATACATACATAGTTACATAGACATCTTCTCTTTATCATCCAGTCTATATTAGCTGCAGACACAGTACAGTACGGTAGTTCACGGCTGTGGCTACCTCTGTGTCTGCAGTCGGCAGGCAGTCCATAATTGTATACTAGTATCCATCTCCATTGTTTACCTGAGGTGCCTTTTAGTTGTGCCTATTAAAATATGGAGAACAAAAATGTTGAGGTTCCAAAATTAGGGAAAGATCAAGATCCACTTCCACCTCGTGCTGAAGCTGCTGCCACTAGTCATGGCCGAGACGATGAAATGCCAGCAACGTCGTCTGCCAAGGCCGATGCCCAATGTCATAGTACAGAGCATGTCAAATCCAAAACACCAAATATCAGAAAAAAAAGGACTCCAAAACCTAAAATAAAATTGTCGGAGGAGAAGCGTAAACTTGCCAATATGCCATTTACCACACGGAGTGGCAAGGAACGGCTGAGGCCCTGGCCTATGTTCATGGCTAGTGGTTCAGCTTCACATGAGGATGGAAGCACTCAGCCTCTCGCTAGAAAAATGAAAAGACTCAAGCTGGCAAAAGCAGCACAGCAAAGAACTGTGCATTCTTCGAAATCACAAATCCACAAGGAGAGTCCAATTGTGTCGGTTGCGATGCCTGACCTTCCCAACACTGGACGTGAAGAGCATGCGCCTTCCACCATTTGCACGCCTCCTGCAAGTGCTGGAAGGAGCACCCGCAGTCCAGTTCCTGATAGTCAGATTGAAGATGTCAGTGTTGAAGTACACCAGGATGAGGAGGATATGGGTGTTGCTGGCGCTGGGGAGGAAATTGACCAGGAGGATTCTGATGGTGAGGTGGTTTGTTTAAGTCAGGCACCCGGGGAGACACCTGTTGTCCGTGGGAGGAATATGGCCGTTGACATGCCAGGTGAAAATACCAAAAAAATCAGCTCTTCGGTGTGGAGGTATTTCAACAGAAATGCGGACAACAGGTGTCAAGCCGTGTGTTCCCTTTGTCAAGCTGTAATAAGTAGGGGTAAGGACGTTAACCACCTCGGAACATCCTCCCTTATACGTCACCTGCAGCGCATTCATAATAAGTCAGTGACAAGTTCAAAAACTTTGGGTGACAGCGGAAGCAGTCCACTGACCAGTAAATCCCTTCCTCTTGTAACCAAGCTCACGCAAACCACCCCACCAACTCCCTCAGTGTCAATTTCCTCCTTCCCCAGGAATGCCAATAGTCCTGCAAGCCATGTCACTGGCAATTCTGACGATTCCTCTCCTGCCTGGGATTCCTCCGATGCATCCTTGCGTGTAACGCCTACTGCTGCTGGCGCTGCTGTTGTTGCTGCTGGGAGTCGATGGTCATCCCAGAGGGGAAGTCGTAAGACCACTTTTACTACTTCCACCAAGCAATTGACTGTCCAACAGTCCTTTGCGAGGAAGATGAAATATCACAGCAGTCATCCTACTGCAAAGCGGATAACTGAGGCCTTGGCATCCTGGGTGGTGAGAACCGTGGTTCCGGTATCCATCATTACTGCAGAGCCAACTAGAGACTTGTTGGAGGTACTGTGTCCCCGGTACCAAATACCATCTAGGTTCCATTTCTCTAGGCAGGCGATACCGAAAATTTACACAGACCTCAGAAAAAGAGTCACCAGTGTCCTAAAAAATGCAGCTGTACCCAATGTCCACTTAACCACGGACATGTGGACAAGTGGAGCAGGGCAGGGTCAGGACTATATGACTGTGACAGCCCACTGGGTAGATGTATGGACTCCCGCCGCAAGAACAGCAGCGGCGGCACCAGTAGCAGCATCTCGCAAACGCCAACTCTTTCCTAGGCAGGCTACGCTTTGTATCACCGGTTTCCAGAATACGCACACAGCTGAAAACCTCTTACGGCAACTGAGGAAGATCATCGCGGAATGGCTTACCCCAATTGGACTCTCCTGTGGATTTGTGGCATCGGACAACGCCAGCAATATTGTGTGTGCATTAAATATGGGCAAATTCCAGCACGTCCCATGTTTTGCACATACCTTGAATTTGGTGGTGCAGAATTATTTAAAAAACGACAGGGGTGTGCAAGAGATGCTGTCGGTGGCCAGAAGAATTGCGGGACACTTTCGGCGTACAGGCACCACGTACAGAAGACTGGAGCACCACCAAAAACTACTGAACCTGCCCTGCCATCATCTGAAGCAAGAAGTGGTAACGAGGTGGAATTCAACCCTCTATATGCTTCAGAGGTTGGAGGAGCAGCAAAAGGCCATTCAAGCCTATACAATTGAGCACGATATAGGAGGTGGAATGCACCTGTCTCAAGCGCAGTGGAGAATGATTTCAACGTTGTGCAAGGTTCTGATGCCCTTTGAACTTGCCACACGTGAAGTCAGTTCAGACACTGCCAGCCTGAGTCAGGTCATTCCCCTCATCAGGCTTTTGCAGAAGAAGCTGGAGACATTGAAGGAGGAGCTAACACGGAGCGATTCCGCTAGGCATGTGGGACTTGTGGATGGAGCCCTTAATTCGCTTAACAAGGATTCACGGGTGGTCAATCTGTTGAAATCAGAGCACTACATTTTGGCCACCGTGCTCGATCCTAGATTTAAAGCCTACCTTGGATCTCTCTTTCCGGCAGACACAAGTCTGCTGGGGTTGAAAGACCTGCTGGTGAGAAAATTGTCAAGTCAAGCGGAACGCGACCTGTCAACAACATCTCCTCCTTCACATTCTCCCGCAACTGGGGGTGCGAGGAAAAGGCTCAGAATTCCGAGCCCACCCGCTGGCGGTGATGCAGGGCAGTCTGGAGCGACTGCTGATGCTGACATCTGGTCCGGACTGAAGGACCTGACAATGATTACGGACATGTCGTCTACTGTCACTGCATATGATTCTCTCACCATTGAAAGAATGGTGGAGGATTATATGAGTGACCGCATCCAAGTAGGCACGTCACACAGTCCGTACTTATACTGGCAGGAAAAAGAGGCAATTTGGAGGCCCTTGCACAAACTGGCTTTATTCTACCTAAGTTGCCCTCCCACAAGTGTGTACTCCGAAAGAGTGTTTAGTGCCGCCGCTCACCTTGTCAGCAATCGGCGTACGAGGTTACATCCAGAAAATGTGGAGAAGATGATGTTCATTAAAATGAATTATAATCAATTCCTCCGCGGAGACATTGACCAGCAGCAATTGCCTCCACAAAGTACACAGGGAGCTGAGATGGTGGATTCCAGTGGGGACGAATTGATAATCTGTGAGGAGGGGGATGTACACGGTGATATATCGGAGGATGATGATGAGGTGGACATCTTGCCTCTGTAGAGCCAGTTTGTGCAAGGAGAGATTAATTGCTTCTTTTTTGGTGGGGGTCCAAACCAACCCGTCATTTCAGTCACAGTCGTGTGGCAGACCCTGTCACTGAAATGATGGGTTGGTTAAAGTGTGCATGTCCTGTTTATACAACATAAGGGTGGGTGGGAGGGCCCAAGGACAATTCCATCTTGCACCTCTTTTTTCTTTTCTTTTTCTTTGCGTCATGTGCTGTTTGGGGAGGGTTTTTTGGAAGGGACATCCTGCGTGACACTGCAGTGCCACTCCTAGATGGGCCCGGTGTTTGGGTCGGCCACTAGGGTCGCTAATCTTACTCACACAGCTACCTCATTGCGCCTCTTTTTTTCTTTGCGTCATGTGCTGTTTGGGGAGGGTTTTTTGGAAGGGACATCCTGCGTGACACTGCAGTGCCACTCCTAGATGGGCCCGGTGTTTGGGTCGGCCACTAGGGTCGCTAATCTTACTCACACAGCTACCTCATTGCGCCTCTTTTTTTCTTTGCGTCATGTGCTGTTTGGGGAGGGTTTTTTGGAAGGGACATCCTGCGTGACACTGCAGTGCCACTCCTAGATGGGCCCGGTGTTTGGGTCGGCCACTAGGGTCGCTAATCTTACTCACACAGCTACCTCATTGCGCCTCTTTTTTTCTTTGCGTCATGTGCTGTTTGGGGAGGGTTTTTTGGAAGGGACATCCTGCGTGACACTGCAGTGCCACTCCTAGATGGGCCCGGTGTTTGGGTCGGCCACTAGGGTCGCTAATCTTACTCACACAGCTACCTCATTGCGCCTCTTTTTTTCTTTGCGTCATGTGCTGTTTGGGGAGGGTTTTTTGGAAGGGACATCCTGCGTGACACTGCAGTGCCACTCCTAGATGGGCCCGGTGTTTGGGTCGGCCACTAGGGTCGCTAATCTTACTCACACAGCTACCTCATTGCGCCTCTTTTTTTCTTTGCGTCATGTGCTGTTTGGGGAGGGTTTTTTGGAAGGGACATCCTGCGTGACACTGCAGTGCCACTCCTAGATGGGCCCGGTGTTTGGGTCGGCCACTAGGGTCGCTAATCTTACTCACACAGCTACCTCATTGCGCCTCTTTTTTTCTTTGCGTCATGTGCTGTTTGGGGAGGGTTTTTTGGAAGGGACATCCTGCGTGACACTGCAGTGCCACTCCTAGATGGGCCCGGTGTTTGGGTCGGCCACTAGGGTCGCTAATCTTACTCACACAGCTACCTCATTGCGCCTCTTTTTTTCTTTGCGTCATGTGCTGTTTGGGGAGGGTTTTTTGGAAGGGACATCCTGCGTGACACTGCAGTGCCACTCCTAGATGGGCCCGGTGTTTGGGTCGGCCACTAGGGTCGCTAATCTTACTCACACAGCTACCTCATTGCGCCTCTTTTTTTCTTTGCGTCATGTGCGGTTTGGGGAGGGTTTTTTGGAAGGGACATCCTGCGTGACACTGCAGTGCCACTCCTAGATGGCCCCGGTGTTTGGGTCGGCCACTAGGGTCGCTAATCTTACTCACACAGCTACCTCATTGCGCCTCTTTTTTTCTTTGCGTCATGTGCTGTTTGGGGAGGGTTTTTTGGAAGGGACATCCTGCGTGACACTGCAGTGCCACTCCTAGATGGGCCCGGTGTTTGTGTCGGCCACTAGGGTCGCTTATCTTACTCACACAGCGACCTCGGTGCAAATTTTAGGACTAAAAATAATATTGTGAGGTGTGAGGTATTCAGAATAGACTGAAAATGAGTGTAAATTATGGTTTTTGAGGTTAATAATACTTTGGGATCAAAATGACCCCCAAATTCTATGATTTAAGCTGTTTTTTAGTGTTTTTTGAAAAAAATACCCGAATCCAAAACACACCCGAATCCGACAAAAAAAATTCGGTGAGGTTTTGCCAAAACGCGGTCGAACCCAAAACACGTCCGCGGAACCGAACCCAAAACCAAAACACAAAACCCGAAAAATTTCAGGAGCTCATCTCTAGTAAAAATGGCATTACCAGGTCCTTTCTTAAACTTTGCTATGGAGAGGCATTGTTTTACTCCTATATTATAATATTGACTAAACAATTTATTATTTAAAAATTATTTAATGTTTTAACCAGTCATTATTATTATTATTATTATTATTATTATTATTATTATTATTATCATCATTTATTTATATGGTGCCACATGGGATCCGCAGCGCCTTATTACAGAGTAAACAAATAAGCGAAACATGAAGAAAGTGACTTACTGTTCAATACAATATAGGACAAGTACAGGGTATATAAACATAGCTGCATCAGTAAACAGCACTGAAATAAGTATCAGATAAGTATCAGGGTGGCAGAAAACCGAGAGATTTGGTGCCATCAAAGGGAGTATTGAAAAGAAGATAGGTTAAGTAAGAGACGTAAAAGCACATGAGGGCCCTGCTCGTGAGAGCTTACATTCTAAAGGGGAGTGGCACAAAGAGGTAGGAGCGGGAGGAGGTAATCAGAAGACAGGAGAGTCGGCGTGCATTAGCAGAGCAAAGAGGACGGGTGGGAGTGTAAAGGGAGAAAAGGTCAGAGAAGTATCTGGGAGAGGAGTGGGTGAGGGCTTTGCAAGTGAGTGTGAGAAGCTTGAAATTGATTCTGAAGCGGAAGGGCAGCCAGTGAAAGGCTAGTAAGAGAGGGTGGTGGATATAGTGCGTTTGGTGAAGAAGATGAGCCGGGCAGCAGCATTGAGGATAGAGTGGAGTGGAGAGATGTATGTGTTAGGGATGCCAGTCAGGAGGATATTACAGTAATCCAGTCTGGAGATGACCAGTGAGTGGATAAAGGTCTTAGTGGCATCCTGGGTGAGAAAGGGTTTGATCCTGGAAATATTTTTGAGATGAAAATGACAGGTTTGTGATAGGTGCTGAATGTGTGGTTTGACTGAAAGGGAAGAGTCAAGGATTACTCCAAGACAGCGCACTTGGGGGCTAGAGGATATAGTAGTGCCATCTATAGATAATTAAATTGTGGGAGGTGAGGTTGTACGAGAGGGTGGGAAGATGATCAGCTCAGTCTTAGACATGTTAAGTTTAAGAAAGCACTGGTAAATCCAAGAAGAGATAGCAGAGAGACAGTTGCATACACGAGTGAGAAGAGCAGGGGAGAGGTCATGGGAGGAAAGGTAGATTTGAGTATCATCAGCATAGAGATGCTATTGTAAGTCAAAAGAACTAATGAGTTCTCCTAAAGAGCATGTATAGAGAAAAGGAGAGGACCAAGAACAGAGCCTTGGGGAACACCTACAGTTAATAGTAGTGGGTGGGGGGGGTGGAGCCATGAGAGGAGACAGAGAAGGAACAATCAGAGAGGTAGGAGGACAGCCTGGAAAGGGCAGTATCACGCAGACCAAGGGAGTGAGGATTTGCAGAAGGAGAGAGTGGTCCACAGTGTCAAAAGCAGCAGGGAGGTCAAGGAGAATAAGCAAAGAGTAGTGACCCTTGGATTTAGCAGAAAGGAGGTAATTGCAGACTTTTGTGAGGGCAGTTTCAGTTGAGTGGAGAGGACGGTAGCCAGACTGGAATGGGTCAAGTAGTGAGTGGGATGAAAGGAAGGCAGTAAGGTGTTATAAACAATATGCTCAAGGAGTTTAGAGGAAAAAGGAAGGAGAGAGATGGATCGATAGTTGATGTGGATCAAGGGTAGGTTTTTTTAAGAATAAGGGAGACGAGTGCATGCTTGAAGGCAGAGGGGACAGTGCCTGATGAGAGGGAGAGATTGAGAAGGTGGGCAAGATGGGAGCAGGCAGAGAGAGGTATCGGAGGAGGCGGGAGGGGATAGGGTAAAGTGGGGAGTGGAAGGGGTGTGTGGAATGGATGAGGGCAATGACTTACTCGCCAGATACATGGGACAAAGATGTCAGAGTTGGTAAGAGGGAAGAGGAGGGGTGATAAGGGATAGGAAGTGGCTGGTTGCTGAGTTTTTGGTGGGATATGATGTCCTGACGTATGGAGTCAATTTTGGATGTGAAATAAGTGGCAAAGTCATGAGCAGAAAGTGAGGGGGGGAGACGAGGTAGGGGTGGGCAGAGGAGGGAGTTGAGAGTGGCAAAGAGGCTTTATACTGTAGACTTCAAGCAATTGGGTGGATTCCAGCTCAAAAGCATATACTGTAATAATAAAATTGCAATTTCATGTAGTTACATGACATATGTCTGTTATAAAACAGGTAATTAAAAACAGAGTAAATGCACCTAATACCGGTTGTCAGGATCCATCACAGATCTGATCCCAGAATATGGTATTATTCAAATTTTATGTTGTATCAATGTATATTCTGTATGAAAAATGTTCTTTCATCCTGGTTGACAAGTTATAAGCCTGCAATTAACTAGCCAGGGTCACAAGCTACCAGCCATTTGGTCTAATGAAATGAATATGGGCTCTTCACACCAGGGGGCTAGCTGTAAATTACTTTTTCCTCCTCACAAATCCCCATTCAAGGGACAGGACAAGTCCTTCTGAAGACAAAGGGGGAGGTGCTTATAAGGGATTTCCTGCTAGGGCTGGGCTGATAATATCATGGGCACTTCTGACAAATTTGTAAATCCTAGATTTTAGGCTACAAACAAAATGAAGCCAGTAATTAAAAGCCCCTGCTGGTCTGGCAGGTGAATCCCTAGGTTATGGGCACACAATGGACATTCAGATACCTAAGCAAATAATCAATACTGTTTTTCAAAGAGTTGAAAATCACCAAGGGTGGGGGACCAGCATAGGACTAGAGAAAAATACTCCTGTTTAGCTTAATCCAGTGTGCAGTATCTAAAGAGAGTCCGGTGTGACTCTTCTTAGATGGTTCTGTTTCGACTGCTTCTAATGGACTCCTTCACAACAAGAGTTCTCAACTTATGTAGTGAGGACTGTGGGTTTGTTTTATCCTTTTATTATTTTCTCTGAGATTGTATTGTGGGGGTCATTCCAAGTTGATCGCTCGCTAGTTACTTTTAGCAGCCATGCAAACGCATAGTCGCTGCCCACGGGGGAGTGTACTTTCGCTTTGCAAGTGTGCGAAGGCGTGTGATGCCGAGCAGGACGAAAAAGTTTTTTGCAGTTTCTGAGTAGCTCTGGAATTACTCAGCCCTTGTGATCACTTCAGTCTTTTTGGTCCCGAAACTGACGTCAGACACCCGCCCTGCAAACGCCTGGACACGCCTGCATTTTTCCAACCACTCCCTAAAAACGGTCAGTTGACACCCATAAATGCCCTCTTCCTGTCAATCTCCTTGTGATCGGCTGTGTGAATGGATTCATTGTTAAATCCATCGCCCAGCAATGATTCGCTTTGAACCTGTACGATGCGCCTGCGCATTGCAGTGCATACGCATGCGCAGTAGTAACCTGTTCTCTGCGCTGCGAAAAACCGCAGCAACCGATCAACTCGGAATATCTGTGTGTACTTTTAAAATAATCATATATACTTTGTAATTCTCTTTTGTGTAACTGTAAGATCTGAAGTTATTCTTAAAATTAAATCCTACTTTCTAGTTCTGAATTTCTGAGTTCTTACACATACATGGCGTCTTGCTGGAGACAATTACCATGTTTGGAAAAACACATGGCGTTGATTTTCAGATTGACTTATCTGGAGAAATGTAAAAACCCAAAATATAAAAATAAAATAAAAATGATAAAAGAGTCTTAACAGTACTTGCAGAATGAGTCCCTTGTAAAAGAAAAACCCCACAAAAGCAAGGAAATCAATATCAGGAAGTCGCAAATAATATGCAAGACAGTGAATCCGTACAGCAGTGTTCATGCCTCTTATATAGTGAAAGCAGGGGCGAAGCCAGAAAAAAATTACAGGGGGGGCACCATTAGGGACGTGGCTTCGTTGGAATGGGCATGGCTTCGTTGGAATGGGCGTGGTATTGCAGGAAAAGACTACCTTATACCCCAGTTTTGCAACCTGCACGCCCAGACGTTGGCCACCACAGGAAAGAAAAATAATCCTGATTCATGCCCCTTACATTATTTGTCATTTTTCCTCCTTATAGTAATGCCCAGTATACATTATTCCACATACTGCAATGGCCCTTAGACATTATTCCACACACAATAATGCACATGACACAATATGCACACACTGTAATGCCCCAGACACATTATGCCACACACCGTAATGCCTGTGACACATTATGACAGGAATCGCAATGCCCGTTATACATTATGCTACACACTGCACTGCCCCTGATACATTATAGCACATACAATGTCTGTGACACATTATGCCACACACTGCAATGACCTTGAGACATTATACCACAATGCCCGTGATATAGTATACCATACACCGTAATGCCTGTGACACATACCGCAATGCCCGTTATACCCTATGCCACACACCGTAATGCCCGTTATATATTATGCCACACTGCAATGACCCTGAGACATTATACCACATACCACAATGCCCGTGATATAGTATACCACACACCGTAATGCCTGACACATTATGACACACACCGCAATGTCCGTGATACATTATGCCACACACTGCAATGACCCTGAGACATTATACCACATATCACAATGCCAGCGATATAGTATACCATACACCGTAATGCCTGTGACACATTATGACACACACCGCAATGTCCGTGATACATTATGCCACACACCGTAATGCCCATTACACATTAAGTCCTACAGTAAGGCTTCTAATTACTTTTCAAATACCTGCTCGTTGTCAGGGGTTTCATGCACTGGGTGTCATGCTCGTTGCCAGGGGTTTCATGCTCTTGGTTCCATGCACGGTGCCAGGGGTTTTCATGCTCAGGGTGTCATGCTCGTTGCCAGGGGTTTCATGCACTGGGTGTCATGCTCGTTGCCAGGGGTTTCATGCACTGGGTGTCATGCTCGTTGCTAGGAGGTAGTCCTTGTTGCTAGGGCTGTGCTCCCAGTGCCACATATGTCCCCAGTGCCAGATATTCCCCCACGGTGCCAGGTACTCACATGCCCCCAGTGCCAAATATAGCCCCCCCCATGTGCCAGGTACACATATACCCCCAGTGCCAGATATTCCCAGACAGTGCCACATATGCCCCCAGTGCCAGATATCTCCCCCCCCAGTGCTTTATATGCCCCCAGTGCCACATATGCCCCAGTGCCAGATATCCCCCCCCCCAGTGCCACATATGCCCCCAGTGCCAGATATCCCTCCCCTGACAGTTATTCCCCCCAGCGCC